>NW_020837947.1:48189583-48196173 GCF_003676395.1 Aethalodelphis obliquidens | reverse complement strand
TTTTCTCAGGGTATATGCCCAGTAGTGGGATTGCTGGGTCATATGGTAGTTCTATTTGTAGTTTTTTAAGGAATCTCCATACTGTTCTCCATAGTGGCTGAACCAATTCACATTCCCACCAGCAGTGCCAGAGTGTTCCCTTTTCTCCACACTCTCTCCAGCATTTATTGTTTCTAGATTTTTTGATGATGGCCATTCTGACTGGTGTGAGATGATATCTCATTGTAGTTTTGATTTGCATTTCTCTAATGATTAATGATGTTGAGCATTCTTTCATGTGTTTGTTGGCAGTCTGTATATCTTCTTTGGAGAAATGTCTATTTAGGTCTTCTGCCCATTTTTGGATTGGGTTGTTTGTTTTTTTGTTATTGAGCTGCATGAGCTGCTTGTAAATTTTGGAGATTAATCCTTTGTCGGTTGCTTCATTTGCAAATATTTCTCCCATTCTGAGGGTTGTCTTTTGGTCTTGTTTATGGTTTCCTTTGCTGTGCAAAAGCTTTGAAGTTTCATTAGGTCCCATTTGTTTATTTTTGTTTTTATTTCCATTACTCTAGGAGGTGGATCAGAAAGGATCTTGCTGTGATTTATGTCATAGAGTGTTCTGCCTATGTTTTCCTCTAAGAGTTTGATAGTTTCTGGCCTTATATTTAGGTCTTTAATCCATGTTGAGCTTATTTTTGTGTATGGTGTTAGGGAGTGATCTAATCTCATACTTTTACATGTACCTGTCCAGTTTTCCCAGCACCACTTATTGAAGAGGCTGTCCTTTCTCCACTGTACATTCCTGCCACCTTTATCAAAGATAAGGTGTCCATATGTGCATGGGTTTATCTCTGGGCTTTCTATCCTGTTCCATTGATCTATCTTTCTGTTTTTGTGCCAGTACCATACCGTCTTGATAACTGTAGCTTTGTAGTATAGTCTGAAGTCAGGGAGCCTGATTCCTCCAGTTCCTTTTTTCGTTCTCAAGATTGCTTTGGCTATTCGGGGCCTTTTGTGTTTCCATACAAATTGCAAAATTTTTTGTTCTAGTTCTGTGAAAAATGCCAGTGGTAGTTTGATAGAGATTGCATTGAATCTATAGATTGCTTTGGGTAGTAGAGTCATTTTCACAATGTTGATTCTTCCAATCCAAGAACATGGTATATCTCTCCATCTCTTTGTATCATCTTTAATTTCTTTCATCAGTGTCTTATAATTTTCTGCATACAGGTCTTTTGTCTCCTTAGGTAGGTTTATTCCTAGATATTTTATTCTTTTTGTTGCAATAGTAAATGGGAGTGTTTTCTTGATTTCACATTCAGATTTTTCATCATTAGCATATAGGAATGCCAGAGATTTCTGTGCATTAATTTTGTATCCTGCCACTTTACCAAATTCATTGATTAGCTCTAGTAGTTTCCTGGTAGCATCTTTAGGATTCTCTATGTATAGGATCATGTCATCTGCAAACAGTGACAGGTTTACTTCTTCTTTTCCGATTTGGATTCCTTTTATTTCCTTTTCTTCTCTGATTGCTGTGGCTAAAACTTCCAAAGCTATGTTGAATAAGAGTGGTGAGAGTGGGCAACCTTGTCTTGTTCCTGATCTTAGTGGAAATGCTTTCAGTTTTTCACCATTGAGGATGATGTTTGCTGTGGGCTTGTCATATATGGCCTTTATTATTTTGAGGAAACTTCCCTCTATGCCTACTTTCTTCAGGATTTTTATCATAAATGGGTGTTGAATTTTGTCAAAAGCTTTCTCTGCATCTATTGAGATGATCATATGGTTTTTCTCCTTCAATTTGTTAATATGGTGTATCACGTTGATTGATTTGTGCATATTGAAGAATCCTTGCATTCCTGGAATAAACCCCACTTGATCATGGTGTATGATCCTTTTAATGTGCTGTTGGATTCTGTTTGCTAGTATTTTGTTGAGGATTTTTGCATCTATGTTCATCAGTGATATTGGCCTGTAGTTTTCTTTCTTTGTAACATCCTTGTCTGGTTTTGGTATCAAGGTGATGGTGGCCTCGTAGAAGGAGTTTGGGAGTGTTCCTCCCTCTGCTATATTTTGGAAGGGTTTGAGAAGGATAGGTGTTAGCTCTTCTCTAAATGTTTGATAGAATTCGCCTGTGAAGCCATCTGGTCCTGGGCTTTTGTTTGTTGGAAGATTTTTAATCACAGTTTCAATTTCAGTGCTTGTGATTGGTCTATTCATATTTTCTATTTCTTCCTGATTCAGTCTTGGCAGGTTGTGCATTTCTAAGAATTTGTCCATTTCTTCCAGATTGTCCATTTTATTGGCACAGAGTTGCTTGTAGTAATCTCTCATGATCTCTTTTATTTCTGCAGTGTCAGTTGTTACTTCTTCTTTTTCATTTCTAATTCTATTGATTTGAGTCTTCTCCCTTTTTTTCTTGATGAGTCTGGCTAGTGGTTTATGTATTTTGTTTATCTTCTCAAAGAACCAGCTTTTAGTTTTATTGATCTTTGCTATTGTTTCCTTCATTTCTTTTTCATTCATTTCTGATCTGATTTTTATGATTTCTTTCCTTCTGCTAGCTTTGGGGTTTTTTTGTTCTTCTTTCTCTAATTGCTTGAGGTGCAAGGTTAGGTTGTTTATTCTAGATGTTTCCTGTGTCTTAAGGTAGGCTTGTATTGCTATAAACTTCCCCCTTAGAACTGCTTTTGCTGCATCCCACAAGTTTTGGGTCGTTGTGTCTCCATTGTCATTTGTTTCTAGGTATTTTTTGATTTCCTCTTTGATTTCTTCAGTGATCACTTCATTATTAAGTAGTGTATTGTTTAGCCTCCATGTGTTTGTATTTTTTACAGATCTTTTCCTGTAATTGATATCTAGTCTTATGGCATTGTGGTCGGAAAAGATACTTGATACAATTTCAATTTTCTTAAATTTACCAAGGCTTCGTTTGTGACCCAAGATATGATCTATCCTGGAGAATGTTCCATGAGCAGTTGAGAAAAATGTGTATTCTGTTGTTTTTGGATGGAGTGTCCTATAAATATCAATTAAGTCCATCTTGTTTAATGTATCATTTAAAGCTTGTGTTTCCTTATTTATTTTCATTTTGGATGATCTGTCCATGGGTGAAAGTGGAGTGTTTAAGTCCCCTACTATGAATGTGTTACTGTCGATTTCCCCTTTTATGGCTGTTAGTATTTGCCTTATGTATTGAGGTGCTCCTATGTTGGGTGCATAAATATTTACAATTGTTATATCTTCTTCTTGGATCGATCCCTTGATCATTATGTAGTGTCCTTCTTTGTCTCTTTTAATAGTCCTTATTTTAAAGTCTATTTTGTCTGATATGAGAATTGCTACTCCAGCTTTCTTTTGGTTTCCATTTGCATGGAATATCTTTTTCCATCCCCTTACTTTCAGTCTGTATGTGTCTCTCGGTCTGAAGTGGGTCTCTTGTAGACAGCATATATATGGGTCTTGTTTTTGTATCCATTCAGCTAATCTGTGTCTTTTGGTGGGAGCATTTAGTCCATTTACATTTAAGGTAATTATTGATATGTATGTTCCTATTCCCATTTTCTTAATTGTTTTGGGTTCGTTATTATAGGTCTTTTCCTTCTCTTGTGTTTCTTGCCTAGAGAAGACCCTTTAGGATTTGTTGTAAAGCTGGTTTGGTGGTGCTGAACTCTCTCAGCTTTTGCTTGTCTGTAAAGGTTTTAATTTCTCCATCAAATTTGAATGAGATCCTTGCTGGGTAGAGTAGTCTTGGCTGCAGGTTTTTCTCCTTCATCACTTTCAGTATGTCCTGCCACTCCCTTCTGTCTTGTAGGGTTTCTGCTGAGAGATCAGCTGTTAACCTTATGGGGATTCCCTTGTGTGTTATTTGTTGTTTTTCCCTTGCTGCTTTTAATATGCTTTCTTTGTATTTAATTTTTGACAGTTTGATTAATATGTGTCTTGGCGTATTTCTCCTTGTATTTATCCTGTATGGGACTCTCTGTGCTTCCTGGACTTGATTAACTATTTCCTTTCCCATATTAGGGAAGTTTTCAACTATAATCTCTTCAAATATTTTCTCAGTCCCTTTCTTTTTCTCTTCTTCTTCTGGAACCCCTATAATTCGAATGTTGGTGTGTTTAATGTTGTCCCAGAGGTCTCTGAGACTGTCCTCAGTTCTTTTCAGTCTTTTTTCTTTATTCTGCTCTGCAGTAGTTATTTCCAGTATTTTATCTTCCAGGTCACTTATCCGTTCTTCTGCCTCAGTTATTCTGCTATTGATCCCATCTAGAGTACTTTTAATTTCATTTATTGTGTTGTTCATCGTTGCTTGTTTCATCTTTAGTTCTTCTAGGTCCTTGTTAACTGATTCTTGCATTTTGTCCATTCTGTCTCCAAGATTTCGGATCATCCTTACTATCATTATTCTGAATTGTTTTTCAGGTAGACTCCCTATTTCCTCTTCATTTGTTAGGTCTGGTGGGTTTTTATTTTGCTCCTTTATCTGCTGTGTGTTTTTCTGTCTTCTCATTTTGCTTATCTTACTGTGTTTGGGGTCTCCTTTTTGCAGGCTGCAGGTTCGTAGTTCCTGCTGTTTTTGATGTCTGTCTCCAGTGGCTAAGGTTGGTTCAGTGGGTTGTGTAGGCTTTCTGGTGGAGGGGACTAGTGCCTGTGTTGTGGTGGATGAGGCTGGATCTTGTCTCTCTAGTGGGCAGGTTCACGTCTGGTGGTGTGTTTTGGGGTGTCTGTGGCCTTATTATGATTTTAGGCAGCCTCTCTGCTAATGGGTGGGGTTGTGTTCCTGTTTTGCTAGTTGTTTGGCATAGGTTGTCCAGCACTGTGGCTTGCTGGTCATTGAGTGAAGCTGGGTGCTGGTGTTAAGATGGAGGTCTCTGGGAGATTTTCGCCATTTGATATTATGTGGAGCTGGGAGGTCTCTTGTTGACCAGTGTCCTGAAGTTGGCTCTCCTACCTCAGAGGCAGAGCCCTGACTCCTGGCTGGAGCACCAAGAGCTTTTCATCCACACGGCTCAGAATAAAAGGGAGAAAAAGTAGAGGGAATTAATAGAAGTATGAGGAAAGAAAGAAGGAAAGGAAGGAAGGAAGGAAGAAAGAAAGAAAGAAGGAAAGAAGGCAAGAAGGAAAGAAAGGAGGGAGGGAGGGAGGGAGGGAGGAAGGAAGGAAGGAGGGAAAGAAGGAAAAAAGACAGAAAGAAAGAAGATATAGTAAAAATAAAATAAAGTATAATAAAGTTATTGAATTAAAAAATTCTTATTTAGAAAAAAAAAAAGGGACGGATAGAACCTTAGGACAAATGTTGGAAGCAAAGCTATACAGACAAAATCTTACACAGAAGCATACACATACACCCTCACTAAAAGAGGTAAATGGGGAAAAATCATAAATCTTGCTGTCAGAGACCACCTCCTCAATTTGGGATGATTCGTTGTCTAAAGGAGGGAAGGAAGGAAGGAAAGAAAGAAAGAAAGAACGAAGGTAAAGTATAATAACGTTATTAAAATTAAAATTGATTATTAAGAAAAAAATTTAAAAAAAAAAAACCATGGACGGATAGAACCCTAGGACAAATGGTGGAAGCAAGACTATGCAGACAAGATCTCACACAGAAGCATACACATACACATTCACAAAAAGAGGAAAAGGGAAAAAAATCATAGATCTTGCTCCTAAAGTCCACATCCTTAATTTGGGATGATTGGTTGTCTATTCAGGTATTCCACAGATGCAGGGTATATCAAGTTGATTGTGCAGCTTTAATCCGCTGCTTCTGAGGCTGCTGGAAGAGATTTCCCTTTCTCTTCTTTGTTCTCACGGCTCCCAGGGGCTCAGCTTTGGATTTGGCCCTGCCACTGCGTATAGGTCGCTGGAGGGCGTCTGTTTTTTGCTCAGACAGGACGGCGTTAAAAGAGCCGCTGATTCGGGGGCTCTGGCGCACTCAGGCCGGCGGGGAGGGAGGGGCCCGGAGTGCGGGGAGGGCCTGCGGCGGCAAAGGCCAGCGTGGCTTTGCACCAGCCTGAGGCACGCTGTGCATTCTCCCGGGGAAGTTGTCCCTGGATCCCGGGAACGTGGCAGTGGCGGGCTGCACAGGCTCCCCGGAAGGGGGGTGTGGAGAGTGACCTGTGCTCGCACACAGGCCCCTCGGTGGCGGCAGCAGCAGCCTTAGCGTCTCCCGCCCGTCTCTGGGGTTCGCGCTTTTAGCCGCAGCTCGCGCCCGTCTCCGGAGTTCCCTGAAGCAGCGTTCTTAAACCCCTCTCCTCACGCACCAGGAAAAAAGAGGGAAGAGAAAGTCTCTTGCCTCTTCGGCAGGTGCAGACTTTTCCCCGGACTCCCTCCCGGCTAGCCGTGGTGCACAAACCCCTTCAGGCTATGTTCAAGCCGCCAACCCCAGTCCTCTCCCTGCGATCCGTCCGAAACCGCCGAGCCTCAGAGCCTCAGCTTGCAGCCCCGCCCGCCCCGGCGGGTGAGCAGACAAGCCTCTCGGGCTGGTGAGTGCCGGTCGGCACCGATCCTCTGTGCGGGAATCTCCCCGCTTTGCCCTCTGCACCCGTTGCTGGGCACTCCTCTGCGGCTCCGAAGCTCCCCCCTCCGCCCCCCGCAGTCTC
>NW_020837947.1:47986664-48184583 GCF_003676395.1 Aethalodelphis obliquidens | reverse complement strand
GAATAAACCCCACTTGATCATGGTGTATGATCCTTTTAATGTGCTGTTGGATTCTGTTTGCTAGTATTTTGTTGAGGATTTTTGCATCTATGTTCATCAGTGATATTGGCCTGTAGTTTTCTTTCTTTGTGACATCCTTGTCTGGTTTTGGTATCAAGGTGATGGTGGCCTCGTAGAATGAATTTGGGAGTGTTCCTCCCTCTGCTATATTTTGGAAGGGTTTGAGAAGGATAGGTGTTAGCTCTTCTCTAAATGTTTGATAGAATTCGCCTGTGAAGCCATCTGGTCCTGGGCTTTTGTTTGTTGGAAGATTTTTAATCACAGTTTCAATTTCAGTGCTTGTGATTGGTCTGTTCATATTTTCTATTTCTTCCTGATTCAGTCTTGACACGTTGTGCATTTCTAAGTATTTGTCCATTTCTTCCAGATTGTCCATTTTATTGGCATAGAGTTGCTTGTAGTAATCTCTCATGATCTTTTGTATTTCTGCAGTGTCAGTTGTTACTTCTTCTTTTTCATTTCTATTTATTGATTTGAGTCTTCTCCCTTTTTTTCTTGATGAGTCTGGCTAATGGTTTATCAATTTTGTTTATCTTCTCAAAGAACCAGCTTTTAGTTTTATTGATCTTTGCTATTGTTTCCTTCATTTCTTTTTCATTCATTTCTGATCTGATTTTTATGATTTCTTTCCTTCTGCTAGCTTTGGGGTTTTTTTGTTCTTCTTTCTCTAATTGCTTGAGGTGCAAGGTTAGGTTGTTTATTCTAGATGTTTCCTGCTTCTTAAGGTGGGCTTGTATTGCTATAAACTTCCCCCTTAGAACTGCTTTTGCTGCATCCCACAAGTTTTGGGTCGTTGTGTCTCCATTGTCATTTGTTTCTAGGTATTTTTTGATTTCCTCTTTGATTTCTTCAGTGATCACTTCATTATTAAGTAGTGTATTGTTTAGCCTCCATGTGTTTGTATTTTTTACAGATCTTTTCCTGTAATTGATATCTAGTCTTATGGCATTGTGGTCGGAAAAGATACTTGATACAATTTCAATTTTCTTAAATTTACCAAGGCTTCGTTTGTGACCCAAGATATGATCTATCCTGGAGAATGTTCCATGAGCAGTTGAGAAAAATGTGTATTCTGTTGTTTTTGGATGGAGTGTCCTATAAATGTCAAGGAAGTCCATCTCGTTTAATGTATCATTTAAAGCTTGTGTTTCCTTATTTATTTTCATTTTGGATGATCTGTCCATTGGTGAAAGTGGGGTGTTAAAGTCCCCTACTATGAATGTGTTACTGTCGATTTCCCCTTTTATGGCTGTTAGTATTTGCCTTATGTATTGAGGTGCTCCTATGTTGGGTGCATAAATATTTACAATTGTTATATCTTCTTCTTGAATCGATCCCTTGATCATTATGTAGTGTCCTCTTTTGTCTCTTCTAATAGTCTTTATTTTAAAGTCTATTTTGTCTGATATGAGAATTGCTACTCCAGCTTTCTTTTGGTTTCCATTTGCATGGAATATCTTTTTCCATCCCCTTACTTTCAGTCTGTATGTGTCTCTCGGTCTGAAGTGGGTCTCTTGTAGACAGCATATATATGGGTCTTGTTTTTGTATCCATTCAGCCAATCTGTGTCTTTTGGTGGAAGCATTTAGTCCATTTACATTTAAGGTAATTATCGATATGTATGTTCCTATTCCCATTTTCTTAATTGTTTTGGGTTTGTTATTGTAGGTCTTTTCCTTCTCTTGTGTTTCTTGCCTAGAAAAGTTCCTTTAGCATTTGTTGTAGAGCTGGTTTGGTAGTGCTGAACTCTCTCAGCTTTTGCTTGTCTGTAAAGGTTTTAATTTCTCCATCAAATTTGAATGAGATCCTTACTGGGTAGAATAATCTTGGTTTTGCAGGTTTTTCTCCTTCATCACTTTCAGTATATCCTGCCACTCCCTTCTGGCTTGCAGAGTTTCTGCTGAGAGATCAGCTGTTAACCTTATGGGGATTCCCTTGTGTGTTATTGGTTGTTTTTCCCTTGCTGCTTTTAATATGCTTTCTTTGTATTTAATTTTTGACAGTTTGATTAATATGTGTCTTGGCGTATTTCTCCTTGTATTTATCCTGTATGGGACTCTCTGTGCTTCCTGGACTTGATTAACTATTTCCTTTCCCATATTAGGGAAGTTTTCAAGTATAATCCCTTCAAATATTTTCTCAGTCCCTTTCTTTTTCTCTTCTTCTTCTGGAACCCCTATAATTCGAATGTTGGTGCATTTAATGTTGTCCCAGAGGTCTCTGAGACTGTCCTCGGTTCTTTTCAGTCTTTTTTCTTTATTCTGTTCTGCAGCGGTGAATTCCACCATTCTGTCTTCCAGGTCACTTATCCATTCTTCTGCCTCAGTTATTCTGCTATTGTTCCCTTCTAGAGTTTTTAATTTCATTTATTGTGTTGTTCATTGTTGTTTGTTTCATCTTTAGTTCTTCTAGGTCCTTGTTAAATGTTTCTTGCATTTTGTCTATTCTGTTTCCAAGATTTTGGATCATCTAAAGATTTACTATCATTATTCTGAATTGTTTGTCAGTTAGACTGCCTATTTCCTCTTCATTTGTTAGGTCTGGTGCGTTTTTATCTTGCTCCTTCATCTGCTGTGTGTTTTTCTGTCTTCTCATTTTGCTAATCTTACTGTGTTTGGGGTCTCCTTTTTTAGGCTGCAGGTTCGTAGTTCCTGTTGTTTTTGATGTCTGTCCCCAGTGGCTAAGGTTGGTTCAGTGGGTTGTGTAGGCTTTCTGGTGGAGGGGACTAGTGCCTGTGTTCTGGTCGATGAGGCTGGATCTTGTCTTTCTGGTGGGCAGGTCCACGTCTGGTGGTGTGTTTTGGGGTGTCTGTGGACTTATTATGATTTTAGGCAGTCTCTCTGCTAATGGGTGAGGTTGTGTTCCTGTCTTGCTAGTTGTTTGTCATAGGTTGTCCAGCACTGTAGCTTGCTGGTCGTTGAGTGAAGCTGGGTGCTGGTGTTGAGATGGAGATCGCTGGGAGATTTTCGCCGTTTGATATTATGTGGAGCTGGGAGGTCTCTTGTGGACCAGTGTCCTGAAGGTGGCTCTCCCACCTCAGAGGCACAGCACTGACTCCTGGCTGTAGCACCAAGAGCCTTTCATCCACACACACGGCTCTGAATAAATGGGAGACAAAGTAGAGAGAAAGAATTAGTAGAAGTAGGAATAAAGAAAGAAAGAAAGGGAAGGAAGGAAGGAAGGAAGAAAGAAAAAAGAAAAGAAGGAAAAGAAAGGGAGGGAGGGAGGGATGGAGGGATGGTGGGAGGAAGGAAGGAAGGAAGAAAGGAGGGAAGGAAGGAAAAAAGAAAGAAAGGAGGAAGATAAAGTAAAATAAAATAAAATATAATAAAGTTACTAAATTAAAAAATAGTTATTAAGAAAAAAATTTTTTAAAAAACAAAAAAAACGGACAGATAGAACCTTAGGACAAATGGTGGAAGCAATGCTATACAGACAAAATCTCACACAGAAGCATACACATACACACTCACAAAAAGAGGAAAAGGGGAAAAACTCATAAATCTTGCTCTCAAAGTCCACCTCCTCAATTTGGGATTATTCATTGTCTAAAGGAGGAAAGGAAGGAAAGAAAAAAAGAAAGAAAGAAGGAAAGTAAGATAAAGTAAAGTAAAATAAAGTTATTAAAATTATTAAGAAAAAAAATTTAAAAAAAAGGACGGATAGAACCCTAGGACAAATGGTGGAAGCTAAGCTATACAGACAAAATCTCACACAGAAGCATATACATACACACTCACAAAAAGAGGAAAAAGGGAAAAAATCATAAATCTTGCTCTCAAAGTCCACCTCCTTAATTTGGGATGATTCGTTGTCTATTCATGTATTCCACAGATGCAAGGTACCTCAAGTTGATTGTGGAGCTTTAATCCGCTGCTTCTGAGGCTGCTGGGAGAGATTTCCCTTTCTCTTCTTTGTTCTCACAGCTCCCAGGGGCTCAGCTTTGGATTGGGCCCCGCCTCTGCGTGTAGGTCGCTGGAGGGCGTCTGTTCTTCGGTCAGACAGGACGGGGTTAAAGGAGCCGCTGATGCGGGGGCTCTGGCTCACTCAGGGCGGGGAGAGGGAGGGGCGCGGAGTACGGGGCGAGCCTGCGGTGGCAGAGGCCGGTGTAATGTTGCACCAGCCTGAGGCCCGCCGTGCGTTCTCCCGGGTAAGTTGTCCCTGGATCCCGGGAACCTGGCAGTGGCGGGCTGCACAGACTCCCCGGAAGAGGGGTGTGGATAGTGACCTGTGCTCGCATACAGGCCCCTTGGTGGTGGCAGCAGCAGCCTTAGCGTCTCCCGCCCGTCTCTGGGGTCCGCACTTTTAGCCGCGGCTCACGCCCGTCTCTGGCGCTCCTTTAAGCAGCTCTCTTAATCCCCTCTCCTCGTGCACCAGGAAACAAAGAGGGTAGAAAAAGTCTCTTGCCTCTTCGACAGCTCCAGACCTTTTCCCGGACTCCCTCCCGGCTAGCCGTGGTGCACTAACCCCTTCAGGCTGTGTTCTCGCAGCCAAACCCAGTCCTCTCCCTGCCCTCCCAAAGCCCAAGCCTCAGCTTGCAGCCCCGCCTGCCCTGGCGGGTGAGCAGACAAGCCTGTCGGAGTGCCGGTCGGCAACGATCCTCCGTGCGGGAATCTCTCCGCTTTGCCCCCCGCACCCATTGCTGTGCTCTCCTCCGCGGTCCGAAGCTCCCCCCTCCGCCACCCGCAGTCTCCCCCCACGAAGGGGCTTCCTAGTGTGTGGAAACGTTTCCTCCTTCACAGCTCCCTCCCACTGGTGCAGGTCCCGTCCCTATTCTTTTGTCTGTTTTTTCTTTTTTTTTTTCTTTTGCCCTACCTAGGTACCTGGGGAGTTTCTTGCCTTTTGGGAGGTCTGAGGTCTTCTGCCAGCATTCAGTAGGTGTTCTGTAGGAGTTGTTCCACGTATAGATGTATTTCTGGTGTATCTGTGGGGAGGAAGGTGATCTCCGCGTCCTACTCTTCCGCCAACTTCCCCTCCGCCCAAAGAGAGATCTTTTAAGAGCAATTTCGTTGCTCAAAATTTCTACCTCCTACAAAACACTAGAGCACAATTCAGCTAAGTTCTTTGCCACTTTGTAACAAGGATTGCCTTTTCTCCAGTTTCCAATGAACTGTTTCTCATTTTCATCTGAGAGCTCAGCAGAATGTCATTTAATGTCCATGTTTCTACCAACATTCTGTTCATGATTATTTATGTTCTTTATCCTAAGAAGATGGAAGTTTTCTCTCCAGCTGTCTTTTCTTTCTGAATTGCCTTTTTTTGTGTTTTTTTTGCGGTACGCGGGCCTCTCACTGTTGTGACCCCTCTCCTGTTGCGGAGCACAGGCTCCGAATGCGCAGGCCCAGCGGCCATGGCTCATGGGCCCAGCCGCTCCGTGGCACGTGGAATCCTCCCAGACCGGGGCACAAATCCACGTCCCCTGCATCGGCAGGCGGACTCCCAACCACTGCACCACCAGGGAAGCCCCCTGAATTGCCTTTAACACTTTATATTTCTAGCATGCACATCTTTCAGCTTCTACCCACTACCCAGTTCCCAGGCCCCTTCTACATTTTTAGGTGTTTGTTACTGCAGCACCCTCTTCTTAGTCCAAAATATGTATTAGTCTGCTCAGGTTCCTATAACAAAATACCATAGACTAGATGGCTTAAATAACAGAAATTTGTTTTCTCACAGTTCTGGAGGCTGTGAAGTCCAAGATCAGTCTGGCAGGGTTCAGTTTCTCATGAAAACTCTTCCTGGCTTGCAGATGCCACCTTCTTGCTGTGTCCTCACATGGTGGGGAGGGGTGGGGTTGGGGGGAGAGAGAGGGAGAGAGAGGAGGGAAGAAAAAGAAGGGGAGAGAGAAGGAGTAGGGAGAAGGGAGTGGGGAGAACGAAAGGAGAGCATGAGCGCATCCTCTTGTGTCTCCTCTTACTGGGACACTAATGTTATTGGATCAGGGCCCTACCCTTGTGACCTCAAACATGGACCTCATGTTTATGTCCATAAACATCCCATCTCCAAAATAGCCACACTGGGGATAAGGCCTTCAACGTAAGAATTGGGGGGAGGACACAAACATCTAGTCCTTAATAGCATCTTTGTGTGACAGAAATTCAGCAGTACTTTGCACAAGTCTGAAGAGCAGAAAGTGTGAAAAATCAGGAGGAATGTGCTAAATATATATTGTTTTAAGTCAGTATTTTCATTTCTTTCCCCTATATTCTCTCATTTAGATCAAATGAACAAACTTTCCTGTTATGTTTGTGTGTTGCTTGTCCAAGCTGGCTTTCCGCTGCCTGCTAGATAAATGCTATGCGAGGCTTTAAGATGCCCTCCTCTAGGAGGACCAAAGGAAAGATGGCATCTAAAGATGGCAAGTCTGACTAACTTGGCCTAATCTTTTATTCAAATGCAGTTTGAATTGTTTGTTCCTCTGGGGTGATATTTTATTATGACTTTGCAGCCAAAAAATATAAGAAATGAACCTATTTTAAGAAAGTAATGCCCCAAGGGAACCCTGTACACTGTAAATTGGTGCAGCCACTGTGGAAAACAGTATGGAGGTCCCTCAAAAAGCTAAAAAATAGAACTACCTTATGATCCAGCAATCCCACTCCTGTGTATATATCCAAAGAAAATAAAAATGCTAATTCAAAAAGATACATGCACCCCAATGTTCATAGCAGCATTACAATAACAGCATTACAATAGTCAAGATATGGAAGCAACCTAAGTGTCCGTCAACAGATGAATGGATAAAGAAGATGTGATAATATATACAGACACATATATATCCCATTTTTTATATATATATATATATATATATAAAAATAATGGGATACTACTCAGCCATAGAAAAAAATGAAATTTTGCCATTTGCAGCAAAATGGATAGGCTTGGAGGGTATTATGCTTAGTGAGACAAGTCAGACAGAGAAAGACAAATTATGTTATCACTTATATGTGGACTCTAAAAAAATACAACAAACTAGTGAATATAACAAAAAAGGAAGAAACTGACTCACAGATATAGAGAACTAGTGGTTACTAATGGGGAGAGGACAGGGAAGGGGAGAGGACAGGGAAGTGGCGAGGGGCAAGACAGAGGTAGGAGATTAAGAGGTACAAACTACTCTGTATAAAATAAATAAGCTACAAGGATATATTGTACAACACAGGGAATATAGCCAATATTTTATAATAACTACATAAATAGAGTATAACCTTTAAAAATTATGAATCACTATGTGGTACATCTGAAACATATAATATTATACATCAACTATACCTCAACAATAAATAAATAAATTTTTAAAAAGAAAAAAAAAGTAATGCCTATTTCTAGCATTTTCATTATTCATGGAACAAAAATATATTGGTTCATCCCTGTCCACATACAAATACAGCATATCAAGGAATTCTGTGCCGATGTACAAAACTGATGCTAATGACTCGCCATGTTAATTGTCTGCTCTGTGCTGGGCATCATGCCAGGTGCTAGGAGTGCAGGAGGAATAAAATCCAGACCCTTCACAAAGAATTTACAGTTGGCTAGGGAGACAGACCCATACTTTCAAGCTATTTTCCCAGGAGTGGCAAGGGGTTTGTGCAGTCGTCTGCTTTCTCTTACCCTGGTGGCTGCTTAGAAAAGCAGCTGTGGTCAAAGAGGTTTTCCAAGAGAAGCTCTACCCTGTAAGTATCACAGTATTAAATATACAGTCTGTGTCAAGCAGTGAAGCATTTGGACATGTGCAATATCTATTTTAAATAGAAATGAAGTTTTGTGTTTATGTCACTTAAACATTCTTCAGCTCACTCCATGATGCCTTTAACCATTGGAATAACCATAGAAAATTCATCAAGTAAGTTGTAAGAAGAGGCAGCCAGGTACAACAGAATGTCCTTATAAAAGGAGAAACTCCCATTGCCATTCTACCCACAAAATGCTGCCTATTTGTTTTTTCTAAAACATTCTAATTTTCTTTTATTTAATTTAATTAATTAATTTTTGGCTGTGTTGGGTCTTCATTGCTGCACGTGGGCTTTCTCTAGTTGCGGCGAGCAGGGGCTACTCTTCATTGCGGTGTGTGGGCTTCTCATTGCTGTGGCTTCTCTTGTTGCGGAGCATGGGCTCTAGGCGCACGGGCTTCAGTAGTTGTGGCACACGGGCTTAGTTACTCCGCGGCATGTGGGATCTTCCCGGACCAGGGCTTGAACCCCTGTCCCCTGCATTGGCAGGCGGATTCTTAACCACTGCGCCACCAGGGAAGCCCCCCCCCCTTTTTTTTTTTAAAGGATATTTCCCCTAGAGATGTTTTAAAAAACTGTCATTTTGCTTCTGAGGTATTTGCAAGCCTTGCCTCTTTGGTTTTTTGATGTCATAAGCATCCTGAATAAAATAACATACTGCAGCTCACAGGGAGACTTTGCATCTCTGCAGGACAAGTGTAATCTGAAAAGCTTCGAGGCACACACATAAAAATTTAACATTAAAAGTTGTTGTAGCAAGAGTTTTTCCTATATTTAAAAAATTCACACTGAAACAAGTCAATTAAATTTTATTACAACCAAGAATATAAAATAAATGCAATGTAATTTATTTTTGTCTTAACAGTCATTTCAGGAAGGATGTCAGGACAACTCAAAAGCGGGAAACACTCGGCTCCAAAGCAGCAGCTCATCCTGCACCCCGCGGAGCAAGCCTCGCTGGAAGGCAGGGTGCAGGGGCGGGGGGCAGCTGGCTCTGAGTGCACACCTCGCAGCAGTGTGTGGAAAGCACACACAGTCATGTCTATAATCGTATAAAGAGGGACGCGTGCAGAAAATGACTGAAAAAAGAGACGACGACAGGTACACTTCACAAATAGGAATTATGGGAAATACAAACTAGGCAGTTTAGAGAGGATATACTACATAACATATATAAAAAGTACTTTAAATTGTTAAAAAGGACATCTTCAGTCCAGATTTTGTGTAATACTTTTAGTGTCTACACAGACAAATCTTTAAAAAAATTAAATAGTATTAATTTACTAAATATTTAAGAGATAACAGTGCATTAAGGATTTTTTTTTCATATAATACATACATATCACTCCTTTGCAGTGATAGCACAGAAGAGTAAGTATGGCCTTAGGTACAACACATTTTTAAAAAATCCTAAAACAATGAACTTTGCTTTATGATATTTGTGACTATTCTTGAAGATTAAGGAAACCTAAACAGCTATGTTTTATATAAAATATTATTTATACTTGAATCCTTCAAGCCTCCTTTAGTCTAACTGCCATTTCACTGCCTTTCTCCATTCCCCAGAAAGATAACACCATAGAGGTTAGGATTCATAATTTTCATAGAATATTCCTTCATTGTATAGTTTCTGTTACATACAATTATTCAAAGCAGATTAAGCTGCAAGTCTTATTGTCCAACTATTTTTTCTTTTATCTTTAGCAGAGAAAACAGCATCCTTTTAGAGGCATACAACTAGCAGTTGCTTCACCAGGAATGAGGCAGTGAACACGTAAGCAAATGCCATCCCTTTCCATTCTTAAATGTAAATTGCGTTTACAAGAGCAAAGAGTAGTGCAGAAGTTCAAAGTTCTAAGTACTAAAGTTTTAAAACCACACAGATATAAAAATATACATGTCCTTGGTTTTTGTATGTTACTGCATGATCTACTTCATCATAAGGATTGTTTCAGCCTCATAGTATCAGTCCTGCCACCAGGCTACCTTACCCTTGACTCAGCTGTCCTGAAATCCTAGAATCCCTTTTCCCAAACACACAACTTACCAGAAAGCTAACTCGGAAACTGATTTGTACTGTGGAGTGCAGAAGACCTTCACTTTGCTTGCTTCCTTCCTTCCCATAACCTCCCCTGGTTTGGAAGTCCACCCTGCACTCTCAGGGGACATTGATGGTAATAAATTTTTAAAGAGGAATGGGGTCATTTGGGGACCAAAAAGGTAAATTTTAACCTCAAAAAGCTTCACAGGTCTCCTTCGAGGTCCCCCAGTTTTAGGGCCCATAAGTATGTTAAAGGCTTTGTTCCCCTTTACAAGGAAAAGGAAATTATGAACCAAAATTATTTCAAAGGGTAATGAGCACCAGTGGGCATCACCAACTCTCAGGCAAGAGCACAGGAGGAAAGGGCCAGTACCAGGGCAGTGACCAGAAACCCAGTCACACGTGTAATTGGCGTATCTGGCTAGATCCTGTGTGGAGAACACCGGGAGCAACTGAAAACATCCCCTCACGGTTTCTGTATCAGTTCTGCCACTAAAATTCACTACATACAAGGAAAGCAGGGTAGTCCCATGATCATACAAGTGCATATCATAAGGATTTATATCAAAGTTGCTTATAAAGTATTAAGGGGCATGATATTTTGGTTCATGCACATATTTGGGTTCGTCTTTTACTAAATGTAAGCTCTCCTTGAGGGCAGGAACAGAGCTTCTATTTTCACTGTAATTTCCTACAAACACTTAGTTGTGTTCTGCCTACAAGGGCCACCCAACTGTTGTTGAAAGGCTGCTGTGAACATTTCAAATATATATTAATGCCTGTGGTGATATTAATTGCTGGCTTTCTTGAAGGTAGACAAACATAGAAACCTCTCCATGACACTTGTTTATTACAGAGCAAAATTTGGAATAATAACTCTCTCTAAGTGGGTTTAGAAGTAAACGAATAGACCTTCATGTTCTAAGATGGTTTCATTTATGAGCCTGTCATCCCAGGAAAGCGTCCTGTCATGGAATCAATCATAAGCTCTTCAAGGACAGGAAGTAGGTCTTGCCCTTTGTGTCTCACCCCCCAGCATAATGCTGGGCACGAGGTAAGGGTGCAGTGAGCATCTGATGACAGTGAGGCTTCAGGTCCCAGGACAGAACTTTACTTGGGTAGCTACGTTATGCAGAGGGCTACTAATTTCTCATTTGCAAAAATGGAAGGGGTAAATTACTATGGAGACAATCAGAAATTCCTTCCAGTGGAGCATGTCAACAGTTTCATCTTCAGTGTTGATGAGTGTCACTGTATAGTCTTTGTTATTAATAAGCATTATTATGCTGAGATCAGTAAGGTCCTTGCTGGCTACAGGATCACATCAATAGTGCAAAATGTATACTGGCTTCTGTCTATAACTTATTTTACTTGTATATGGACCCAGAGTATCATAACCAGGTAGATAAGTTCACAAAGAAGAGTTAAAAAATGCATATAACTTGCATATACAATAATCAGCTATTTCTTCTAGCTCAAGAAAACATTAAAACGAGGCTGGTGCTGCTAGTAGCATTTAGAAGAACACAAGTTTCTTGCCCCTTACATTACAACGGGAGCTCTAAGTCTTTACATTTCCTTGTGACTCTGCTGAGCGTGCTTACGCTGGCTAAGAAAGAGCTCAGTCTCTAAGTCATAGATCATAGAAATGCAAATAGCACTTATCTAATAGGTCGTATACTATCTGCCCATAGTTTAGGCACAATTATTAAGTTTTCTCCTAGGGGCAAAAGAAAGCATTCAGTGCAATGAAAAGATTCTTGATAGAATTAAGTTTCAGTAATAACAGCAAAATTATGCATACATAATACATACTTTAAACATGAACAAAACCTAAATTTTTAACATGCTTTAAAAATAGTCACTCTATGTCTAATGCAAATACGAATGGAGAACACTGCTCTTTATTTTAAAAGCAGATTAATTTGCAGGCTTCTATTTGAGTACCCTTGATTATGTAAGAAAGTTACTCAAACTGACCCAGATGTGAAGAAACCAACAGTTCTTTAGAGAAGCCAACTTTATGTACAATACACACTAAAAGCTTTTCCTTCCCTTTGATCAACATTACTCCTTAAAGAAATCCTAGTGCAGTTAATATTCTCTTCAGTTTTCTGGTGTGGGTCACCAGAGGACTGTATTTCATCAAAGCTCTTGAAACCCTTTTTAAAGTAGACGTAAGCTACATGAAGGTTAAAATTATAATTCTTAATTACTGGATACTATTCAGAATAAGATGATTCTGGGAACTAAGTTCCATATGAATGGTTATATAAAAATTACCACGTACTTTAGTTCTTCATAGCATAAAGCATAGTAACTGCAAAGATCTAGGCTGTTTTTGGTTGCAGGTTCCCTCTGTACCACCATTTGTCTTTTTATTAGACCTTCCCTGAAACTAGAGAAATAAAAACGTAATAGTAAAGTACTGTGGGACAGTAACAGTTCCCATTTAAGACTTCCATGAGCAAAAGAGTTATATTCTGGGAAAACAACATAGTGCTTTAAAAGGTGCATATTTACCTGTGTTGCTAGATCAGTTCATGAAGTACAAAACTATACACCACTGGAATCCTGTTTCTAAAACATTAAAATCCTAGTAAAAGAGCTTTGAAAAGATAAATCATAGAGATTGCTACAGCATGAGAAAGGTGCACCAGGAAATCCTCCCCCAAAATGCTGAAGGTTACAGAAGTTAAGTGCTGGGATTAGATCAGACGCTTTATCAGAGAAGTCACAATGGAACACATGCAGGGAAAGGGTGCTGGGGAAACCACAAAAATCTTCTTTAAGTCAATAAAGACATCAGTCAGTCCTGCAAAATGCTCAGTAAATAGTTTTCCTCCTAAGTGGATGAGTTTTAAACAGCATCAGAGTTTGCATTTTTGGTTCTCTTCAATGCAGACGTCATATTGCTGGAGTCTGTGCTCTGGCTGTAGCGGGTCAGTAGCGGTGGGCCTGGTGAGATGGGTGGTACTGTGCGCTCTGCTGAGATGAGGAGGAATAGCCTAGTGAGCTCTGGGACTGAGAGGATCCCTGAACACTGCTTTGGTAATTCAGGCGCGAACTGGAGTGCTAGGAGAAGGAAACAGGAAAAGGGAGTGACTGATGGAGGAAGGGAACAGCTCAAGATGCTAATCACAACAGGACGGAGAGATGAGCCATTCTCATCAGAGGCTCTGGGTTCTGACCCATCGTAGCGACAGTTAATTTAGTTTGTTAATACATTTTGCTGACTTGACATCACAGCCTGCCACCACTGTTCTGGCATGCACGAAAGTTGGCTGGATTTCTTTGGAAGATAAGCTACACTGGCAACGAAAGGTAGAGGGGAAACTTAGACTAATTCTGGTTAGTTTCTCTTTGCATAACTGAGATTTGCAAACAGGAATAATCAGTTTGGCATATTGAATCGGTGTTCATAATGTATACTGATGTGCTGTTAGTTTTCTCATTATAAATAACAAAGTTGTTGTGATTAAGAAATCGTCTTTTAGAGAAAAGAGTTTTCAGCGGGAGAGGCTAGAGTGGCTTCAGCAGCATCACCTACATGACAGAGCCAGGCAAGGCTGGGCAGGGGTGGCAGCAATAAGTGCTTTTTATAAACTTCAGGTGACATTTATTTTTTTAATTATTTATTTATTTATTTGGCTGCACAGGGTCTTAGTTGCGGCACCCAGGATCTTTAGTTGTGGCATGAGGGATCTAGTTCCCTGACCAGGGATCGAACCCAGGCTCCCTGCATTGGGAGCGTGGAGTCTTAGCCACTGGACCACCAGAGAAGTCCTTCAGGTAACATTTAGAATTTTTAAAAATTTCATATGTGAAAATTCTCTCAAGGGAAGGCTGGGACAAATGTATTTCAGTTCAATGTATTTTTATTACCTTAAGTGAAACATTCATCTTCATAGTACCAAGGGCAAATATGAAAAAAATATGTAAAAGAAAATTCACCTATAGAATAAGAACAGGGTGCCTGGTTAAATATAAGCATAGCTGGAACCAGTGTCTTTGGCTATGCCCAGAAGGCTGGTTCTTCCTGTGAGCGAAGTGGGAAAGATCATATGTAATAAAGCTATTACTTGGAGTTAAAAATGTAAATGACCTTGAGGTGGCACTGGCGGTTTGCGGAAGGACAAATAAGCAAGCGTGCCCCACTCAGTGCACAAGAGGCAGCCAAGCTGGACTTGCAACATCGGGTCCAAGACAACAGAGCAATAAGATAGTCTTGGTTAAAAATAATCTCGCTTAACTCCTTCCTGTGTTACACAACTCTGACGAGTTGTGTTGTTTTAAGAAGCCTTTCCAGATTCTAACTATGTTTTATTGTCAGTTTATTATGGAAAAAAAAAATGTCCTTTCCATTCACAAGGCCTGCAGTTGCTGAGCTGGCTACGACTGCTTTCACTTTAGCTGATTAGACTCAGCATAATAGCTCCTCCGTACTAGATAAAGAACAAATGTGTTGATAATATGAGAGTTGCAGACAGGTGCAATGGGACTCCCTCACCCCTCATGCTAGTCTTTCCAACTAACTAGCTGAGAAAGCTACCCATTTCACAGATATGCTATTTTATTTTTAAGTAGACAGCTCAGTATGGACAAAGAAAAGCATTTGAAGAACTCCTGGATTTGAAAGGAATAAATACAATAGCTAAGTAATCTGTCCATGATCGACTATAATCAGGTTAATATAACACAATCAGAGACACAAAGATGAGCCAGTATATAGTAAAGGTTTGTTGCTCATATAATAAGAATAAACTAATGTTAGGGGGAAAACTGACTTTATAGTAAAATTCAAATATGTTCATGACTACTACCCAAATAGCAAGCTGTTTTTAGCAGATCAAACTGATGCCTTGATTACTTTAATTGGAACCAATGGAAGTGCTATTATATACTCCTCTGCTTGCAGGGAATCTTCCAAGATAAGTTCTCAAAGTAGCTGTGCTGAGATATTCAGAATGTAAAGCCAGTTAGACAGCTATTTATTATGTCTTTCTTGTTAATGTTTCTCTTGTTTCCAGTTCCTAATCAGTGAGTTTATGTCTTCCTTGCCCATGGTTTTGTTTTCTGTTATCTATCTCCTGTGTGCTTCTTCTCCACCAGTTCCCTGAGGGACTGTGGTTCTAAACCTTTTTTTTTTAACCTTTAAATTCCTTTCCCTTCTTAGATCTTTTCTTACCTTGTTACTACCTTGAAAACTTTTTTTTCTCCCAAGAATCCCTACAGTTTTCATCAGTATTTTTACCTCTCTCTCCAAATACCAATCCTTAGACTTTTTTCCTTTAATTTCCTGAATTGGTAATACAATTGTAGTTTTCTTTTAAATCTTAATAACAAAATGTATTTTCTAGCCTCAAAATTATTTCTAGTGAGATTTAACAGTTATTCCTGAGAAGTCTCAATCTTAGTCCCTTTCTCTTCTATGTTTATGTGGCTACTTACTGATTATTTCCTCCCAGTGATGGCAGATCCTTCTGAAGTATGCTGCTTACTTTTTTCAAAATAAGCCGCCATTCCTCTCCCTTTTCAATTGCTTACCTATCTAGGTATCTTTTTCTGACTCAAACCTGATAGGCAGCTGTAAGGGTAAAATGAGACATTTTCTTTGAGGAGGAGCTGCCTGCCTCACCTTCCCTCCTCAGGGTTTTAGGATAATCAAATCAAGAAACAAAATATCTTGCAATTACATGAAATGACAAAAATCTTCATTTTCATATAATGCCCTAGAAACAGGATTGTACAGTTTGTACAGTCAAACTTTAGAGTTAAGTACCACTTAATTCTAAAAGGATCTACTATAAGTCTACTTCCCATTTTATAAAACGTATTGTTAAAAAAGAGACGACAGGCTCAAAATGGAGTCACTTGTGCTAAGCCCACATCACCAAACTGAGACAGTGCCTAACCTAACTGCAGTTTCAGCCCCTCCCAGGAATGTACTCCTCCCCAGTCAGTCTGGAATCTCCTAGTCAGCATTAGAGAAGTAATCTACTTGGTAGACTCCTGTAGTCCCCAAAGGAAGGTTCCCCGGGCCTGAAACAATCATCTCTCTGTTAGTGTCCTTGTCCCACCTCCTTCTGCTGATAAACGTCTTCCATTTTGTACAGCTCTTCAGAGCTTCTCTGTATTTGCTAGGGGAGATGCTACCTGACACATGAATCACTGAATATAGCCAATAAGACCTTTAAAATTTACTCAGTTGCATTTAGTTTTTTAACAGTATATGAAAATTAAAAAGTACAAAATTCAGGGGAGTACCTGATAATCTGACGGCATTACAGGCCCGCCTGAGTTTGTGCCTGAAGGCCCTAGCCGCGGTTTCTTGTTTGGAGGCACCTGATTAAGGCCGGAGTCCTGACTGTGCTGCAGCCCTGCTCCGGCGGCCCCGGGCCCCGCCCCGGCCCCTCCTGCAGTCCCGTTGGCCTGGGTGCTGTTCTGCTGCTGCGGGGCTGCCTGTGGAGGGGCTGCTGCCTGCTGCGGCGGGGCTGCGGGCTGCGGATGTTGGTTCTGCTGCTGTTGCTGATTCTTGTAGAGAGGGAAAAAAAGCAAGCTTGCTGTGGAACTAAATTACATCTTCCATGACACGATATGCACATGAGACTGCTGACCAACCTGGGGAGGGACCTCTGTGGGACACCAAAGTGACTGGAATGACCAGAGAATGGAGCAGCCAGGGAATACAGCAGCTCCAGAAGTCAAAGTACTGAGCCCCGAACAGGACCCGTTCTCTGAAGTTCATTTAGATTTGCACAGTAACCCTCCAAGTCAGTCACAGACATCCCACTGAAGAGCACAGGCACACAGGAAATAGCAACTCATTAAAACAGCTATAATAGTCTTTTCAATCAATTTGGAAAAGTAGGGCTGTGTGGGGAGGAGTCAACTGCAATCAAACAATAGAGCGATGCTTTAAAAGCAGCCTGCATAAAGTGACGGCAATGACATGAACCAACAAAAAGCAAGAATTAAGAATCAGGGAATAAAACAGGCAATAGAACGAATCAGGAAGTTCATTTATCTGTGAATGCATATTTCAAATCGCAAAGTACATCTACAATAAAGTAAGTACATAATTAAATAAAAGGCAGTTAAATATATGGGAATTATTAAATTATCCATTCCTAAGTGCAGTATATACCTTGTCACCTTTCTCTTCAGGTTCATCTTCATTAAGGAATTCTCGTTTGGGGTATGGAATCTGGCAGCCAGCAAACACACTAAAAACCATGAAAAGGAAAAAAAAAGAATTCATGTCATGACGTAAAATCTACAATGTCACTGACCTTGTTCATTTAAAATTCCACTATTTTTTCTTAAAAAAAATTTTTTTTCTTAAAAAAAATTCCCCTTTTTTTCCCTACTCTTCATCTGTGGCTGGTTATGCCTCTCAACACAATTTAAGCAATAAGAAAAGAACAATTTGTCATCTAAGTTTTACATGAATTGCCACTTTCAATAACAAATCTTAACTGTGGTTATAGCTAGTTGACATATATGACATAGAAATTTCTCCACACAAACTTCATCAGCACTAAGAACAACTGAATGTGTGTTTGCTTCAACAGTGAAAATAATTTTCTCAAGAAAAGCTGCACCTCTAATAAATCCAAGCACAATTTATATATGTGGGTGTAACAAGGATGGGGAAGTGGAGGAGTCTGGTTGTACAGTAGACACACAGAATTTTAAAATCTCAGTTCCCTACTGATTTGGTGTGAACTGTTCTGGCTGACCGATCTATAAAAGTCTCCTCTGTTCTCAGCTTTAGTTTTCATCTGTAAAACGGATTAATGGTCATTCCTAAAATACTTGTTTTCATTCACACCTCTCTACAGCTTTGCCTGTTTCAAAATACAGGACCTCCCTCTTGACTAGTTTTTCTCTGCAGCAGTATTAACAAAGAAAGTAAAATACTTCAGTAACAAGTGCTTCTCTTGCTTTCAGCCACCATCCAACATCCTCAGCCTGGAGCAAAGCACACAGAAAAGGAAGGATACATACTCTAATGTCGGCAAGGGGTCCTCCTGAAAATAGGGATCCTGCAGAGCCTGCTCTGAGGTAATTCTCTTGGTTGGATCCATAGTAAGGAGTTTCTGAAGCTTGAATAACACATAAGAAATTGACAGCCATGAAAAGTTTGTTTCCAGGTCAATGTTTTGACTTTTGTGTTAATGTCTAATAGAATATCAAATGCCATTTTGTATAGCTCACCACAATATTAATACACTAGACACATTTATGTGAGACTAGCAGAAATCATTAGCATTAGAGCCCTTTTAGAATTTAATTTTTTTCTGCTGATAAACCACTGGACAAGGCTAAAAGTCAAGGGTGACATCTCAAAAGAGAAAGATTTAATTTTGCCCCAGCATCCACCAATTTCCTTTCTTTCTAAAGAGGAGGAAGAGCTGGGACAATTCCGTGGTAAGCAGGGTGGGGTGAGGGCTGTGCTAAAGGATCCAAGTTCCCAGTCTGGGAGAGATGCACCTACCAAGAGGAACACTTTGCTGTCAGGCTTGACCTTGTGTTTCTCCATGTACTTTATGAGGCTACTGTTGGCGTACCTGTAGACATGAGAATCACACACTATTAAGAACACTCACACAATTTACAATTTTTAATGGAAAGTTCCAAGATTGGTTTTCCTATATGGTATGTGTTAAGTTAAGCCATTGTTTTCTCTAATTAAAAAGGAACACATAACCAAATGTTGGTAAATGTGTGAAGAAATAAGAATTGTTACACACAGCATGTAGGAGTTTATATTGTTACAATTACTTTGTAAGATAATGACTCATGAACTATAAGAGTTGAAAATGTGAGTATCCTGTGACCCAGCAATTCCTTTCCTAGGTACATACTCTATATCAGGATATCAACTCCTCAAGCTGAAGGGTGAGTAAATGGGTATTATTCATTTTATTATTCTAAATAGACTACATACTTTCATCATATATATTCTTTCCTATATATGAAATACTTCAAATTAAAAAGGTCAAAAAATAGGTGATATATGTTCATGGTAGAAAATTTAGAGAATATAGAAAAGCATAAAGAAAAAAATTGAAATCACTCATAATCAACCTAGCAGGAATAAAAAAACACTGTCATCAAGATTTTGATAATTTTCTTTTGTCCTTTTTTCATGCATATATATGATACAAACACAGGCATTTTTGTCTTTATAAAATTAGAATCATACTATATAAATTGTGCTAACTTTTTTCACTTAATATTGTTTCATAAACATTTTTCCTTGCCAAATGCTCTTTAAACTTATTATTTGTACTGAATGTATATTTTCTACTGTTACTAACGACGTTTGTTTCACAACAGTTGTAAAACGCAGGTTCTTGAAGGTCAATCTAGTACACATGTAGGGAGACAATACTGCATGGCAGGTGAGAATCAGAGACCCCTACCAGACCCTGGCACAATCATTTACCAATTGTGTGATCTTGGGCAGTTAGTTAACCTCTAGGAAAGCCTTAGGTGCCTCATCTTAGCTATGTGTGGCTGCTTTGACTGCCTTCTCAGGATAAATTCTTAGAATTATTAGGTCAAAGGGTATGTACATTTCAAAGCCTTCTTGCTACACAAACCTGGCCCTCAGACCAGAAGCATGGGCACCAGAGAGCCTGCAGTAGGAATGCATGTACTCAGGCCCTATCCCAGATTCTGAATCACAATCCGCATTTTTAACAAGGTCTCCATGTGATTTGTAGGTACATTAAAGTTTGAGAAGCATTCATTCTCTCACCAGTAGCATATATGTAAGCGTGCCCATTTATTATATTACCCTTGCCAACACTAGGTATTTTAAAAAATCTTTGCCATGTATATTAATTTAACAATTATTTTCCTCCAATACCAGGAACATTTTTATTGGCAAGGTAGCCATTAAGTTTGGTAATGGAAAGAAACTTTAAAGTTTATGTAGAAATGGAGTCTGTCAACATGGCTTTAGTCTTTATGTTGAATCAACTGATTTCTTGGGTTAACTCCAGATTCTAGGTTATTTGTTTCTATCATAATATAAAAGGTCTTGAAGTTGAGAAATCCTATTGCTCAATTCCCATTGTGGTTTCTTATTTTTCCTAGTATTAAAGCTAAGATAAATTCTTTGTCATTTTCTGAATTATCCTCTTCCAGATTTGCTACAGTTTAAGAGCTGAACAGTTTTCGAAGTGACTCAAACTTTTTATATACATTATAAAGCATTTTATCAGACCATGTTTATTCAAACATTCAATTTTTAAAGTCAACTTATTTCCTTTTAATTCTATTTTCACCTTGCCTTCTAATGAGCTAGTAAGAGCTGACAGCTGACATTGGAAAGATTACAGCAACTTCTGTTGTTATCCTTCACAATTCACTTTAAGGGTAATTTTTTTGGTTCTTTTTATCTAATATAAACAAGTTATTATTCGTTTACTTTTTATGTCATCTGATATAATATTTTCTGGAATTTTTTTCTTTATTATACTTTGACATGTATGTATTGTATTAGATTTAGCTAATTTTTAATAAATTCCTTCTTGTCTTATGCATCAGTAGCCTGATTTTATGTGGATAAAATTGTCTGCTTAGGAAGTATGGCTCTTATCTCTGAACTTTTCCTATTACCTTTCTAACTGAATTTCAGTTATCTTTTAAAATTTCTCTCCTTTTATCTCTGGTTATTGTAAATACTATCATTTTATGTAAAATTCTTCCTCTGGCCTTTAAATACTGAGATAAAATGTTAAGTGCCTTCATTAATTTTCTCTATCTTTTATATTACTAGTGTATCTTCAATTACTTGAACCACTTTCTTTTCTTTTTTTTTTTTTTTTTTTTTTTTTGTTTGGTGGGTTCTTACTTTTTTTGCCTCTCCCGTTGCGGAGCACAGGCTCCGGACGCGCAGGCTCAGTGGCCATGGCTCACGGGCCCAGCCGCTCCGCAGCATGTGGGATCTTCCCGGACCGGGGCAGGAACCCGTGTCCCCTGCATCGGCAGGTGGACTCTCAACCACTGCGCCACCAGGGAAGCCCGAACCACTTTCATTTAATACCCATTTGACAAGTAACTAATGAGACTGCACTATGTACCAGGCCCTGGGGATACCTATAATGGTGTATAAAATAGGCACCATCCATATTCTAGAGGGAAAGATGGTAACTGTTCAAAAGCCAACTGCAGAGCAAAGTGATCAGTGCCAAGAGAAGCAGCACAGGATATGCTATGGGAGTACAGAGGGGAAGCACCTAACTCAGACTAGCAGGTCAAGGGGAAATCTCGTCAGGATAGAAAGGATAAATAAAGGAGTTAATCGGATGAAATAGGTGGGAGGAAAATATATCCCAGACTGAAGGAACAGCATGTGTAAAAATCCAGAGGTCAAAGAAAACTTAGGGGTTTTGAGGCTCTTAAAGAAATTCATGATGTCTAGGCTATAGAGTACAAAGTGGACAGAGGTTTAGGAGATGAACTTGGTGATGTAGAAGCCAAGGCTCTGTAAGCTATATTAAGAAATTGAGAGCAATGGTGAATTAAGAGCAACTTGAAGACTGACATGATCAAATGTGCTTCTGGCAATGACTGCAGTACAGACAGTGAGGTGGAGTGAAGACTGAAGGTAGAAATCACTTAGGAGGCCGCTGCAGGATTCCAGGCGAGAGACAGTGGTGGTCTGGCCTACAACAGTGGAACGGTAGATGGAGAGAAATACAAAGATCCAAAGGATATTTAGAACAAAGAATTTACTGGATTTGCTAATTGTTTAGACACTGGGGGGTAAAATGGAAGACAGTGAGATAGAAGAAGGATCAGGGATTTGGCTTGAACAATCAGATGATCATGGAGCTATTTCCTAAGATAAGAAATATAGTGGGAGGAGAGGTTTAGGAGGACAGATGATGAGTTCAGTTTTGGACATGTATTTTGAAGTATTTATGGGACATTCAACTTGGGATTCCATAAGGCAATTAGATAAATGGGTCTGAAACTTGGGAAAGAGATCTGAGTAGGATGTATAAACTGGGAGCTATCAGCATAACTGATGGTACATTGTGGCCATCAAAATTACGGAGACTGCCTGGGGAAATGTCTAGAGTGAGAAGGGAGCCCAATTCAGACCCTTGAGCAATGTCAGTGCTCTCTTTAAGGGATGAAAAGAGGCAAGGACCCTACCAAGGACTGTGTAAAAGAGAGGCCCAAAATGATTAGTGCCATTCCCTGCTTCTCTTTATGAAGTCTGCTTTTGTTCCTACAAGCCATCCAGTCCTGAAATTTTTCTGTTAAGTTGCCCAAGAGAGAACCTCTTCCATCTTTTCCTCTAGGTGTGCACATTTATAACAGACTTCTCTCACTTCTACTCAGCATACATGTCCCCATCAGTTTGTTTTACTCAAATCCCAGGCCATGTGTTCTTCCTCCTGCCACCCTTCCCGGTTGCCTAGCCCAGCATTTCAGTCACCAGTCATTAGTTAGATAAAGACAAAATCATAGTTGTGGCCTTGAACTGAGCCTTTATCAAGCTAAAACAGAAGAGACATTTAAACTATCCACTGACCCTTAAATTCTTAAAAGTTTTTAAATACTACAGCCTAAGCCTGGCATATATGTTAACAACATCTGGAATATCTTCTTTAAATCATAAACGTAATTAATACACTAAAATCTAAGTTTCTGGTTGAAATAATATCTTTTTAAAAAAGGATTAATATTCCCATTGAATATTACTTATATGTAATATGGAATTACTTACGTTGTTCTTCTAAAGTCTTTTTGAAGTGTGGGGTATTCTGGCATCTTTCTAATATCTTCCCAGTCTTTATCTTACAAAAAATATTGAATATTGTTATAGGAAATAGTGTTACTTATCAAAAATCTAGTTATTTTAGCTTAAAAATACATATTAAAACTAAATATACATTAAAATATGCTTTTCAAAAAGAATGTTTTTGAAATATGACTCATTATTTTGAAATAAATAAATAAATTACCTGCAGGAAACCCCATGACACTAAATATCCGATCTAGTTGATCATGATGAAAGGGATTGCTTGTTTTTATATCTTCCTGACGACAGTGAAAAATAGGTTCTGAAGTCAACAATTCAGCAAATATGCAACCTATTGCCCATATGTCTATAAAGGAAGAAAAACAAGTTTTTGCACACATTTATTATATTTCTTTGGTCATAATTTCTGGGTATAATCACAACCTACACATAAAAATACTTTTGGGGGTAGGGGGATGGACGAAATAGGTAAAAGGGATTAAGAGGTACAAACTTCCAGCTATAAAAAAGTCAGAGGGATGTAATGTACACATAGGGAATACAGTCGATGATACTGTAACAACTTTGTATGGTGACAGATGGTAACTGGACTTATTGTGATTATTTTATAATGTATAAAAATATCAAATCACTATGTTGTACATGTTAAACTAATATAACATTGTATATCAAGTATAACTTTTATAAAGTAAAGTATCCCCAAAATAAAAAAAATTTTTTTAAACTTTTCAGTGAAGCAATACACAAAATACAATAAGTATATTAAGAAAACATATATATCACATGAAATAGCTGTATCATCATATAACATACTGAAAGCCAAATAAAATACATTTTCTTGTAAATTTCCTGATCAAGATAAGCTTGGGAAACTCAATTTAGCAAGCAATGCATTTACATTTAGGCAAAAGCCTTTCAAACCACTATTAATAATTTAATCGCCAAAGGAGTCAACTGATAACCTACTACAAGGCATAATACTCAAGATCTGACAGACTGAAATAATATCATCATCAGGTGCGGTGATACATTTCTTTAAAGCAATCAAATGCATAATGACAGAGCAGAATTTCTGAGCTGTCAGTCTAGACAGACAGTACAGATCGCACAAGATGATTTGGAAAAACTCAACTTTTGTCTGAAAGACACCAGCTTCAGTTTTTTCAACAAACAGTGAGCTCTAGAAGCTGATAAATACAAGTATATATAGACACTGTACGACACCAGTAGAGGTAGATGTGATCCGAACATATTCACTTAGATGGTGCCCCAACTCTCCAATGTGCCAAGATAAAATTAGGCATCTTTCAAAGTTTTATTAACTATTTCAAATAACCAGTTATGGATTATTCTATTTGGATTTTATACATTGAAAGACTATAATAGTTTTAATTTAGATTCTAAGAGTATAATGTTATATTCACAATGTTTTGCCAAATGTACATGTGAATTTTTGTAAGATGTATGTTCATACTCACCCACTTAAATAAATGCTGTTTAATAAGTATTTTAAGTATTTTATTTATTTTTTTAAATAAATGCTGTTTAATAAGTATTTTTTTTAAAAAACAACACACAGGACTTCCCTGGTGGCACGGTGGTTAAGAATCCACTTGCCACTGCAGGGGACACGGGTTCGATCCCTGGTCCGGGAAGATCCCACATGCCGCGAAGCAACTAAGCCCATGCACCACAACTACTGAGCTTGCGCTCTGGAGCCCGTGAGCCACAACTACGGAGCCCACGTGCCATAACTACTGACACTCGTGCGCCTAGAGCCCGTGCTCCGCAACAAGACAATCCACCACAATGAGAAGTCCTCGCACCACAACGAAGAGTAGCCCCTGCTCGCCACAACTAGAGAAAGCCCACGAGCAGCAATAAAGACCCAATGCAGCCATAAATAAATAAATTAATTAATTAATTAAAAAAAAAGAATGAGTGAATGTGTGTGTATTTATTACATCTGCTATGAATACACTTCAAGCCTAAAGATAACTAATGTGGGGATTACTCTTTTTCTATGTCTTAGCTTTTTTCTTAACTGCTATCCAGAATAAGTAATTGGGACTTGACTAAAATTAGAAATTAGCAATTATGTTTTTATCTTTAATTCGTAAATCTTATTTTTACTGAGCAAGTAAGTCGCAAGCTGGTTAAAATTCAATTTCAGTTCTCTTTACCCTGAGGAAATAAGAAATATAGTTGGTTTCCAATTCATACCCAATTACCTTTATTTCCAAAAAAACACATCTATTTTTTATTCCAACAGTAGAGCAGTTAATCAGAAAATATTCATAAAACTATGCTTCTGAAAGTGTGGGGACCACATACAACAGAATCACCAGTGGTACCTGTTAAACAGAGGCCTCACTACCATGGGTTTGCTAAGAATCTCAGAGTGAGACAGATTTTGGTGGGGCATCATTTAGTTGGTTTTTGGCTGAACCTGCCTTTTCTTCCTGGAAATCTCCCTTCTAGACATAGACTGCATAGTGCTTGGTAAGAGCCCAATGCACATGGGTGTCTGCTGTTGTCACATCCTGTACTCCCACCCTATGCCCTGGGTTATCTCATCATCAGTCCTGTTCTAAGGCACCCCCTGTTGCTTCCAACTGACACTCCCCTTCTCTCTGGCTTACATTTGGTTTCTTCCTATCCTCTGGTACCTTCTGAGATTGTCTAGATTTTACTGTTCTCAATAGAGAGACCTAATAACAGAAAAAGCAAACATAATTCTAAATGTCTCAAAAATATAGCCCCTCAGTAAAAGTCATTCATTGGAATGTAAATAGAGTCAGGGTCTGATTTTCACTCCTCATTCTAAGGACCGCTCCATCCCTTCCATTGGCTTTTTGTAGTTCTCCTTTATTCAAAGACAGCTACCACTGTCCCTGGCAGACAGAGTGGCAGCCTCTGGTAAGGGGCCTTATTACTATAAGCTCAACTGCCAGGGGACAGGTCTAAGGTCAGTCTCACACTCCTCTACTATCAAACACAAACTGGTTTTCCTCACAGTGCTGTGGCTACTCATAGCCTTTTTCACTAATTTAACAAAATCCTTTAGCAGTATTTACGAAGAATTATAATATTCCGCACTGTGCTAGTGTCTCAATCCCTAGACAAAGAAAGTATAAATGTGTTCTGGGTATCTGAGTTTTGCAGAAATCAGACCTCCTGACGAATGAGGACATTACTATATTTTTGTTTCCCTTTTTACCCATGAATAGGTTAATTATGAGTCTAATCTTTTCAAACGTGAGAACTTCATTTATAGTTCTTTGGCTGCCAGCAGGTTTTTCATAAGCTTAACAGAAAAAGGATTGAGCTGACTTGTCTATTTTTAATAATTTTACAGCTTAAGTGCCTTTATCAAATAGAACTCAACAAAAGCGGCTAAATGTAGTCAAAACAGATATTAGTCTAATACAAGTAAACAGAAAATTCAAGAAAAGGAAAATTTAAAGAAACACACTTAGAGCAAATTTAAGTACCTTACAGAACTAGCCCTTCACATTAACAGTACTATTTACTCCCTCCCTCCCCTCTCTTTTTACCTCCTTTAAAGCAATATCTAGGTCTGAGGACAGCTCTCTCTTCCTGACTCCCTCAATTAGCAGCTGGGACCTCTGAGGACACTGTAATGACAGGTAGCAAAATCTCTGATGCCTCTGTTCTGAAGGAGACTTAAAATTTTACAGAGTATGTTTATAACAGGTTTTCTTACTCAGTTTTTTCACTCGGTGAGATGGCAAGATGCTGAGCACAGCTAATCTACCCAGGCTCTATTTCCTACCTTAATGGAGAAACTGCCATTCTGAAAACTGTAATGGCAAGAGAGAAAGATTAGTCATATTGTTTCTTGCTTAGGAAAGGACTGACTGACTAACTTTTCCCCAAATAGAAGGGGCTCTCTCCAATAACTACACTACTCCCGTTTTTCTCTTTTTGTGAAGAAAACAAGTCTAAACCTCTCTCCAGTTCTTCTGATTGATAGTAAGTAAAAAATAACATTTGCATGTTATTGTTTCTATAGCAACTCAAGAAGATCAGATACTTCTATCCTCTGAAAGAAAATTTCTTTTTTTAAAGGAATCATATTCTCCTATACAGTTAAAAATCCAAATCTACCAGATTACAAAATCTGGGAATATAAACAACAGGACTTTTACAAAGAAATTTAAAGTGGTTTTTACAAAGCAGCTTTATTATTATACCATTTAGTATTTATGATAATGCAATATCATATGATAATGATACGATAATGTAATACTTACCAACTATAAGTAAATCATTTTAGACTAACTTACCAATGGCTTTTGTATAATGCCTTGCACCAAGCAAAAGTTCTGGAGCCCGATACCAAAAAGTCACAACTACTGGATCCAAATCTGCTAGTGGCTTTAGAGGAGAATTGAATAATCTGGCAAAACCCATGTCAGCTAAAAAATAAAATAGTAAGAAATCAGGTTGGTATGCTCTTATAACCATGCAAGGTTGATGACAATAGCCACTAACCTTATAAAGCAATCCTTTTTCCTCTCTCTGTACCAGGCACCAAATCTCCCCTTCTGAGGTAGATACTACTATTGTGCCTATTTTACTGATGAAGAAACTGAGGCTTAGAGATATTCTGACTTGTCCAAGGTCATAGAACTAGTAACTACAGAGTCAGAATTAGAATCCAGGTCTGACTTCAGATTCCTGGCTTTCAGAGACAGAATAATATTCTTAAATATTTTTAAAATAGAAAATAGTCTAAAAGTTTCCATGATTGATTATGACTTCTGTATGCCTATATATCGAAAAAACCTGACTATATCTTAGTTCAGTGTGTGCTAGAGTTGGTTGGCTCTCATGGACCCAGCAGAGCCAATTCATACACATCTTCTGAACTCTGTTCAGTAACGTCATGTTTGTGGCTTGAAATTGGCTATGGTGGGAGTATTTACATCACGGAAAACAGCAAATGCTACAAATTGGGGTTTTTCCCCCCCGAGAGCCAGTTGTTGTATAGTTATCAGCACATCACATACATGGTTCCAAGAACATAGAACACATAAGAGAGAATGTTATAATTCAGCATTTAACAAAGGTCTATACCAAAGATAACTAAAATATTAGAGGTACACAAAAGTAGTAAAAAGACTACTACTATAATAAGGTGTTGGTGACTAATTTTCTTAAGATTTCCTAAAGAATAAATACCTTATACCTATAAAGCACTTCAGAGTTTACAAATGGTTTTCACATACATCATACATCACTTCATCTAATCCTCATAAGAATGCTGGTTTAATAAGTACTGCCCTTGCCACACTTCTGTGATGAAGAATCTAAGGCCCAAAGCAGTTCAATGACTTGCCCAAAGTCACAGGGATAGGAAGTGAAAATGCCAGTACAAACATGTTATAATTTAGCAGCTACATTCTTAACCATGGAACTGATATCCAATAGATTACACATATGATAACTGCATGTCACAAAGGCAAAAATCACAAAAATGATAAACCTCTATAATATGAAATATATACACAGTAAGTATATTTTGACTGTATAAGGGTCCCTAGTGTACTATACAATGCACAAATAGTAAAGTTTCAGCTACAGAGTATCATTTAATCTAAAACCAATATACTATGATATACATTAAATTTTTAATTTACAGTGACTTTGTTTCTTTAGAGTTTGAATAATTTACAAGACTTTCTGAGAATGCTTTGGAGGACCCAGGTCTTAAAAAATAAAGCTACCCAAGGATGCCTATGCTGATGCCTACACTTTCTTAAGCAAATTTCCCTATAGCAAACGCAAATATTCAAAACCATTCTACCAATATTACACCTACCTCAAAGCACTGCTCTATATATTTAGTAGATGCTGATTGTTGTTGATGGCAAAGTAATATGATGGAATACTCTTTCATACATAGAAAATCATGCTATTTTTAAGTAAAGGCTAAAGCCAGTATTTCTCCCCTTATTCTCCACCTTCTAAGTTTTATATAAGCCACATCTATTCACTGAAAAATGAAATCAAGCCCAGACGAAACAATAAATATTCTTAAAAACAATTCCCATCTATTGTATGAACTTTAAAGGAGTTTCAAACCATTTTTCAAATAATTACTAATTTAGACAAAAGGTAATTAGCCTAAACATTCCTAACACCTATTTTCCTAATAGGTGTTTCCTAATAGATATGAGTGAGTTTATGATATAAACACCTAATAGGTGTTTCCTAATAGATATGAGTGAAATTGTTCAATTCAACAGACAGGGGTAGTAAAATTCTGGTGTGGGTGCTAATTAGACAGTATCAAATGATAGAAAAGCAGCAGAAGGCAGTGTCTACTGCCAAGGAGCTTACATGAAGGTGAGATGACAAAATACATGGAGTAGATAAAAATAAAAAGGATAAGTACTGTAAGACTAAAGGAGAGTTGCTGCTGGTTTCTACTAGACTTGAAGTCCCTTGAGGGAAGGGGTTATGTCTCCTTCACAGTTTTATCTGGAACAATGTCTGATAAACATTTGTAGGAGTGGACTAAATCGAAAGTGGAACTTGAGCTGGATTCTGAAGGATGGATCATTGTGAACAGTAAAGGCGGCGATGAGCATTTTAGGTAAGACCTGGAAGTCTTCAGGTTGCTGGGGAGGGGAAGCCTCAGATACAGGGAAGGGCACAGTATGTTTTCCATTTGACTATGCTTTCTTTCCCTTTCAGTCAAAAAAGAACTGTTATAAAGTGTGAAGCACAGACATCAGAGCATTACTGATTTTTTAAAAAAATAATGTGCTATTAAAACAAAATTTAAAAACAATTTAATCAACTAGATTAATCGTTCACTAGACCTTTAATACCAATTATTGCTTACTTTTAACCCTGATTTTATCTTTAATCTTGGATAGAATTATAATCCTAAAACTCTTAACAATAAGGCAATTAACTGGCCTGGCTAGAATACAGAATTTATGTTGAGGAGTAGTAGGGCTATTTGGGAGAATAAGGAGAAGACATTAAGTTTGGTGACTGGCATAAATGTGATGACTGGTACCGCATGGGAAAGTATAAGATGATGATGATGAATTTGGTTTGGAATTAATGCAATATAGGTTGCCAGCAGAACATCCAAATAGAGATAAACATTTCATCTAGGGTGAGAGAACAGAATCTGAGATGCAGATCTTAGAATCATTTTCATAGAACCCAAGCTTTTGAGGCCACAACGTATCAATTCCCTAAAGAAGTCATTGTGGAGGGAGGCCATGTCCCAAGCCAGTACCTAGGCTGTCTTGAAACAAAAAGGTAATAGGAATAAAGAGGCAAAAATGAATAAAATACAGAAGTAACAGCAAAAGTAGTAGATAGAAAAATAGAATTACATGATGTCATATAGACCAAAGGAAAAGACGGTCACAAGGCCAGACTAGCCAGAAGAACAAATAACAAGACAGTAAAGGAAAACAACAACTAAACACAGGCCATTAGATTTGGTAAGACAGAGATCATAGATGGCCTTTTAGAGAGCAGTTTCAATAGAGGGGCAGAATTAAGACATCAGATAATAACAAATTAGGGTAAGTGAAAACAATGCGTAAACATCATGTATTTTAGAAGTAGAGGAACAAGGGGAAAAATTGAACAAATTGTAAAGAAAACAAAATGGATATGAGAAAATTTATGTTAAACTGGGGTGATGACTATGGAGAACAGTATGGAGGTTCCTTAAAAAACTAAAAGTAGAACTACCATACTACCCAGCAATCCCACTACTGGGCATATACCCTGAGAAAACCATAATTCAAAAAGAGTCATGTACTACAGTGTTCATTGCAGCACTATTTACAATAGCCAGGAGATGGAAGCAACCTAAGTGTCCATCATCGGATGAATGGATAAAGAAGATGTGGCACGTATATACAATGGAATATTACTCAGCCATAAAAAGAAACAAAATTGAGTTATTTGTAGTGAGGTGGATGGACCTAGAGACTGTCATATAGAGTGATGTAAGTCAGAAAAACAAATACTGTATGCTAACATATATATATATAGAATCTAAAAAAAAAAAGGTTCTGAAGAACCTAGGGGCAGGACAGGAATAAAGACGCAGACATAGAGAATGGACTTGAGGACAGGGGGAGGGGGAAGGGTAAGCTGGGACGAAGTAAGAGAGTAGCAGTGACACACACACACTACCAAATGTAAAACAGATAGCTAGTGGGAAGCAGCTGCATAGCACAGGGAGATCAGCTCGGTGCTTTGTGACCACCTAGAGGGGTGGGATAGGGAGGGTGGGATAGGGAGGGTGGGAGGGGATGCAAGAGGGAGGGGATATGGGGATATATGTACACGTATAGCTGATTCACTTTGTTATACAGCAGAAACTAACACAACAATGTGAAGCAATTATACTCCAATAAAGATGTTAAAAAAAATTGGGGTGAGGATTATGAATGTTTAAAGGTGAAGAGGAGAAACTTGAGAAGGAGAGAATGGAGATACTGTAATAAGAAGGGCTCAAGTACAGCAGGAAGATATTTAGAAGCTAGGAAGGACATCAGATAGGACTGAGGAGAAAGAGACACTCTTTCTCTGAGACTGTTTCAAAGGCAGAGCTGTGCTGACAAAAAGTGGTCAGTGAGGTCATACCAGATAACTCCGATATCACTAGGCAGCAGTGTTTGGAGGGAAAGAGACCCCAGACTTGGAATTCAAGTCCTTCCTTTGAAAGGCTGAGTAAGCTACAGTCTCTCTAAATCCAGCTTTCCTTATCTGCAGTATCTACCATAGAGGGTGGTTGTGTAAAGCAAATGAGATAACGTTTGAAAGTATCTACCTTAGTGTCCCCCATAGAAGGACCATCCTTTATTTCCCTTTCACGAGGGTCTAGAAAAACTAGGTACTCAATAAATGCCTCCAAGTAAAAGTGTGAGAGTGAAACAGAAAAGTGAGGAGCGGTAGAAAGGGGATGGGAGGGAGGAGGAAGGAAAGTGGAAAGGGAAGGAAAGCAGCCACCTGGTTCTTAACTAACAACAACAGAATTTTTTTATGACTCAATCTCAGTAAAGTCAGAGTAGAGGTTTAAAGAAAGAAAAGTTGGTTTAGAACAGCTTCTTCAGGAAGTGGGCTAGTGAATTAATTGAAGAAGTAGAAAACCAAGCAGCAGGGCACGCTTGGTTGAAGCAGGACAGACTGAATTTGTAGTATGTCAAGTTAGCACAATTCCGCACCACTTCGACCATGATATATTCTAACAGCAAAGAAAGCAGGTTGCTGAAACAAAATTTACTTTAAGATCTTTCTAAAAAGCATTGGACATTCAATAAATGTTAAGTTCTATTATAAGAAATTAGAACAAAGCATTTCTTAGCTCATTTTCTCCCCAAATATGTCATAGGTATAAATGATGGCAATTTCTTTCAGAACTTTCAAGTTGCAAAGAAATTTTTAATACAGAGACAAGACTTCTGCCAGTGCCTTAATCTAAGACTGGCAAGCAAGAGAGTCTATAAATATATACATTCATTTGGAAAAGATATGTTGGTACCTGGCACAGGACATGTGGTGGAGGGAGGGGAGGGCGGGGGGAGGTATCTGTGAAGATCTGTATGTACTAGGTCAGGGTGAGAGGGATGTATTCCGGGAAACATTTGGTAAAGCTGAGACAAAAGTAAGATTCAGAGATTATGTTTAGGGTGACTGTGCAGGACAGTAACAGTAGCATAAACACACACTTGGGGTATTGTATGGGAATGAATTTTTTGCTTGCTTCAGCTTAGAATTATAGAACCTTATTTTGGGAATAAATCTGAGGGATTTTATAAACTATCTATCTACATTTCCCAACATCTTTTCTACAAATATTATGAGGAATTAATTTTTAAATTAACTACTTAAATAAGAGTATTAAAAAGGGAAACCATCTTTGCAGTCACTTCAGTTTCTTAGTAAATTATTTTAGAAATAATTACCTACCTATTTTGACTCTGCCCCTCTCAGGACCTTCTCCCATTACTAGGATATTTGCTGGTTTCTAGAAATAAAAATAGAGCATTCAAATTACTATATTTATTCTTTTGACATGCTCTAAAATGGAAAAAAGTTCTTATAATATGAAAATATCACTTTTGGATTTTCATCAAAACTATAATTGAATATCAAGTACCCTCTATATAGTTAAAGCATTTGACATACTTGAAGTTAGCACTAACTTTCCAAAAACATCCTTGCTATAGAAACATCTTATTTTCAAAATCATATCATACAAAAAATCACAAAGGAATTAAAGCTGTCATTTCTATTTACCCCACAAAAGTAATGAGTAAGAATAATTCTTAAACCTGCACAAATTATAAGCTGTCCTATTGCTGCCCACAATAAAGGGCTTTTGTGGTTGAAAATTTTTACATAAAATTTCCAGCCACAATATAACTACCTTCATTTAAATGAATCAAGTGGAATATTCCTTGCTAAATATTTCTAAGCTACTACTATAGGAAAACATGGTCAACATTCAGCAAACTCCATTAAAATTCATACACATTTTCAGCCATAGTTCATGTAAAAGTGAGAAATTCCAAATATAATCTCAAGATGTAGGAAAATAAAAGCCAAGGCTAATACAGAGCTATATAAAGAAAAGAGTAGGCTGCAAATGTACCCAGCGTCTTTTAAGTCATCCTTTTTTGTAGACATTTGGAAACAGAGAAACTGTGAAGATACACACTTTTGGGCAAGTAAGTCTCCTCTGTAAACTCTTTGGAGAGAAAAATTTATGATTCATTTATTTAATCAATGAATATATTTTTAGTGTCTTCTAGGGAGAAAGAACCATACTAACCATACAAAGAATTAAGAGGAAAAATAAAGGCACAGTAAACCAAGTTCCTAACCTCCAGATGCTCACTACATAAGTAGAAAGAAATATCAGAAGTTTTGTATAATTCTAGAAGGTAATGCTAATTATGAGTTATGGAGAGGACTGAGATCTTGGGTTAGAGGCTAAACTAGATTACTTTTAAGATCTCTTCCAATTTTCCAGCTCTTTTTAAAGTTTCAATGAAAACAATAAGCATTAAAGAAAAAAAAAGTTCAAAGAAGGAATTAACAAGAGCTTCCATTGTTAAGGGAAATGTTCACTGGAGGTGGGGCAGCGGCTATGTCCATCATCCAGATCCTGAAAAATGAACAGAAGCTAGAATGGCAGAGCAGAAGAAAGGTAAGGGCTGGGCTTCCCTGGTGGCGCAGTGGTTGAGAGTCCGCCTGCCAATGCAGGGGACACGGGTTCGTGCCCCGGTCTGGGAAGATCCCACATGCCGCGGAGCGGCTGGGCCCGTGAGCCATAGCCGCTGGGCCTGCGCGTCCGGAGCCTGTGCTCCGCAACGGGAGAGGCTGCAACACTGAGAGTCACGCGTACCAAAAAAAAAAAAAAAAAAAAAAAGAAAGGTAAGGGCTATGCACAAAGCAAGCTTAGGAGAGAGTAATAAGTCTGACTTGACAGAAGGCAGAGGACTCATGTTGGAGGTGGTAAAATGAACCTAGACCCTGCAGAGTCTTAATTGCCAGGTGAAGTAATCGGACCTTTGTACACATTACAGGCAGTGAGATTACAGGAAAGAGGGAGGTATCAGAACTGGGTGTAAGGTGATAAGCGCTTCATCCAAGGACTTCTCAGCTGAAATGACGAGGGAGTTATGGAGCTGAGGAACATTTTAAAGGAGAAATTAACAGGACTTTGTGACTAGTTGAAGGCAGAAGATTAAGACAAAGGGTGATAAAGATTTCATTAAGGTTTTGAGTTTATGTGACTGGAAGAATGGTGCCCTTGTGATAGAAAATTTATGAGAGGTACTGATTTGGGAGGGGGAACAACAAAGAGAAGGAGAAGGCACATTGAGTTTGAGTGATATGAGAGGCCTAGTTGTACTAGCCAGGGGAGTGGAAATAGGAAGATTTAGATTTTTTTAAAAAATAAATTTATATTTTATTTATTTATTTTTGGCTGCGCTGGGTCTTTACTGCTGCATGCGGGCATTCTCTAGTTGCAGTGCGGGGGCTACTCTTCATTGCAGTGCGCGGCCTTCTCATTGTGGTGGCTTCTCTTATTGCAGAGCACGGGCTCTAGGTGCATGGGCTTCAGTAGTTGCAGCACACAGGCCCAGTAGTTGTGGCTCGTGGGCTCCAGAGCGCAGGATCAGTAGTTGTGGCGCATGGGCTTAGTTGCTCCATAGCATGTGGGATCTTCCTGGACCAGGGCTCAAACCTGTGTCTCCTGCATTGGCAGGCAGATTCTTAACCACTGTGCCACCAGGGAAACCCAAAGATTTAGATTTGAAAGTTATTGTCACTGGAGTGTGATAATTGAAGACATGAGACAAGATTAGTTTACTGTAGCAGAAAGAGAAAAATGTATCAGACGAAAAACCAAACCTTCAAGATTCAAGTTTAACAACTATTTATCAAAGATCCATTATGTATAAAACACTGTCCTGCAGACTTTCAGGAAACAAAGAGAAATAAAACATGAAGCCCTTGACTTCAAGGAGTTTAATATCTAGTAGGGAAAGACAGACAGATTACTTTTTAGAGTACGAGGCAGATTACAGAAAGTACCAAAATAGCAAAATAAATTGCCAGGAACAGATGATTCTGCTCAGTGAATATCAGGATAGTCTTTAGGAAGGAGATGACTTTAGATGAATTTAAGAGTGCCTAAGATTTTGATAAGCATAAACAGAAGAATGACTTTTCAGGCTTAGAGAACCCTAAAAGTAAGAGCCTGGTCACAAAGAAAACCCAGGGACATGACATACTGGGAGAGCCTACAAGTATTTTGATTTTGACTAGAGCATAGAATGCTCAGTGTAGAGCATTCCTAAGGCTAGGAACTATGTTGCAAATTAAACGTCACATTAAAGAAACTACAATTTATGCTATAGGCTAAGCCGAGACAAGACAGTGAGATAATCAGATCTATATTAGGAAAAAACTCTGGTAGCACTGTGAAGGATGAACTGAGAAGGAAAGGTGGACCACAAAGTAGAGACAGAGACCAGCTGGAAGTGGTTACAACAGTCAAGGGAAAAGTAAGGGGTCCCTAACTTGTGACAATGGTCATGGAGCAACACATAAGAGCATTTCAAGGGAAAAGTTCAAGATTTGGCATTGCTTTTTTGCACCACCTTCACTTCCCTCCATAGTCACTCATTCAACAAATACTGATTCAGTATCGAGCAGTGATTTAGATGCTAGAGATACAGTAGTAAACAAAACCAGGCAAGATCCTTGACCTCATGGAGCTTACATTCTAGTGGGAAGAGAAGGGCAATAAATAACAAATGTACAGTACATCAGTATTGATAAGTACTGTGGATAAAAATTAAATAAGGAGAACACAAAGAGATTTCCGCATCTGGTATTATGGCTGAGTAGGTGCTCTAGGAGACCCTGCCATTACAGAACAACAATATATATGCTGCCTAAGAAACGTTCCTTGAAGGATCCTTGATCTCACAAGAGATAAGGCAGGGGTCCCCAACCCCCGGGCCCCAAACCAGTACCAGTCCGGCCGCACAGCAGGAGGTGAGCGGCAGGCAAGTGAGCGAAGCTTCATCTGCCGCTCCCCATCGATCCCCATCGCTCGCATTACCGCCTGCACCATCCTCCCCACTCCAATTCATGGAAAAACTGTCTTCCATGAAACTGGTCCCTGGTGCCAAAACGTCTCGGGAACCACTGAGATAAGGATATCTACAACAACCCCAGCCCCACCCCCAAATAAGGGCTGGAGAAGGAAGGAAAGGCAGGATGGACCTGGGAGCAGATGCCAGTAACACACTTCACTGGGGACACTGAACCCTGGACCACCAGCAAGGTGAAGAAACTGAGCCTGTTCCCTGACAATCAGTCAAGACTCCCATGGGGACTAAAGTAAACCAGAAGAAGCAAAAGGAAACCCTTTCTGTAGGAAAAACTTCCTAGCTTAGGCCTAAGGACTAAAACAATACATTTTCCTGCTAAAAACATACTTTAATCCATTCACATACTATTTACAAGAGATCCATCTGAGTGGAAGGACCATAAAAGCTGAAAGTAAAAGCCTATTAAAAGAGCAGGCAAACTGCTAAAAGAATCAACTATAGTAATGTCAGACAAAATAGCTTTTAAGACAAAAGCATTATTAGGAGTAGAGATGGTCACCATGTAATGATACAAGATTCAATTCACCAGGAAGAGAGAACACTCCTAACACTCATTATGTACTTGAAATATATATGTATTTGATATAATTTCAGGGAGGGAAAAGACCAAGGATAACAAACGTTTCTCAATAATTGATATGTCAAGCAGACAAAAGATTAGTAAGATATAGACCATCCAAACGACACAATTAACAAAGTTGATCTAACAGGCATATACACAACTTTTTAATTAGAGAGTACACATTTTTTTTTTCCAATCATACATGGAACATTTACAAATGTTGTTAGTGTACTAGCAGGTCTCAAGAAATTTCAAGGAATTGTTATCAAACAGACTATGTTCTCTGACCACAATGAAATTAAGTTAAAAGTCAATTACAGGGACTTCCCTGGTGGTGCAGTGGTTAAGAATCAGCCTGCCAATGCAGGGGACACAGGTTCGATCCCTGGTCCTAGAAGATCCCACTTGCCGTGGAGCAACTAAGTCTGTGCGCCACAACTGCTGAGCCTGCGCTCTACAACTACTGAAGCCCATGTGCTGCAACTACTGAAGCTCACACGCCTAGAACCCATGCTCTGCAACAAGAGAAGCCACCGCAATGAAAAGCCCACACTCGTCGCAACTAGAGAAAGCCCACGCACAGCAATGAAGACCCAATGCAGCCCCCCCCAAAAGTCAATTACAAAAGTATAAATCTAAAACTCCATATATTTGGAAATGTAAAAATACCTCTAAATTATTCAAAGGTAAAAGGAGAAAGTATGAAGAAATTTAAAATACTCAGAAATGGAATAATGATAGTATGACCTATCAAAACCTGTGGAACTTACAAGGGAAATGTATAGCCTTAAATATTTACGTTAGGAAGAAAGGCTCAAAATAATTATGTGCCTAAGTTAAGAAGTTAAAACAAAACAAAATTCAACAGACTAAAACAAAAGAAAGTAGAAGTATAAAGGTAAGGACAGGAATTTATGAACAAGAGAGGATTTATGAAGCCTTTAGGACAACTACATCAAAAGGAGAGAAAGTGCAAATAGATGATATTACAAATTTTAAAAAGAAACATAACTATAGATTCAGTGGAGGTTAGAAAGATAAAAGAACCCTATTAAAAAACTATATCTATTAATTTAAAAATATATACAAAATAGGCAAATTCAAGAAACTGTAACCTACAAATTGACTCAAAATGAATTAGAAAACCTGAAGAAACCAAGAAGTAGTAAATAAAGTAAAACTGGACTTAAAAATCTTGCTACCAAAGGGTAAGCTGGGACGAAGTGAGAGAGTGGTATGGACTTATATACACTACCAAATGTAAAACAGATAGCTAGTGGGAAGCAGCCGCATAGCACAGGGAGATCAGCTCGGTGCTCTGTGACCACCTAGAGGAGTGGGATAGGGAGGGTGGGAGGGAGATGCAAGAGGGAGGAGATATGGGGATGTATGTATATGTATAGCTGATTCACTTTGTTTAAAGCAAAAACTAACACACCATTGTAAAGCAATTATACTCCAATAAAGATGTTAAAAAGAAAAATCTTGCTACCAAGAAAACAGATGATCACAGAGGCAAGTTCTCCAAATTTTCAATGAACAGATTGTTTCAATTTTATTCAAACGTTTTCAGAGAATAGAAGAAGAGGGAATACTCCCAACACATTCTAGAAAGCCAGTATAACCTTGACAGAAAAACCAAAAAAGGATAAGAAAGAAAAACTTCAGGCCAACTCCACTCAAAAATATTAAACAAAATAGTAATAAGCCAAATCCAGAAAAAGGAATGCCAGGATGGCTTAATATAAGAAAATCTATATAAGTCCATCACCACAGTGACAGATTAAAGAAGAAAGATGATTTAATTATCTTGATAGAGGCTGAAAAAGCAGCTCATAAAATTTAACACCCAGTCATGATAAAAACTCTCAGCAAGTTAGACTAGAAAAAACTTCCTTAACCTGATAATGGGTATATATCAAAAACTAAGAAAGAAACATTGAAATCATTTCCTTTAAAATCAGGAATAATGTAAGAATACCCACTATTAACACTTCTAAAATCAACACTGTACTATAAGTCTATTACTATAAAACAATAATTAAAGACATATATATTAGAAAGGCAAAAATAAAACTATTGTTATTTTCAGATAATATAATTACCTACATAGAAAGCCCAGAGTATTTACAGGCAAATTATTAGCAAAAGTAAGAGAGTTTAGACCGTCTGGCTACTTGAACAATATGAACAAGTCAACTGTATTTCTGTATATCAGGAAAAAAAAGCTAGGAAATATAATTTTTCAAAGACAGCATTTCTATAGCAACAACAACAAAAAAGTATAAGGTGCCTAGGAATAAATATATCAAAAGATTTACAAGATTTTTATACAGAACACCTTGAAACCTTGTTTTAAACGATATTAAGAAGTTCTAAATAAATTAAGAGCTCATGTTAATAGATAAGAAGACTCAATATAGTAAAGACATCAATTCTCCCAATACTTCTCTGTATATTCAATGCAATTTCAATCAAAATTCCATCAGAGTTTCCTTGTGGAACTTGAAAAGCTGATTTTAAAATGTATGTGAAAGAGCAAAGAGCTAAGAATAGCCAAGATACTCACAAAGTGTTAGGGGTAGGGGATGAGGCGAGGAATCTGGCTCAAAACATTATATCAAGATTTATTTTAAAGCTATAGTGATTAAACAGTGTGGTTCTAGTACAGGGATAGACAAACTGATCAATGGGAGAGAATGGAGAACCCAGATGGAACCAAAATACTGAGAGAGAACTTCAGATCAGTGGAGAAAGGAAGAACTAATCAATAAGTGGTGCTGGCACAACAGGTTATCTAAGTGGGAAAAAAATAAGTAAAATGAATCCTCACCTCATATCATATAAACAACAATTTCAGGAGGATTAAGGAATTAAATGTGAAAAGCAAAACTTTAAAACTTTGGAGGAAAAAAAAACTGGAGAATATCTTTCTGAGGTGAGGAAGAATTTCTTAAACAAGATACAAAGAATAACCATAAGAGAAAAGACATAAATTTGTCTATTAAAATAACTTCCAATCATCAAAGATAAGGAAAATAAAAAGACAAAGCACAGACAGGCAAAAGTATTTGCAACACTTATCAGTAACAAAGGTTTAGTATCCAGAATAAAGAACTCCTACAAATCAATATGAAAAACAAGCTAACAGAAAAATGGACAAAACGTCCAAACAGGGATTTAACAAAAAGAAGAAAATGTTTAACCACTAAGCATATGAAAAGATGATGCTATACCTCATCAATAATGGGGAAAATGCAAATTAAAATCACAGTGAGATACCATTTTACACCTAGTAAATTGGTTAAAAATTAAGAACAGTTGAGTAGGAAGTACCTCAGGGGAGCTCCAATACATTGCTGGTGGGAGAATAAATTGGTACAACTTTTTTGGAAAACAATTTGGCATCATCTTGCAAAACTGAACAATTGCATACCCTTTGACTCAGTAATTCCATTTTTAGAAACACCAAAGAATGTTCATAGCAGCACAGTTTGTAATAAAAAAAAAAAAAAATCTGGACGCAACTCAAATTTCTAGCCAATAGGAAAATGGAGAAATTAATCGTGGTAGAGTCACACAATGAATTTTAAAACAGCAGTGAAAATCACTGAATTACAGACAAAAGTAAAAAATGTTCAGATCTTGGAAGCATTATGTTGAGAGAAAAAAAGCAAGTTTTAGAAGACTATATACACAGGATGCCATTTTCATAAAACTTAAAACCGAGCAAAGCTAAAAAATGTTCTGTTCAGGCATATATACAAATGTGATAAACCTATTTTTTAAAAGGAGTGAATAATAGGTTCAAAATTCAGGATATTTGTTACCTCTTAGGAGGAGACAAGAAGACAAGATGAGGGAAGAAACATAAATAGAAGCAAGCTATTGGTAATATTCCAGTTATTGAGTTAAGGGATAGGCTCCTGACTGTTATGCTTTGTAAGATAATATATAAAGCAAGGAATGGGGATAGGTGCTGTTGGGAGTGGGATGACAGGGTGTTATTTCCAACATCGTTTAAGCATAATTTTAAATTACTTACATAATGCCTCTCTGAGAAGGTAACATCTGGGATAAGACGTGAAGAAAGTGCAGTAATAAGGGAAGAGCAACTTGAAAGGCTTGAGGCACAGGTAAAGCAGAGACAGGCTACGGAGAACAGTGGGCATCGGGGAGAACAGAGTGGTAAGGCACTGATGATTCTAAAGAGAAGGAAACCCTAGGTAGTGCTCGCTTGCTGTTTGCAGTGGTTCTGCTTTTGGCACAAGTCATTTGGGTAGCAGAACTGGATGGGTTTGTGTGTGTGTGTGTGTGTGGTACGCGGGCCTCTCACTATTGTGGCGTCTCCCGCTGCGGAGCACAGGCTCCGGACGCGCAGGCTCAGCGGCCATGGCTCACGGTCCCAGCCGCTCCGCGGCATGTGGGATATTCCCGGACCGGGGCACGAACCCGTGTCCCCTGCATCGGCAGGCAGACTCTCAACCACTGCGCTACCAGGGGAGCCCCTGAATGGGTTCTTGAGCACTGTCTAGCCTGTGCTCTGAGAGTTGATGAGGGCTGCAAAGAGATCTGCAGCAGAGCAAGATCATGGTGTTCGGAGCAGTGAGGAAAAACCTTGGTGGAGCTGGCAGGGTGACTCACTGGAGAAAGAGCAAGGAGGTCAGTGCGGTTGCAGTCAACGTGAGAGGAGGGGAGTTAGCCCAGGGGCAGCAGAGGAGGGGTGGGGCAAAGGTTAGGGAGGGGTGCCAGTCAGACAGAATGACGTGGGGGCTCGGAAAGACTAGGTTTTTCATGACTAGAATTAGCATCGTTTTGTTATATTATCCATCTTACCCATAATTTTTACAAATTGCATAATTTATTTTATATATATCCTGCCCAATCTCTGATAGCAGGGTTTGGAGAGATTACCATTTTCTACTACATTATGTATTTCCATAATGTTTGATTTTGTATATTTTGGTATTGTTTACAAGTAGATAAATGGTATTTTAAAAATATAAGAAAAAAATAATGCTGAGAGGAATAAAGGGTAGAAGAACAAGAGCCAGTGAAAGAACTAGTGAAAGAGCATCCAAGGTAAGAAAACGGTCAGCATAGGGTTCTAGAAGCTAAGAGTTTAAAAAGGAAGAGGTAGCCTTCAGGTGCAACAGAATGAAAGCTGAGAAGAGGCAACTCTGGGACAATTAGAAGGTCACTGGTGACACAGAAAAAATAATTTCTGTGCATTTACAGAAGCTAGACACAATAAATGAGACCCAAATAAGTGGAAAAAAAGGTAAAGGCAGATTTAGAGTACATTTTTCAAGGCCTTAGTGAGAATGGGAATCTCTGGGATATAGCAATTTTTTAAATTGTAAAATCATCAAATAAACCATTTTATGTACCATCTGTTACACTGTTCGCAATTCCTAAATTTTGGATATAGGAATTAAATCCTTTTAAAATAAATATATAAGATAAAAACACAAAGCATGATATAAGGGAACAAAAATTGCTTCGTATAAGAAATGAAAATAGATTATGAGCTGCTGAATGGGAGAAAAGCAGGAAGTTCATCTTGGATCACTGTTAGCTCTTATTAGAAGTTCCTGCAGTCACACCATATGGAAACAGAGAATATGAATATGAGCACAACCACAATGGAATGAGGAGAGAGAGAGAGAGAGAGAGAGAAAAGAGGATCTAGCTAGTTCTGAAGACAGTAGAGAATACCTTTGACGTGATCTACTTGAAGCCCATGGAAGCTCTAAGAGTGAGGCCTGAGATGAGGGCAGAAGTGGTGACATGGTTTAGGGGAGCAGCGACTGTGAGCTCTTTTGTACAGTCTGAGAAAGGAACCTAGAGCTTGGGCAGTATCCATAGAGAAGGGTTCCTGTAGTCAAGTAAAAATCTTGAATCACAGAGGGAATCTTTTTTTTTTTTTTTGCGGTACGCGGGCCTCTCACTGTTGTGGCCTCTCCCGTTGCGGAGCACAGGCACCAGACGCGCAGGCTCAGCGGCCATGGCTCACGGGCCGAGCCACTCCGCGGCACGTGGGATCTTCCCAGACCGGGGCATGAACCCGTGTCCCCTGCATCGGCAGGCGGACTCTCAACCACTGCGCCACCAGGGAAGCCCGGGAATCATTTTTTAATGCACACCTCTTAACTGGGATTTATCTGTCCCCTTCAGGACGAGTGAATGTGTTATGGTCATAAGATACTTGATGTTTCAAAATAACAGCAAAATAAATAACATGATCACCATGAAAATGCATTTAACTTAGGGAACTATATTCAATATCCTGTAATAAATCATAATGGAAAATTAAATAAAAAAAATAAAATGCATTTAACTTTTCAAAGCATTTTCACGTCGATTTTCTTCTTCTTAAGGGAAATACTCAAGGACCTACAGGGCTAGGGGCAAGTCTCTGAACAACTCCATATAACCCTCAAGATTCCACACTGAGTTGTGTTTACAGATATTATGCTGAATTTTCAAAAGACTAACTTTGACAGTGATTAATTAAGTGAAGGTATATGCTATTAAAAAACAAAGGAAACTGCAGCTCATGCACACACACCCACACACACACGTACAAACCTAAAAGAATGAAAAAAGGATACCAAAATTGTTCTGACCTAGTTACATCCCAGTTAACACAGACTATGCTTTACTAAAACCCCTCTTCTTACTGTGAACACAAAATGCCAGCTGTGAAAGAAAGTGATACTGCTGGGTTTGCACACTTTAGTTACCATAGCAACAGTAGAAATGGCAGGAGTTGGATGTCTCATATTCAAGTTATCAGCAATAAAATTGGACAGACAAATCAAGGCTGCAGGGTTCGTTTTAGTTAAATTGTATTTTAAAGGCAAAAGTCAGGGAATTAATGTGATAAACAGTATGGTTACTCAGAAATTATTCTTGAAATATCTATATTTTAGCAGAATTTAGTTAATTCTTGAATGTACATTCATGATGTTTTTGCATGTATTCTAGATTTGCTTTTTCCTTTTATAGAATCAATTTTTTTCACAGGGTTAAATTTATTTCAGTTAATTGGCACATCATAAATAGAACAGCCTAAAGATATACAATTATCCTACTACATTTGCTTTACACTTCCTACACCAGGACATTTGGAAAAAAAATATGAAACCCACAAGATGACTCTCATCAGCACCAGTAAAGAAGACAGAAAAACAAACACAACTGTCTACAATCCTGAATAATAGGAAAAAACCAATCAGACATCAACTGGACTAGTTTCTGAACAATGAACAGTGCTAGCCTAATATTAATGGCTACAACTATTCTTTTCTTTAAATACAGAAGTGGCATGACTCTCGTCACATTTCATACAGAAGTACATTCCCAGGAGAAAATTTTCAGTTTATGTTCCTTTCTTTACACTGTTCTCCATTGTTCACCTTGAACAAATAAGATTCTGTATTGTAACAAACAGGACAAAGAACTAAGAGTGAGAGACATGCTTTTTTTCTTAAGCACAATAGTCATTTGCTAGTAGCATCAGTCTATCATAATTTTACCTCTTAAAATAACTTCATTGACAGTAAAGGATTTAAAAATATAGAGAATCTGATTATTGTGACTGCAACCTCCTAAAGGGCAGGGAAGATATTTCTATCACCACTTTATGTATCTGCTAAAATCCAGGCATACAGCGTTTAATAAATATTTGTTGAATGGGTTCGCAGAGCGAGTTGAAGGTGAATGCCAGAGGACTTGGATCTCAGCTAAAGGACAGTATTCCAGTTACTGAACTTTCAGCAAGTGGACCTTTTGAAAGTCATGATCTTCTTCGAAAAGATTTTTCTTGTGTGAAAAATGAACTTTTGCCCAGTCATCCTCTTGAATTAACAGAAAAAAATTTCCAGCTCAACCAAGATAAAATGAACTTTTCCACACTGAGAAACATCCAGGGTCTATTTGCTCCACTAAAACTACAAATGGAATTCAAGGCAGTGCAGCAGGTTCAGTGTCTTCCATTTCTTCCCAGCTCAAACCTTTCATTGGATATCTTGAGGGGTAATGATGAGACTATTGGACTTGAAGATATTCTTAATGACCCGTCACAAAATGAAATAATGGGAGAACCACATTTGATGGTTGAATATAAGCTCGGTTTACTGTAATGCAGTGTGCTGTTCATGGAAATAGAGGGGCTGCATCTTTATAGTCATTTTTTACTATAATTTGATGTGCACAACATTAAAAGTACTGACACATGAGAATTTTTGCCTAAATAGTATCTGTGATCATTTGAAATTATTTGGGTCTTTGGTTTATGTGATAATTGAAAGCACTAAAGGGAGATGGTTTTAAAACTTCTAATTTATATTAAAACAATAGCTTTCTATATCTTTAAAAAAATGTTGCTAATTAATATCATAAAACTATCCACAGGTTCCAATTCAGCCTGTTTTCTAGTTATTCCATAAATTTACTTTTACATAACGATTATCAGTATTTGAGTCTGCAAACTTCATAGTAGCATCTTTCAGAATAAACATCTGTTCAGTGGCAGCATTTCAAAGTAAGTACAAAATAAGAGTATTATATTTTACCTTCTTTCAGTATAGTCCATTAATACTCATAAGAATAACACTTGCTTTATTGATGCTACTTTAGAATTATAACTATATTCTTTGATTCTTTCAGGTTGAAAAGTATAAGTTCAGAGGTTTTGATTTTGGTCTTGTTTTTAAAGTGAAAAATTAAATAAAACAATCAGCAGATGTCAATTAAAAAAATAGATTTGTTGAATGAATGAACAATTAAATGAATGAATGAAAATTGCCAATGCTCAGTATTCATCGTCATTTGGTAGGCAAGTTCTCAATTTTGAAAGAAATTGTTAAGAAACCAGAGTGAGCACTTACCATGAAATATGCCAAGCTCACTTCTGAATATAGATTTTTTAAAGACCTAATTTTAATTCAGTCCAGGGTTTCAACAATCACTCATATGCCAATGACTCCAAAATCTATACCTCTAGGTCTCTAAGCGTCTATATATCTAGAGATATGTCAACTGTATGCTGGCTATCTCCACATCATCTCAAATTCAACTTGTTCAAACTGAATCTTCACTGTCTTTCTGATAGTATTCCCTTCTCAGCCACTCAATCAACAAAAGCAAAAGTCTGAACACCTGTCCTTTATTCCTAAAATCTAACCAATCCTCAGGCCTGATTATCTTACCTCCTAAAGATTTATCTGCTATCTCCCCGCCCCCATCTTGATTACCTCTGACCTGATTCAGGCCTTCATCATTTCTCAACCAGCTCATTACAACAGCCTGAGAAAGCTGCTATCCCTGCACCCTCAAACCAATTCTCCACATCCCTGTCTCAGTTGTGTTTCTCAAGCAAAATCCTGACCAGCTCAGCTCTGACTGACCACAGGAAAAACCCATGCTTCTAAACGTGACAATTACGATCCACTGTAATCTGGTCCCTACTTCTTTCTTCTTCCTCTTCTTTCACTACTTTTTTGCTTTGCCCCAGTAATATCAAAGCGCTCACAGTTTCTTACCCCATTCCCTTATTCATGCTGTCTCCTCTGCCTGGAATGTTCTCCCCACCCACGTCCCCCAAGTCATTCTTATAAATTTCTACTCATCCTTTCAGATTCAGCTCAGTCCTCCAAGAGAGCCCCATCCCAACTGGTTAGGTATGCTTCTGTACTCTCAGTACCTTATGCACAGCTAATCCCTGAACATACTTTACAGTTTCTCTTTTGAACCTTACTATTTTATGATTATCAATTTATGTGTATCTTCCCCACCACGCATTCATTGGGAAAGGGACTGTATTTTACCTATCCCTGTATTTCCAGTGCCCAGCATACTGTCTGGAACACCTTAGAAGGACGAAATATGTTTATAAAGCAAACATTCTAGGTCTAAAAACCAGTACTTCCCCCACAGAAATCCAGAAAAATGGACATTAGGTTCCATAGTTCTATTAGTGTCATACTTTAGGTGTACTGTGGGTTAAATAGGCCTTTGTATTCAGAGAACCTAACCACTATTTAAAGTGCTCTTTCTCAGCGAAAATTCCTTCCCAGTTAGAAATTATGTATCAATAACTAGATGTAGGCTGTCTTAAAATGAGCAGTCCATAATACTAAAGGCTGTGATTAATTTCATTTTACCTTAAAATGGTCTAGAGGTATCTGTAACGGGTACCTATGTTAATTAAACCTCGGTGTTCATGGTAAACAGCTGCCAGCCCAGCTCTGCACAACAGTTAACAATGCACTTCTTTGTCTTTGCCTTTTAGGAGTGGTTACAGGCCTGAACAGCAGAGATAAGGTTTTCTTTTCTCTAACAAGAACCAATAAAAAGCAGCCTTTATAAAAAGCTTTATGCAAGACAAACACATGTATCTAGAAGGCAATTTACCTAACAAACTTCAAGGTCACCAACAGTATAATCAAGATATATTCCACACTGACAGCAAGGCCAGGAAACAAGGCTACAAAGGTATTCAGATGCTATCCTGTTCATTAACTAGTACAATCCATCTGCAGAGAAGCAACACTGGTAGAAAGTAGTTTTCCATTTACATTTGTGACAGTCACATTCAAATCAAATAATTCATTCTTATTATCATGAGAAATTAAGAATGCCAGAGGTAGAAGTTATCAAACAGCCCTCTCATTTTACTCATGAAGAAACACAAAAAAACCTATAACCTCAACTAAGTCCACTGTCCACAGTGGCAGACCCAGGCTTAGAACCTAAGTCTCTCAGAGATGCACTCCAGGCCAGGGTTATGAGAACAAAAGCACACTTGGCAAATAAACAATACTTAATTGACTTACAGTCCTCACCAACAGAAGACTTCTACCCAGATGTGTGCTTAGTTGAAAATATGATCACACAAAATAACCATCATAAATAATCTCCCAGTGAAACGAATCATCAGTCCTTAAATGCAAGGTCCCCTCTTGACGAAGACACCATCATTCTCAGTAAGGGATCTTGAATCATCCTACGGTGTTGGTCAAATAGAATGCCTGTGGTAGCATACACATTTGTCCTAATTCATCAATTTGTAATTAAAATGGGTATATTTTATTGTACATAAATTCTACTTCAATAAAATTAATTTAATAAAATAGTATGTCTGAATTGATTCTTCAGTTCTACACATAGGCCTCAAAGTACTGGGGCTCCTTCTGTACGCCTTCACTCCTAACCAGTTTCTGCCATTGCTGTCACTGTGGAATGTATCTTGACTATATACCCTTTTAGGGACTATGAAGTTAACTTGGCAAATAGCCTTCTAGAAATGTGTTTGTCAGTATAGGCTAAGAGAACTATACTAAAGTCAGGATCATCAAAAGAGCCCTGTCGCCGAGCTGAACCTTCAGAGGCCTCATAAGCCACTGTGAGTCAAACCACGTCCCCTTTGAAGCTGGCCCTCTTAGAAGTGCGATTCTTAGTGTGTATCACCTGCCTGTCAAACAGATGGTAGAGCACTATGCTCTAACTCAGACCAGCAGATGTGCAGGACTCTGCTGCAAGCTCTGGTTACTGGGCTATGGTATGGATGATGGAAAAACTGACATGCCAGAAAGAATCACAGCCCCGTATCTAGAACACACCTCAATAATACCTTCTTACATTTGTAAGCTGTGTGTCACAGTATCCAGAGCATTGTTAAGAAACACTACCATACCTATCTTTACAAGGCCTTGTATAGGAGCAGTAGAAGCATCTGTACACAGATGACATGACTACCATCAAAGGCCTTCAGGCTGCCATCATGAGCAGCTGAGCCACAGACTGTGGAGGACCAGCTCTAAGGAACTAGTTAGGAACCAAAGGTCACCAGCAAAAGCCCTAGTGTGATTCTTCAGCATGACAAGATCTGTAATTGTCCAAAATCACCTAAAATTGAAGGTTAGAAGATAACCAGGCCATACTTAACTTTTTTCATTGTTAGCTCTGCATTCTGAAAGAAATTAGGGTGACTAAATCATATTAAAATAAATGCTGCTCTCTGTCACAATTTGTCAAGCAAAACGTTAATAAATCAAATGAAAAATAACAGTCATTTGATTAGCATGGAATTGTTAGAATGAAAAGTTAAGTGAAACACTAACTTTGATCTATTTAAGCCGGTTTTTTTAAACTTTTTAAAATATAAAATATTTAGCAATATTTAAATATAAACTAGATGAAACATGGCCTACTTTTTTTTTTTTAAACAGCAAGAAGCATGTTTCACATATTTACAGTAGGGCTCTACTCTGTAAAGCATAAGTGGCTAGGAGGAGTATCAGGCTACAGGAATTCTGGGGAAGCAAGTGGTTAAAAGGAAGGGCATCGCTGCACTGCTGATGATATTCAGAAGAATGGACAGAAGCTTCTACAGAAAGGAAATCAGGAGGAATTCAGGAACTCTGGAGCTAAGACAATGGAATCAACAACAATATAAAGCACTTATCATTATTGCCATTTTACAAATGAGTAAACTGAGGCTTAAGTAGCAAGATTAACTATCTTGGAAATATTTTTTTTATTTTTTTTTGGCTGTGTTGGGTTTTTGTTGCTGCACGTGGGCTTTCTCTAGTTGCGGCGAGCGGGGGCTACTCTTCGTTGCGGTGCGCGGGCTTCTCATTGCAGTGCTTCTCTTGTTGCGGAGCACAGGCTCTAGGTGCGTGGGCTTCAGTAGCTGTGGCCCGTGGGCTCAGTAGTTGTAGCTCGCAGGCTCTAGAGTGCAGGCTCAGTAGTTGTGGCGCACGGGCTTAGTTGCTCCGTGGCATGTGGGATCTTCCCGGACCAGGGCTCGAACCCGTGTCCCTTGCATTGGCAGGTGGATTCTTAACCACTGCACCACCAGAGAAGTCCAGAAATAATTTTTTTTTTAATCTAGGATCTCAAAGCTCCCATATCATAAGAACTAAGCAAAGCTAAAACTCTAAAACATTATGAAAATGCTTGCAAAATGCTGCCATGATGGCTACAGTAAGATTTTAAGGGTTTCTTTGAATTATAAACATTTGCCTTATCAGGCCCTGTTTAGCATAGACAAAATTAAAGACTTGATGCATCTCCTTGTCACACAAGTTATGAAGAGAAGCTGTGAGGCAAAGAGAGATTTCTAGACAATTCTCCAACAACCAAGCATTTATTTTAATCAAACTTTCACAAAGAAGAACAGCACAGCACTTTTTTTCCAGCTGAGTAGAAAACAGAGGGCCATCTTTGACTTCACATATTGGATTTTCATACTGTGCTGTTCCTAAAAAGTCTTCAAATGCTCTTTTTGGCTAAAGGACTATATTTCATGCTGTCCTTTCACTGCTTGTCAGCTAGCTGTTACAACTCAGCAGCATTACCAAACTTGGAAAACAAAGGTTTTGCTATCATTTAAAGTTTCCTTTGCATTTTTACTTTTGCTTTACACAAGTGTGTGAAAAAGAAAAATAGAAATAAAAAAAGTACTAATATTAGTGATAAGCATATGCCTCAGACTGCATAACAAAGAAAGAACCTCTAGGTATGTTCAAAGTGAAAAATCCTGGATCTCAATTGAACACACCCTCCAGATTTAAGTGGATTAAACTTGTGGTTCAATGCAGGGTGGGAAAGGAGGGAGGGAAGAGAAGAGGAGGGGAAAAGTAAGGAACATATACCAAATTCTGGGAATAAATCACTGAAGAACGTAAAAGGGAAGGAATAATTGGTACATTATAATGTTTTTTCACTCTCTAGAACTATCCCGAAACTCTTACTACACAAGCAATTTTTATACATGGAAAAAATTATATATGAAAGCAGGGGGCTTCCTGCATTTTCTATACCATATTATAACTAACTTAAAAGGACAATAACAGGATCCAAACATCATTTAAAAGCCTCTCAGACTCTATGGTACGCAGCTTCAGACACGGTTTCCAATCATCCCCACCCCCAGTATACACACTCTTACGTAACTACTCCTCTTGAGTGTAGGCTATACCTAGTGACTTCTAATGAACAGAATACAGCAAAAGTAATGAGGCGTCACTTCCATGATTAACTTACAGAAGACTGTGACTTCCATCTTGCTAACACACATTCTCTCTCTCTCGCCCTCAAGTTTGCCACTCTGGTAAAGAAAACTGCCATGTTTTGAGATGCTCTATGGAGAGGTCAACGTAACAAGGAAACAAGGAGGCCTCCACCCATCAGCCTGTGAATCCTGTAAACAACCACGTGAGTGAACTAGAAGTGGACTCTTCCCAATCAAGACTTGAGTTGACTGCAACCTTTCAAAGAGACTCTGAAACAGAGAATCCAAGTAAGCCACACCTAGATTCCTGACCCATAGAATCTGTGAGATGATAAATGTTGTTTAAACTTGGGACTTGCTGATTAACTAAAATGAAGCAACAGACATTCTAGCTCCAGAGAAATGTGTAATAAATGGCTCTGGGTGATTTTGGCATATTAACTGGCAAAACTACATAGTTTTGGTTTGGCGATATTTTTTTTTCTTCCTTATGACACACCGTTGGTTCAGGCAGAATTTTTACTGGATTTTCAACAGCGCTGTAGGCTGTTTATGACATTTTGGCTATGTATATTTTACGTGTCTATTAATAACAAATTGCCCCCACATGTAGTATCTTTATTTTTTAATTAATTAATTAATTAATTGTTTATTTTTGGCTGTGTTGGGTCTTTGTTGCTGTGCACGGGTTTTCTCTAGTTGAGGCGAGCGGGGGCTACTCTTTGTTTCAGTGGGTGGGCTTCTCATTGTGGTGGATTCTCTTGTTGCAGAGCACGGGCTCTAGGCATGCAGGCTTCAGTAGTCGTGGAACGCGGGCTCAGTAGTTGTGGCTCACGGGCTCTAGAGTTCAGGCTCAGTAGTTGTGGCGCACTGGCTTAGTTGCTCCGAGGCATGTGGGCTCTTCCCGGACCAGGGCTCTAACCCGTGTCCCCAGCATTGGCAGGCGGATTCTTAACCACTGCACCACCAGAGAAGCCCAAGAAGCTCATAATTTTGAAAAAGAGATAAACTATATCTTGGCATTCTTCCAACCTACCAGAATAGTAATCCCATAAAAATGAGTCATCCTGTATTTCATCTTCTTACTCTTAGCTATATCCTGCTGTAAAATTAAAATACATCTTTCCTCCCTTGGTGTTTACAAGTTCCAAATATTTATAAACTTATGTCTCAACTGTCTCTCTGCTAAGATGAATATATTTAGCTCCTTTTCTCCTTTCCTTTTAAAGCAATTCCTCAATATAAGTCATCTTTTTGGTGACTTTATTTAAATTCTCTATTTCTGTATTAAATTCTAGTATTCAAATGACATAATTAAAACACTGTTCTAGATATGAAATCAATCACAATGAATAACACCAACCTCACTGATGATGTAATGCTTCTTTGTGTGAAGTCCAAAACACTGGTTTTTATTTACTTTTTAAATTTGTTAGGTTATACTATTACTGCAAATTTATATTTACTCTAACACCTTTAATTGTATGGATTTTCTAGGTTTCTCACACCAAATTAAAATTTAAAGATGGTATGCACTCTGAAACAGTTGTGACTAACAAATAGTGTAAAGCCAGATTCCCTATCATAATAAGAAATGAAGCATTTAAAAACCCTAACTCATTGACTAAAAATGCAACTCTACTCTTCAGCTCACATACAAAATAATAATTTTTCAAATGTCTCCAACATATCCCTTTTAACCATATTCATACTTGATATACTCTATCTTTCTGTATCTACCACTGAATATATCTATAAAGTAAACATACACTTTAAATCTTCTACTCCTGAAAATACTTTGGCAAAACCATGACAATATGACAATATGGTCCAGATAGCAGACCTCATGATCAGAGAAAGAATTGAGTAGGCTATCACAGACTATATTCCTACTGGCTTAAAGTTTCAAATCTTATTAGTTACTTAAGCAGTAGAGGCACTAGGGGAATGTATAGGTAAAATACAAACAAGTGTTATACTAGGTCAGAACCACCTTCAGAACACATCTTCGATATTGTGTCCATGCTAATACAGACGGCCAATAGGCACATGAAAAGAGGCTCCACCTTCCCTGTTGGCACAGTGGTTAAGAATCCTCCAATGCAGGGGACACGGGTTCAAGCCCTGGTCCGGGAAGATCCCACGTGCCGCGGAACAACTAAACCTGTGCGCCACAACTACTGAGCCTGCATTCTAGAGCCCGCGAGCCACAACTACTGAGCCCGCACGCCACAACTACTGAAGCCCACATGCCACAACTACTGAAGCCCACATGCCTAGAGCTCATGCTCTGCAACAAGAGAAGCCACCACAATGAGAAGCCCACATACCACAATGAAAAGTAGCCCCCGCTTGCCACAACTAGAGAAAGCCCAAACGCATCAACGAAGACCCAACACAGCCAAAAATTAATTAATTATTTTAAAAAAGAGGCTCCACATCACTAATTATTAGAGAAATGCAAATCAAAACTACAATGAGGTGCCACCAGTCAGAATGGCCATCATTAAAAAGTCTACAACTGGGGCTTGCCTGGTGGCGCAGTGGTTGAGAGTCCGCCTGCTGATGCAGGGGACACGGGTTCGTGCCCCGGTCTGGGAAGATCCCACATGCCGCGGAGCGGCTGGGCCCGTGGGTCATGGCCGCTGAGCCTGTGTGACCGGAGCCTGTGCTCCGCAACGGGAGGGGCCACAACAGTGAGAGGCCCGCATACCGCAAAAAAAAAAAAAAAAAAGTCTACAACTAACAAATGCTGGAGAGGGTGTGGAGGAAAGGGAACACTCTTATACTGTTGGTGGGAATGTAAGTTGATGCAGCTACTATGGAAAACAGTATGGCGTTTCCTTAAAAAATTAATAATAGAGTTACCATATGATCCAGCAATCCCACTCCTGGGAACATATCCAGACAAAACCATAATTCACAAAGATACATTCACCCTTACATTCATAGCAACACTATTCACAACAGCCAAGACGTGGAAACAACCTAAATGTCCATCAACAGATGAATGGATAAAGATGTGGTACGTATATAAAATAGAATACTACTCAGCCATAAAAAAGAATGAAATAATGCCATTTGCAGCAACACAGATGCAACTAGAGATTATCATACCAAGTGAAGCAAGTCAGAAAGAGAAAGACAAATACCATATGATATCACTTATATGTGGAATCTAAAGTATGACACAAATGAACCTATCTATGAAACAGAAACAGAATCACAGACATAGGGAACAGACTGGTGGTTGCCAAGGGGGAGGGGGTTGGCGGAGGGATGGAGTGGGAGGTTGAGGTTAGCAGATGTAAGCTATTATATATAGAATGGATAAACAACAAGGTCCTACTATATAACACAGGGAACTATATTCAATATCCTATGAGAAACCATAACGGAAAAGAATATTTTTAAAAAGAATGTGTGTGTGCGTGTGTGTGTGTGTGTGTGTGTGTATAAATAAATATAACTGAATCACTTTGCTGTACAGCAGAAATTAACACAACGTTGTAAATCAACTATACTTCAATTAAAAACATACATATTGTGTCCATGCTATGGATGAAGTAATAATAATCAATGGTGGCTTCTTTAATGGAGAAAAATAATTTCATTTGGGGAAAAAAAACTTCATTCTGTTGCTCACAAACTTTTAGCACTTAAAAACAAACAAACTCCCTAGCCTGATATTAGGGCCTTCCTCGATCAGGCTCCAACCCATATCTTCCTAGTCTTACTTCATACTACCCTAATTCAGCTTATCCATTTTTGAGCCAGACAGAACTACGCACTCTTTCTGGGATAATTCAAGTGCTTTGTCACCTCAGAAATGTTACATCCAACACTTCATTAGGTTACCCTCATCTCTCAAATATCTATTTAAATTCTACTCATCCTTCAAAGTCCAGCTCAAATGGCACCTCTCTGAAGCTTGTCCTTATTCCCCCACTCAGAACCTCTTCTAACCCTGAATAGCATTTAGTCTGTACTTCTCACATTGCCATGTTCACATTCTCTCTCGTCTATCGGATAGTAAAATTGTTTGTGTACATGTCATTATTTCTTCTCTCAGACTAAACTCCTGAGAAGGTCTTGATACAGTCATGTTTGTACTGTCCTCACCCTTTCATGCTTTGCACATACAAGGAAATAATAAAAATTTATTTGAGAAGTGTGCTGAATACATATGTTACCTGATCCAAAAACATTCCGCAGTAATTAATATTCTTACTGATATTCATTCACTAAGGAAATATTTACTCAGTACTTATTGTGTACTGAAGCAGTAGTGTACCAAAATGAGCCATAGACCCCACTCTCTCAATAAGTTTATGATCTAGAACATCTTCTAGGCATCTATATAAATTACTATAGTACTAATAGGCAAATGCCAGAAGAGAAGTAAAGATGAAGTACAACAGCAACCAACAAGGAGGAGAGATTATTTCTAAGTAATGAAGGATATGAGGATAAGTTTTAACATTTGTGCAGGTCCTGAAAGACAGGTAATATTTGAATATGTAGAGATGGGGTAAGGAGTTTTAGCAGGAGAAATAAAGGCCACTGAGGCAGGAACTCTCAGGAGGATCCAGGGAACAATCAATAGTTAAACCGTACAGTGTAAGTAAAAGATTACAGGGATACAGAAGAAAATTTTTAAAGGCAGTTGGAGCTATACCTGAGAAGACCTCAAAAGCCAAAAAAGGAACTATAGCTTTAGTCTGTAAGCGATGAGGAACTGTTTCAAAGTTCTTAAGCAGGGGCTGAGTAATTATTCAGAAGATCTAAAGTGGACTGGAAGGGAAAGAGATTGTTGATAAGGAGACAATTTAAGAGGCTAGCACCATACTACAAGAAAAAGATAATAAAGGCCTGAACTAGGAATGAGGCACTAGGAATGGAAACAGATGAATGGAAGAGATATTTTAGAGGTGAAACTGACAGGATTAGGCAAGTTCTGGATGTGGAGTACAAGGGTCTGCAAGTGGTAAAAGAAGTTTCTAGGCTAGGAGGCGGGTGCTGCCATAACCAAAATAGAGGACACTAAAGCAGCAGCAAGTCTGGATGAGAGAAAACTGAATCCTGGTTATATTAGGTTTTAGTACCACTGGATATTCAGGCAGTGACATCACAAATAAAATGTGTTAATCTATGCTATGTAGAACAAAATATACAATTTTGTGACAAAAAGAGAAGAGTTGAGATCAGTTAATCTTCAGTAAAGGATTCTGATCAATGATTCAAACATGAATATGACCTCAAAAATATAACTCACATAGGCTATGTTATATACAGCAAATTAAAATCTAAAACCATTTATGAAGGAAGGTTTGACCTAGAACAACTTCAGGTATCCAAGGATCATTTTAAAACATGCTGATTCACGGTTAATAGTAACGTGGATAAGTGGAAGGCTTTGAGAACCTTAGTTTAAAATTATGAGGTGAAATGCTTCTATTGAAATGGTAAATGCATTTTTGTGGTCCCTGTCATTTGGCCCCAATGTAACTTCAATGCCACATCAAGAGATGCTCAAGCCAGAAGACTAGACCTGACTGACAAGGTAGCAAGGGGTACTATCTAGATCCCCTTATGTATTCATTCCTTTCTATAATAAATACTTCTCCTCAATTAAAAAAATTGAGTCGACCTAGATCTATCCCTACTATATCCCTAGAATCTGCAAAAGCCTAAGCAAAATAAAACTTGCAACTATAAACTCAGTGGTATTACAGCTATTAAGTACCCATATTTCTTAAGAACAAAAAATCTCATCAACATAAACTAAAATGATAACAATGAAAAGATGAATAAAATAACTTGACATTAATAAATATTTGTTATATGTGTACTGAGTAAAAAAGTAAAACCAAACATCAAACATTTGAATTATGGATAATATGCCTAATAAGTATTGATATATTTCCCCTGTTAGTTACTTATTTACTTATTGTTAATACTAATAACATTCTATTTACTGGAGGCAGTGTCATTATTTCAGTTTAGCTTTGAAAACAATGTGAACTCAGTCTTTAATTATTAAACTGTTTACTAATGGTGAGCAAAATTACGAAAAACAAAATGAATCAAAAGGTACTTGTTTCGCATATGGCCATCCCATTAAGATTACGCTCATCGTAAATCAACTATACTCCAGTAAAAATTAAAATAAAAGATTATGCCAATCATTTGTTGAAAATCACAATGACATTTTATAGCTGTGCGTAAATGTAAGAATATACACCAAAAGTTAATAATGGTAATCTTTTGATCATAGGCTTATGGCGATTTTTATTTCCTTCTTTTTTGCTTATGTGTATTTTCAAATTTTTCTATAATTCATGTTCATCGTAACTGTACCAAGAAGAAAAGATATTTCTGAAAAGAGAAAGACACATATTGAGTGATTTAAAAGAAACATACTTACCAGATCTCTGTGAAGCACCCAATTTGCATGGAGGTAATGGATACCATCAAGAATCTGGTAAAGTAATGATTTAACCATAGATCTTGGCAACTGCATGGGCTTTTTATTTGCTTTTGATGCACGATGAAACTTAATAATATGCTAAAAATTAAAATATATATATTATAATAACATAGTCTTTGCCTGTGTCAATAAAACACAATCAAGGCTGCAATAAATTCTCTACATTTTAAGATTACGTATTAAAGGCCAATAATGACACAAAGAAAAATAATTTGAATAATAAGATCAAACCAAAACAATCTCTACTGAGGGTAAATATGACAGTATTAATGTGGTTATAATGACTAGATTTACTGAAACCATTAAGATTTTCATTAAATAAAACCAAGAAGTAAAAAGGGTTGGTATTTAAAAACCTGCCTAAAAAATTGTATTAGTTGTATTCCCTACTGACAGAAAGAGTAAACAAAAGGAAAAAACCCTGTAAATCTTTCCTATTCTATAAAAAGTTACTGCATTTGGGTAATATCACTGGCTATATGTATTATTAGAATTATTGGAAAGTTCACCTTCTTTGGCACATAATGAAATTAGGATATATTCTTAGTAGTCAATATTAAATAGCAAATCACTACTAGAAAGGAGCAGGGAGAGAAAAAAGAATTCAGTCCCATTGAAATAAATACAACCAGATCATCATATTCAAATTTTTATGTACACATGTTACATTGTGGGTTATAAAACTTTGTAATGAAGGGGAAGAAATTCTACCTGCACCCACCCCTCACATCCACCTCTATCTCCACTCCACCCTTGTCCAAAACATGCCAAAATGGGTACTAAATATCCATGGCAGAGGAGATTGTTGTCAATATCTGCTATAAAAGCATAAACTGAAATCTCCTTCAAGACCTATGAGTTTGCTAAAGTTATTCCTAAAAAGATTTATAATTTTTATAGATGACAAACCACACTATATTGAATCAAAATTTAATTATCCAAAATTTGAACTTACTGCCAAATTGGAATTTTTTTACTTTTGGCAACTCCTGGGATAAAATGTTTAAATGCCCTGATTCCTAACTTTAAACATTTGGAATTAAAAATTTTGGCTTCTTTTATATATTGATAAAAACAACCCTAATATTTGCAAAACCGTAGGTACTCTTCCATTTGGTGGAGTCCATTTTAAATGGCAAAATGCTGCAAGATTGACCTTAATTTAGAGAGAGAAACTATTCACAGGTACTGTGTGGACCACAAAAGAAAGCAATTTTCACTACGCATATTAGTAAACTGCCATTAATTACCTGGCTAAAATTACAATTTCCCACTCAGTAAGATTTTTTGAAGTGAAATTTCTGAATGTTACAAATACTATCTTCTCAGTAAAACAGGATGCTAATGTTTATTGCTCTAATTCTTTTAAATCAAAATTTACATTTAGTATATTTATTTTGAACTATGGTCAACAGAGAAAGTTTTCCTTTCTGTGCAATAGCAGTATGGAACACATACATTTATTTCTTCATACCTATATAAAATTACCCTAAAAACGAAGTGAGTTTAGACTTACCCATAAATCATGCTCGGCATAATCAAACAGCAGCCACACCTTCCTGTCACTGTGAGAAAGGAACACCTTCTGCAGGGCGATCACATTAGGGTGCTTCAATTCTCGCAAAAGCTGAATGCAAGAGGAAGAGAGGGGTCACTATCCTGTTAGCAAGGGGAGGGGGGATGATGCATACTGGCATGCTAGTTTTGCCTTAACTCCCATAACTTCAAAATGAAATTTTTGAAAATTTAGACAATCCAGATAAGCAACATTAAACACACACACACACACACACACATGCACACCCAAATACCGCTACTCAGAGATAAGCTTTGTTAACATCTTGGTGCATTTCTTTCCAATCCTTTTTCTATGTGTATGTGTGTGTTTTTAAAATGGGATCCTTTTACATGGTAAAATGTAAAATAGTAAAAGCAAAAGTAATATCATATTGCTAAATAATTAAATATATTTTACATGTGCGTATTTTTTTTTTTAACTAGAGGAAAAACTTGGGAAGCAGAAATACTGTTTGTATCCACTCCAGCACAGTATGTGCTCAATAAATATTAGACAAAAGAAGGAAAGATATTTAACAATCCCTAACTTATCCATGCCTAGAGCATGAGACTGAGGTTTTTTAGAAGAGTAATGAGCATAAGGCAATGATTCTCAAACCCACTGATAAAAATTGGTGTGGAGAAGAGGTCCTGTAAATAGGGAAAAGAATAGGCCTACACAAAGCAGAAAGCTTCAAGCTGGACTCTGATAATAAGAAGGAAAGATAGACCAGATCAGCAAGTGAAAACTTAGTACTTGGCACATAACAGGCAGTTGCTTGATAAAATATTTAGCAACAATAACGTTAGCTGCTCAAGGTGAAAGCCTTATAAATACGCCTGCCTCATGCTGTCCTTAACCAGGGTTCAGACTTAATAGGTAGAAACATACTCAGTTTGATAAATATTTCAAATGCCTTTTAAATGTAAAGCTCTGTGGAAGATACAAAAAGGCAGAGTTTATAAATTGTCTTTCTCACACTTAATCCTCCTAACAACACTATGATGCACACAGAAGCTGAGGTTCAGTGTAATAAAAATAACTTGAGCAAAGTTCAACATTAGAAAGAGAAGAGGTTTGGATTTAAATAGATGTGCCTGATTCCAAAGTCCATGCTTTTTCCAGTTCAGCTAAAGTCCTTGTCTTCAATTCCTACAATGTGGTAGGGAAGACAGACATACAAATAGATCAATGAGGCAGAGAGAAATAAATCACTTAGTCATCTTAATAACTTTAAATGAGTAGCGCATACCTTGAATGCTTGTGCTGGAATCATGTCAAAGTCATCTGAACTCCACCTCTGCAACTTTTATAGGCCACTTCCCAGTTGTGTATTTCTTCACTACTTTCAATGACAGATTTCTCAATTCTCTCATTTTGCCTCTGTCACTCAGCTCTTTCTCTTCACCTACACCTTGACAACCTTGCTGGAAAGTGCTCTACCAGCTATAACTTGGGCATGATTCCCAGATGTGACTCCCTGGGTTCTCCCTCCAAACCATATGCCCTGGAACACAGCTAAGAAATAAAAGTAGGATGGGCTGAGCTGCCCCTAGCAGGTCTTTACTTCTCACAGCCTGCCTCAGGATTCTACCTGTATTTCCTGTTGGATGTAGGTGGGAAAGAAGGAGCTGGAAGAAAAATGACCAGAGAAGATACAACAGTCCTACTCCCTTGCTGAGGGGTAGGGTTCGGGGTGCAGAATTAGGTGGGTGCTCAGCTATCAGCTACTGTCTCTGCTCCCATGGCCTAAGAAATCTTAAGCAGTCCTGCTTCTGGCTTCAGATGCAAATGTTACACATCATATGTTCCTAATTAATGATGGAATCAGAGAAAGCGGCATTTTAGATTAATGCAGAGCTATATTCAGACAGTTTCCTGCTTTTTGAATGCTTTAGGCTCCTAGACTCAGTCAAATGATGTGTTTAATGATGACCTCACTTGCCATGGTCAACCTTGCTATTGATGAACTTAGAGAATTTGATTTTATTAAGTGTCTACCCAGAATATATGTTCTCTTTCCTGCTTGCAGGGGAAGGAAAGGTGAAACTCACTTCTGCATCTAAACCAGGCTCTTGAAACACCAAACACTGGCACAGACTCCTGAACCCTGGACCCCACTTGTCTGGGAGAGGGCACGTCACATGTAGCAATATTTAATCAATACCTCTAAAAAAATTATGTTTTTTGTGACTACAAATTACTGATCACTCTACAATGAATCTACCTTAAGTCCTATGTTATTTTGTTTTGGTTTTTTTTGTTTGTTTGTTTTTTGCAGTACGCGGGCCTCTCACTGTTGTGGCCTCTCCCGTTGCGGAGCACAGGCTCCGGACGCGCAGGCTTAGTGGTCATGGCTCACGGGCCCAGCCGCTCCGCGGCATGTGGGATCTTCCCGGACCGAGGCACAAACCCGTGTCCCCTGCATTGGCAGGCGGACTCTCAACCACTGCACCACCAGGGAAGCCCTTAAGTCCTATGTTTGAACATTATTTTGAATAGGTTATACATCTATATAGTTCAAAAATCAGAAGTACATAAAAGGAGATACATTGAGATGTCTCATTATCACTCCTGCTTCCAGTGACCACAGGCCCTCTTGCCTCCTAGAAGTAACAACTTTTATTAGTTACTTGTTAATCTTTCCAGTGTTTGTTTACGCAAATAAAAGCAAATATGAATATTTACACAAAAGATAGCACCTATTTATTTTTAACTTTATCCTGTAAATCTCACATTACCAGTACAATATTAGTTTACAGAAATCCTTCTGTTCTTTCTTACAGCTCCATGGTATTTCCAGGTCACTTTTTTTGTGGTAAAATATATATAACATAAAATTTACCATTTTAACTATTTTTAAGTATGCAGTTCAGTGGCATTAAGTACATTCATATTGTTGTGTAAGAACCACCACTGTATCCTTTCTTCAGAATGTTTTCACAAACTGAAACTCTGTGCCAGTATGCATCTCCCATTCCCAGCCCCTGGTATCTGCTATTCTATTTTCTGTCTCTATGAATTTAACTATTCCAGGTACCTCATATAAATGGATCTGTGCAATATTTGTTCTTTTGTGTCTGGCTTTTTTCACTTAACATGTCTTCAAGATTCATCCATGTTGTAGCATGTATCAGGATTTCCTTCCTTTTTAAGGCTAAGTAGTATTTCATCGTATGTACACACCACATTTGCTTATTCATTCATCCCTCCCATCATCCCATGGACATCTGGGTTGATTCTACCTTTTGGCTATTATGAATAATGCTGCCTTGAAGACTGATGTACAAACATCTGTTTGAGTCCTTGCTTTCAATTCTTTTATATACTCAGAAGTAGAATTGCTGGACCCTATAGTAATTCTATGTTTGATTTTTTTGAGGAATTGCCATTCATTCAGGTTACCTTTTAATATGACATACAGGAGGGAAGAGGGTAAAGTTTGCAACTGCATGCATTTACTAGAAAATTTCCCCTTATCTCCAAAACTGCATTATATAGAAACATACACTTTCCATTTCTGCATACCTACTATGCCTTTTCTACCCTACAGGTCTTTTTGCTTTTCGGCCACACCACACGGCATGTGGGATCTTAGTTCCCCAACCAGGAATCAAACCCGTGCCCCCTGCAGTGGAAATGCAGAGTACTGACCACTGGACCACCAGGGAATTCCAACCCTTCAAGTCTTTATAAGTCACTAAATATCAATGTGAAGGCAGGCTGAGGCTAATAAACAGCAAACTATGTCTGTTTCATTCCCTCTCCTAATTCATTTTTCACTCTATAGCCAGAGTGGTGTTTAAAAAATACAGAGTTGCAGCCATAAAAAAAGAAGGAAATTTTGCCATTTGCAGCAACATGGATGGACCTGGAGGGTATTATGCTAAGTGAAATAGGTCAGACAGAGAAAGACAAATACTGTCTTACATGTGGAATACACTTACACGTGGAATCTAAAAAATACAACAAACTAGTGACCACAACAAAAAAGAAGCAGACTCACAGATATAGAGAACAAACTAATGGTCACCAGTGCAGAGAAGTGGGGAGGGGCAATATAGGGATAGGGGATTAAGAGGTACAAACTATTATGCATAACATAAGCTACAAAGACATATTGTACAACACAGGGAATATAGCCAATATTTTATAATAACTATAAATAGAGAATAACCTTTAAAACTGTGAAAGACTAATATTATATGCCTGTAACATATAATATTGTACATCAGCTATACTTCAATTAAACAAAAAGAAATCGATCATCTCTGTCACTAGGGACAGAACTGAGGAAGTAAAGCAAGAGATAAGGCAAAGGGCAAATAATAAGGAGGCTTGTAAGCCATGCAGAAGTGTCACCAGCGAGGTTCTCCAATATCACTAGAAACATGCTGGGTACGGTGGGTTAGTGGAGAAGTCAGCTGATATACAAGGTACCACGCTGTGACTTTCTTCCGTGCATGTCTCATGGTCGGGCCACTGAATGAGTGACTTTGGGGGTGATGGAGTTTAGGATGACTCAGATTTGACTTCCCTGAATCATCTGTACTTGATATGTATTTATCTTAGTAGACTTGATATGTATTTATGTTAGTATACTTGATATGTATTTGTATTAGTATACTCTTATACAGTATTAACTGTTTACATCCACCTCCTCTAGCAGACCATAGGCTTTTTGGGGACAAACACAATTTTAAATATATCTCTACAGGGACCAGTACAATGTGTGGCATGTAGAAGTGATCTCATCCAGTTTGGAGGCTTTAAATGTCACCTGTACATATTAACTCCCAAATGTTTATTTCCAGCCCACACAGATTCCCTGAAGTGCAGCTACGCATGTATATACAACTGCCTCAACATCTCTACTTGAATGGCTAAAAGCCGATACTGAGGTTGTGATCTCCACCTCCCCTGCCCTCTTCTCCAACTGCTCTTCCCCAATCTCAGTTAGAAGCAACTCCATCATTCCAGTTACTCAGGCAAAAAAAATCTCATCTACTTTAGCTCAATCCTCAATATCACCTCCTCAAGTCTTCTACAGTCCTTTTATTTAAAATGATAACCACCCCTCTGCATCTTTATTTGTCTGCAAAGTACTATCACTATCAAATATACTATAGTTCTATATCCCTTATCTATAATTCTAGAGAGCTCAGAAAACCAAAAGCTTTCTAGTAACTCAGGTAAGAGAAAAAATTTACACTTAAGTGGAAAAATGCATTGTCAAAGGCACATCATTTCAGGTTATCTGATTCTGATTCTATGGAAGCTATTTTACAACTCTGTACATTATAGATAACTGACAATGATGCAGAATAAGTCATGTCTATCTACACGCAAATTCTGTCCTGTCCAGTAGATGTTCATTGACTTCCCTCTCCCATTGTGGGAGATGCTAGTTTTGCCTTAATTTGCACATCATTTCAATATTCCTGATCTATAAATGTGTCTGTCCTATGAATTCTTCTTTGAATGGGTTATAACATCTACTTGGTTCCTTCATTTAATAAGTTAAATAAAATCTTTAAAATGTGTTCATTTTACATCTGGATCACAGTCATAATTTTACCTATTTTGAAAACTCCCCTTTAATACTTATTTTATAGAAGTATCTCATTTGCACTAACATGAAGTGGCTATAGTCTTTATTTAGTCCATTGAGTGTGAATGCTCATACTTTTATTATAAAAGAAATAATAATAGGTTTGGTTACTGCATCAGAATTCCCCCTGGGTGTTAGGTAATACATAATATATATACCACATTATCTTCCTAACAATAATTTACTTTATGTTGTTTATTGTCTGTTTCTCTCCATTAACATATAAACTCCATGAAGGCAAAGTTTCCACTGGTTTTATAACCCCAGTGCTTAAAATGGTACCTAGCACACAGTAAGTACTCAATAAATATTTGTCAAAAGAATTAAATATACTGAACTTACCTGGTTCTTAAAAAATCAACCAGTAAATAGCTTGGAATATTATAAAACGTTGCTATCCTTTCAAAAGGCATTTTGAGAGATTTTGTTTTTAATAAATTGAATAGACTGTGTCTAAAATAGTTCTTCTAGGGACTCTAACTTTCCACAAGCTCCATTTACTTTAGGCTTAAAAAGGCATTTTTCTCTCAACTAGCACCCACTCTAGCAAAAGTATGAGTGCTGGCTTGATGTAAAGAGCAGAAACATAGCTCTTAATAGCTCAGGGTGAGATATTTAACCTGGTACAGAACCGAAAGAGCCCCTAAGGGGTACTATGAGGGTTGAAAGGACTGTGAATGCAATAAATGCTACAAAATCCTGAATGATACATAGGGGGCTTCCCTGGTGGCGCAGTGGTTGAGAGTCCACCTGCCGATGCAGGGGACACGGGTTCGTGCCCCAGTCCGGGAAGATCCCACATGCCGCGGAGCGGCTGGGCCCGTGAGCCATGACCGCTAAGCCTGCGCATCTGGAGCCTGTGTTCCGCAATGGGAGAGGCCACAACACTGAGGGGCCCGCGTACCGCAAAAAAAAAAGATACATAGGAACAGAGAACAAAGGGAGACACACTGAGGAACTAATAAAGCACAGATTAATCAAATCACTGTTTACTTTCAACGCTAGCAAAAATAAATATGCTAGGTCCTAGACAAACGCCACATGAAAGTGTATTCTGTCTCTATTTACTGAAACAAACAAAAAAGTAAATTTCTCTACTGCTATTTACTGAAGAAACAAATGAGCAAAAACAGTAAACAACACAAATGGCCAGCCAATAGTCAGAAAACTGATAATTATGATATATCCACGTATCACTGTCTCAAATATATATGCCAAAAGTTTTTAAATACATGAGAAAAGACTTCTGCTCTAATGTTATAATAAAAGGCTGTGTGGTGATCGTTTTGTAATGTACAGAAATATCGAATTACTATGTTGTGCACCTGGAACAAAGATAGTATTGTAGGTCAATTATACTTCAATTTTTAAAAATCAGAGAAAGGGAAAAAATGTGTTTTTTTCCCTAGCCAGGCACACTGGTACAGAATTTCCCATTTATTTGCCTTCATCAGATTTAAATTTCATCTTTTATTTTGCAGGAGGGTGAAGGGGATCAGAATATGCCACTCCAAAATATGACACTTTGGCATAAGAATGATTTTGAGCTGAAGGCATTTGACATTCAACAGATGCAGAAAGGAGCCTTCCTGCAGCTTCCCTTATCTGACTAAAAGTAGAAACTCTAAGAATTGAGGACTGCCATAAATCCCCTCTCCCAGGGAAGTTTTATGACCATGAAGAAGACATAAAGTCAGCATTGCCTTGGACCAGCACAAACAAGCCATGCTAAGACAGCCCTTATCTTCCATTGGTTTCCCCTATACATTTACCTTCCCACAGTTTGCAGCCCCTAGAAGTCTAAAAACCCTTTCCTTTGTCTTGTAATGTCTCTGAAATTTATTGCTCTTTGTTAAAAATGACATCAGGCCTCAGGCCTACCCATTTCTTGGCATCTTCATTTCTTTTCTAGGAAAGGCCCTGTGTCACACAAAACTTAACATCAAATAAAATTTGTATGCTTTTCTCTTGTTAAAAAATAAATTAAAATAAATAAAGGCTGCAAAATATAAAATATGTTTATAAACCAGGAAATATATCAAAACATCAACATAGTTATCTCTGGGTAGTGGGATTATGTGTGATTTTTCTTTCTTCCTATTTTTCTACTTTACAAGTTTTCTAAATGAGCGTTACTCTTATAATGTACACATACACGTGAGCGCACGCACGCGCACGCGCACATGCACGCACATGCGCGCGCGCGCACACACACACACACACACACACACACACACACACAGAAAAGATAGCTCTTTCTCTCCAGAAATCTACCTGCTAAGATATCAATACTATCATGCTAGCTAAGCTTCTTACACAGTTGATCTGAGAAGGGATAAAAGAAAGGAGATGATCATGCTTGTACTTTCCTGAATTCTTGGCAAAATCAGATTTTACCAACGGAGTTTAATCTCTTGTCACACAAATACTTGTTCAACATGACATCATGCAACTACAAATATGCTTTAATCACATAAAGAGCAGTTAAGTATAGCATGATTTTCCTGTGAAAATCCCACACTAAGTGATAACATCCCCTGTGCCAGACACTTACAGAGTACTAACGTGATCCAAAAGGAGCCTAATGAAGAATGTGCAGTGGGCATGCCAAGACTTTTATCTGATCCCCCTTCCAGGGCATCTAAGTGACTATTTAAAGTGTCTACTCTTCACTATCCTAAACATAAAACAATCTAAAGCTATAATCCTAAACTTTTTTCTCTAAAGCACTATTTAGGATCCTGACTCCATTGAGCCTTGTGCTAAATTAACATTTACAGAATCCATTTGTATTTTTATCCACACATCTTTCTTCCTCTTTCATCCGTACTTTCTGTTCTCCAAGTCTCTGATGCCCCCAGGGCTTCTAGATTTTTCTTTTTCAGGGTATCTCATTGGAAAGGGTCCTCTTATACTTCAATAACTCACTTATCTCAAAGTAAATCCAATTTTTTATTCTTATTTGATCTGTTATAAGTAATGGTATGATTCATTTGACCATTGATCTTTATTTTTAGAAAACTTTATTTTAGAGACTTCCCTGGGGGCACAGTGGTTAAGAATCAGCCTGCCAATGCAGGCGACACAGGTTGGATCCCTCGTCCAGGAAGATCTCACATGCCGCGGAGCAACTAAGCCCATGTGCCACAATGACTGAGCCTGCGCTCTAGAGCCCATGTGCCACAACTACTGAAGCCCGCGCGCCTAGAGCCCGTGCTCCTTAACAAGAGAAGCCACCGCAATGAGAAGCCCGCGCACCGTAACAAAGAGTGGCCCCTGCTCGCCGCAACTAGAGAAAAGCCCGCGCGCAGCAATGAAGACCCAACACAGCCATAAATAAATAAATAATATTTTTTTTAAAGAAAACTTTATTTTAGAAAGCACTCATGGAGTGTATCTTTTTTTTTTAATGTGTAACCCTCCCCTCTCTGCAAAAAAAAAAAATGACGATAAATGAGGCAACGTACTTTATGGCAAATAGGAGATTCACCTAACTTCAAAATGCCCCAGCATTCCTAAACTGAAATTTAAAAACTTACATTTTGAAACCTGACACTTTCACACCTGTGACAACCTTTTTGGAAGGACTTTACAAGCACGTAGATACATTATAACCTTCCAGCAGGTGGCACTCATATGCTGAAGAGGGGTCTATAAAACAGTTAACCAGCCCCGGTTCAAGGCGGCCCTAAATTTTCTGCTTTATTTTACTCTAGTGACACTGCTTAGGTACCAGTCAGAAGCTTCAAGGAGGTCAATGTTCCCCATCGCCACCCAACAGAAGTAATAGTGAGGTAGCAGGTATAATGCAAAAAGTACAGATTTTAGAATTCAGAGACCTGAGTTTAAGCCCTGACCCAGCTCTATGACATAAAGCAAGTTGCTTAACCCCTCTAAGCGTTATGGAGGAATAAAAATATTTACTGACAAACATACAGTTTCTGTAAGGATTTTAAAAAATGTACATTAACTACATAACACAATGATTAGAAAATATTAAATACTTGACAAATTATAGTTATTACTCTTATACCTACCACTATTGGCAAGAACGTTGTGAGGACTAAATGAGATAACAGATGTAGAATGCCTGGCATGCTACAAGTTCTTGACAAACAATAGCTGTTACTTATGCTGTACATAAGTGAGAAAGGTTAAGCACTCCAGGCAGTCAGAGATACTTGTTTGAGAGACGCTGCAATGGGAAATGCCATCTCATCTCCTTCCCAAAGTGCCTAAAACACTCCTCTAGTAGATTCTATAATAATAGTATAGCTATAGGAAAGTTATTTCGCTTTCCATTTGCAACAAACAATCTAGTTTCCTCTTCTCTGACTTCAAGTACTACATGTACTTGGTCTGAGAAAGATATTTGAAACCAAGTGCAGTCTGTAAGAAATAAGTTTACATCCCCTTGACTACAAGAGCATATATGTTCTTTAAAAATATGAGTATTTAATCTTTTATGTAACATATTCCATATGAGAAAATTGGATACACTTCTTGGATACAGGAAACTGGTTGAATAAATTAAGGTCCATCCCTACAGTAGAATATTATATAGCCATTAAAAAGAATGCAGTAAGAATAAGATAGACCTGTATTTTTGGTTTGGAATGATTAGTAAGATATAGTACTAAGTGATAAAGATGGAACAGAATATATAGCATCCCTTGGTATTTTTAAAAGATATACATACATGCTGGTATATGCTTAAAAAGCACTGGTAAGGCCAGAGGTCAGCTACAGTAGTTACTTTTCAATGGCACTCTGAGTATATAAACTTTAAATACAAAAAATAAAACAGATACAATCAAAATAAAGAGTTTACAAAGTAAAACCTAAATTACCTGGAATTCTCAGGGGCATTTTGATTCATTGAGGGGTAATAAGAAAATCTTTCCTTGCTTCAATGATCCTTGCTGTAAACCTTCCCTACCTTCACAATTATCAAAACTAAATTTATCTTTGACTTTAGGCATACTTTTAGTGTTTTGGGGTTTCAGTAAATATGAACTCCTAACAAATGTTTATTTCCTCCTCATTTATCCTTTTTTCTCCTTGAAGTAAAATGAGGAGAAAAAAAAACTAACTTAAAACTCCTTATTTAGATCCTGCCTTCAAAAGAAAAAAAGTATTTTCTTATTCCCCTGTCTCTAGTCCTCTTTTCCTTCTCCTCTATTCTGCAGTCTCTTTTGATACCTTACCCATGTGTCCGAGGTTTAGCTACTACTTCTATTGAGAATCTCAAACCTCATTCTTTACCCCTAATCTCACCCCTAAACTCTGACATCAGTTTCCAACTGTGCATTCTATACATCCATATGGAAATCCCACTGTACCTCAAAACCCACAGATCCAAAATTGAACATCACTTGCCCACCTCCACCCAAAAATAGTGGGTCCACTATTCTTGCAATCACACCAGTATGTCCCAATCACCAAGGCAAATTCAAAACCTTAAAACCAATCAGTGTTCAGTTACTGAAGAAGTGCTATATACTCCACCTTTTAAATATCACTCATGAATTCTCACCTTGACAATTAAAATAAACCTTTAACTGGTATTTATACATGTGCTCTTGTCTCTGCCTGGAAACATCTTCCCTACCCTCTTCACCTGATTAACGCCTACTTGCTTTTTAGAAAGGACTAATTTATCACTGCCTCTAAAAAGCCTTCCCTGAAACTCCTAGTCCAAGTGGGTGCCTCTCTCCTGTGTTTCCTTCCATCCTGTATTTCTCTTAACATGCCACTAATTAAATAAAATTATAATGTAGTTTAATTATCTATCTCCCCTAACAGATTGTAAGGTTCTAGAATGCAGGAACTATGTCTTCCATCTCTACATTTCCATTGTCTACAAGCCTGACACAGGGTTGGTATTTAACAAATGGTGGCTGAATTAATGAGTGATGATCTATCGCCTATCTTTTCATGCATTGACATGCATATCGCCTACATCTCATGCACTGACATCAAGATATCTTCCTAAAATGAAGAGTCTAATAATGTTAATTCTCCCATCCTAAAATCTTAAATGGCTTCAAAGGTAAAACTCCCAAATAAAACATTCAAAACCATCCACTCCAAAGGCTAAATCTATTTTTCCTACAAATAATTTATTGGCGGGGGGAGACTGAGATTCAAGATAAAACTGCACTGTAAAGATTTTAACCAGGGCTTCCCTGGTGGCACAGTGGTTGAGAGTCTGCCTGCCGATGCAGGGGATACGGGTTCGTGCCCTGGTCCGGGAAGATCCCACATGCCGCGGAGCGGCTGGGCCCGTGAGTCATGGCCCCTGAGCCTGCGCATCCGGAGCCTGTGCTCCGCAACGGGAGAGGCCACAACAGTGAGAGGCCCACGTACCGCAAAAAAAAAAAAAAAAATTTAACCAGCAATGAGGCAGGTAGATAAGATCCAACTTAAGGACCAGTGAGCTTTGCCCTGATAAAGGGAATGTCATAACTGGCATAAGTTGTGGCCTTCACCTTTGGGATACTCCCTTTACAATCATGATGAATGGGCTCCCAAGGTCTCCACTGCACAGAATTCTACCCATTACCTATTGTCTCTTGTAAAGCCTTGCCCTGGGACATGGGGATGAGGCAGAAACATGATGGAAAGTACCCATCAGGTAGCAATGACATAAAAAAGTCAAAATTCATTAATAAATATTTAAGTGCCCAGCAAATTTCAGGCACAGGGAGCCTCAGGGAGTTTATGGCCTAATAGAGACCAAAGAGAAGGCAGATAAAGCAAATAATTTTAAAACTATAATTATGATGAGGCTATTAAGAAAAATACAGAATATGCATATACAGCAAACATAACCTAGTCTGGAAAGTCAGAGAAGGTACTCCTAATGAAGTATGCTTGTTGGAAAGAGGGAACTGAGAATTACAGAGACTCAACCAGCAAGAAAAGTGTACTAGCAGATATTCTCATCATATCATGAATATACTGAATCTAAGAACTCCTTCATTACTCATCTTCTAGGAGTAAATATTAAATGAAATCCCTACTTTATTCTAAATTTGCTATGGCAGACTTCTATCATATGTAATAGAGCATAGCTCTCTTCTTTCCAGATGAATATTTATAAAACCACTTATAGCACAGGACCTGGCACAAAGTAGGCACTCAACAAGTTTTCTTGAATAAGAAAATGAAAGCAATGGTACATGAATTGGTTTTTGAACACGTTGGTTAGATGACATTTATCCCACATTGCGAGAATATTGTTTTCAAAACTGCCATTATCAATAAGAAACTGACAAACAGAATTAAGAATGTTCAAAAAAGTTAATGTCTGAAAAATAACTTGAAATTGGTAATTAATTAATTCAGCAAAATAATGTAGTAGTAGTTTTATCTTAGATACCCATAATAAACCTTATTTTTATCTCAGTGCACTCTCAAGCTATCTGGTTTTATATCTAACCCATATCTTTATAACTTGGTTGGCCAAAAAGTTCGTTCGGGTTTTCCATTAAGATGTTATAGAAAAACCTGAATGGACTTTTTGGCCAACCCAATACATTTCTAAAATGCACAGTTTACATTTTCTTTAGTAAAAACAGGCAGCCAAGTAGCCCTGGAATTCATCTCTTCCCCCGCACCGCCCCCCAGTTCCTAGACAGTACTGGCTGAGGATGTATAGGGAGAGGGTAAGGCTTTTGCTTTCTGAAGGAACTTGTCTAACGTGTGTTAGATGTTCCACTTTTCAGAATGACTGGTCTGACAACCCACCCCAGATGCTACAACGAAATGTACTAACATTTACAATTTATAGCTAAGGGTTTTAATTATTAATGGCTAAATTATCAGTACCAATAATCCAATGTATTTCATATCACTGTGCTTCTAGAGAAGATAAATGCAGTGAAGTCAAGGCTCAAATAAATTAATCATTTGTAGTTCCTGAAGACCTCACAGGAATTTTAACAGTAGTAATAAGGAAAGCTACTAAATGATCTAAGCAAAATATAATCCAGGAAATGTCTACTGTATTGTTTCCATTAAATAGAAAATCTACTTCCTTCCTACTCTGCTAAGAAATCTTTATACGCATTATGAGAAAACACAGAGGGGGATGAGTTTCCACAATGAAATAAATTACTTCTTTCTTTTAAAATTATTTCTTTTATTATTTTCTTTTAAACATCTACTAGATTTAATCAATAAATTCTATTTCTACTGAGTGTTAACTTTAATTTTTTTTAAATAACTACAATGTGACATATGTGGTTTTTATGAAAATATGTTAAACACTGTTTAGGAAAAAACTAGAAATCACCATAATAATTAAAATAGTTCAGGGCTTCCCTGGTGGCTCAGTGGTTAGGAATCCGCCTGCCAGTGCGGGGGACACTGGTCCGGGAAGATCCCACATGCCGCGGAGCAGCTAAGCCTGTGTGCCAGAATTACTGAAGCCCACGTGCCTGGAGCCCGTGCTCCGCAACAAGAGAAGCCACCGCCACGAGCAGCCCACGCACCGCAGCAAAGACCCAACGCAGCCAAAAACAAAAACAAAAAAAATAGTTCACAACACTATAACTTTCCATAATTTTGTGTTTATCAGAGCACATATGCAAAAAGGACAACATTTAAGTAAGCTTTCTGTGAATGATTTTGGAGCTTTGAAATTTAATATCTACTCAAGGCTGTTTGCAATGTACATATAAAATGTCAAATCTCACTAGACTGTCCTCTTTGAAATGTTATTCTCCAACATAAGTTCTGATCACACTCTTTAAACTTAAAAGAAACAAACATCCACTCTGGGGAAAGCTCCTTTTAAATAAAATCCACAGGGAAAAGGTGGATTAATTTGACTACAAAACTATCTTTCACAGAAAATATATTCTAAACAAAGGCTAACAACAAACTTGGAGAACATCACCAAATTGTAAGACATTAGAGGGAATTTGCTTGATTTATAGAGCTTATAAAAAATCATTAAGAAAAAAAGAAAAACACTTCAACAGTGGGTAGGGAATACGAATAGACATTTCAAAAAATAGATACAAATTTAAATAGTCAAAAATTATATGAAAATATGGCTATCTCACTTAATTTAAGAATACAAATTGAAGCAATGGAGACATATTTTTCATCTATCAGACTGGGGAATTTTTTAAAAGCTTAATAATATCTAAGTGGTATCAACAGGAAACTGATTGAATAAATTAAGGTCTATCCCTACAGTAAAATATTAAATAGCCATTAAAAAGAATGAAGTAAGAATAAAATAGATCTGTATTTTTGGTGATATTAAGTGATAAAGATGGAACAGAATGTATAGCATCCCTTGCTGTTTTTAAAAGATATACATGTGCTAGCATATGCATAAAAAGCATTGGTAAGGCCAGAAGAAGTCATCTATAGTAGTTACTTTTGTGCAGGAGGACTAGGTTGAGGAAAGTAGAAGTGTAAAATTTTTCATTTTAAGTCTTTCTATATCTTTTGAATTCTTATTATGTTTATATGTTCTTATCACTCATATTTTTCTTTAATATTTCTGAAATGTCAACAGGAGTTACCTAGAGGAACAAATTATGAATAATTTTGATTTGCTACCCTATAATGTTCTACAATTTTTAAAAATTAATTTTTAGAAAAATCTACTCTAAGATATTGTCAAACTGCAACTTATAACCCATTAGTGGATTATGAAATCAGTTTAGTGAGTTGCAAACAGCATTCCCCACCCGACTCCCCAAGTGAAATCATTGAACTGGACTGGAGTAGAAAATAATTGAAAACACCAGTGCACATCATAGGTTATGAGCAAGAGAGAGCGCCAGAGCAAGAGTGGATCACAGTCAAAAAGTTTGAAAACCACTGCTCCAGGATATTATGTTAAAAAGTATTTTGAATAGAGCATTCAGGAAAAATCTTAACAACCTTATAATTTCCATTTCAAAACCAAGAATTGTTTTATATTAAACTGAGTTTTTATGTGTCAATTCTTACTTTTAGTACGACCAACTTGAAAAACAGTACTAGTTGAAATGGTAATGAAGAAAAAATATAATTTTCAAAAGTCACAGAGAAAACTCTAAAAAGAGGAAAAAGATGTATTAATAAGACAGATGACATACGCTAAGACTTGAATGATTTCTAAGAAATGAACCTATATACATATATTTGGAATGCCCCCCCATTGTAACTTATACATATTAATAATCTCTGGAATTGACAAGATTGAAATTAAAAGTTTAGTTAAGATTGTTTATAAAGAGATCACCAAAATAACAGATTTTTGAAAATGCTAGGCTATCTCAGAATTTTAGAATATTGACAAAAGACCACATAGCTCAGATACACGTACAACAGATCATGAGGGCATGTATTTTAAGTTGTTTTTTTGGTGTCAAAGGATGTGTTTGTTCTGGTTACAAACACAATCTATTGCCTAATTGCATGTTTGATAAGAGCAGATAACTACAAAATGACTAGCCAGGATTAGGAACATAGTCCAGTCCCTAAATTAAAGGACTACAGGGCAATGAAATCAAAAGACTTTGGTTACCAAAGGGGAAAGGTGGGGGGGAGGATAAATTAGGAGTTTGGGATTAACATATAAACACTATTACCTATAAAATAGATGATCAATAAGGACCTACTGTATAGCATGGGGAACTCTATTCAATACTCTGTAATAACCTATATGGGAAAAGAATCTGAAAAAGAATGGATATAATGTATATGTATAACTGAATCACTCTGTTGTACACCTGAAACTAACACAACATTGGAAATCAAGTATACTCCAATATAAAATAAAAATTAAATTTAAAAAAAAGATTTTGTTTTCACTAACATGGCAACCACACCATGTATTTTAGGCAGCCAGAGCATCCACAGAAAGCTTGTTTTTTAATTTTACTAACTTCCGTTTCATGTATCTTTATGACTTACGTTATCTTTTGCTCCCTTTTATCCACTCCCGATCCTTCACTAGCCTTGCCAGCTGTCTACTTCCTTTGTTCCTTTCCATTCATTAAGGACTTTACTATTAACAATCTCATGCCCTTCAAAACCCCTATGGCAATTATATGTACCACTCATTTGGAATTTAACAAATGGCCTCTTGAATTATTTATATTTTTATACATATCCTAATGTTTTTATATATAGATATATACCTATATTAACTACTTGGTAAACTCTATGGTCATTCCATATATGAGTATAGTCAGTATCAGTAAATCCTTTTAGTTATATTTTTAAGTTCTCATATAACCTAGAAGTCAAAAGTTGTTCAAGGCATAGGTTCCATGACTAAATAAATTTAGATAATTTATATATGCCCCAGGAGTGTGGGAGCATAGGCCAAAGCTAATGCTGGAAGTGATGAGGCCAATAGGTCTAAACGAGAGAGGGAGGGAGGATAGCACCTGACATGGGTAACAGCAATAAGGATAGAAAGATGGATAAAAAGGGCAGGACAGAATCAGTAGGATTTAGTAACTGATAGGCTGATGGCAAATGATCTAGGATGCTATAAGCAAGTGAATAGATAATGTTACAAATTTCAGAAAAAGCATTACAGCTTTGAGGTGGAGAGAAATGTTGACTTTAGAACCAGACCTAATGAGTTTGAGATGTCCATGGGGCATAAGGATGGTGGTCTTGGATATGGATCTGGAACTCAGCAGACAGCACTCAATTGGAGGCAAAAAAACTGGGGAGTCATTAGCACAGAGATGAAGTTGCCCAGGAAGTGTTTTCATGAGAAGGTCAATTAGCAGAGAGCTCTTTTGAGGCAAAAACACACACACACATTTAAGGGACTGAAAAAGAGACATTTAAGAGAAAGAGGATCACACACAGACTCAGAATATGTGCTCAAGAAGTAGAAGTCTCCTCCTCTGAGGAGAGAAAAATGTACGGTTATAAAATCCATGAAGAATTTCCTTCCTCTCAGAAGGGAGAACAGATAATGATTTCAAATGTTGAGAGAAGTGTCTATTGGATTTGTCAACCTGTGTCGGAGGCATGGAGGAAGCTTAAAAAGAATAGTTTTCTCCACTGAAACTATAAATTCCATGCGGATAGATACCATGCTTGTCTTACTCATCGTTATTTACTTCAAGGAGAACAAGGCAAGTCATGTGGTGGGCACTCAATAAATACTTTTTTTTTTTTTTCCCGGTACGTGGGCCTCTCACTGTTGTGGCCTCTCCCATTGCGGAGCACAGGCTCCGGACGCGCAGGCTCAGCGGCCATGGCTCACGGGCCCAGCCACTCCACAGCATGTGGGATCTTCCCAGACCAGGGCACGAACCCGTGTCCCCTGCATCGGCAGGCGGACTCTCAACCACTGCACCACCAGGGAAGCCCCTCAATACTTTTTGAACCAAGGTGGAAGGTGGAAACAAATCCAGATTACAACAAAAGCTAGGCTGCCCTTGATAGTTAATGGTGAGGAGAAACCACTTGGTTATGAATGGAGGGGCACTAAGGGCTCAGAGAGGTGGTTTTATACTGTTTTGCTCTGTTACTATAGGAGAGATTTCAACATTTTTTAAATATATAGAGAGAAAAATCCATAGAGAAGAAAAAGTAAACATCTGCTCAGATGTTTGCACATGCCCATTTCCAGAATTATTTGCTAATGTTAGCCTAAATGAATATCTAACTGCGTTGAATATTTGGATTTAAAAAAAAAAAAAAAAGAGTAGAAGAAAAACAAATCAAGGGCTCCCCTGGTGGCACAGCGGTTAAGAATCCGCCTGCCAATGTAGGGGACACAGGTTCGAACCCTGGTCCGGGAAGATCCCACATGACGCAGAGCAACTAAGCCCGTGCACCACAGCCACTGAGCTTATGCTCTAGAGCCTGCGAGCCACAACTACTGAGCCCACGTGCTGCAACTACTGAAGCCCGCACGCCTAGAGCCCGTGCTCCGCAACAAGAGAAGCCACTGCAATGAGAAGCCTGCGCACTGCAACAGAGAGTAGCGCCCGCTCACTGCAACTAGAGAAAGCCCGCGCACAGCAACGAAGACCCAACGCAGCCAAAAATAAATAAAATAAATTTTTTTAAAAAATCAAGCAACATAGGATTATGATACAAAACAGCCTCCTTATGAGCGAGTGAGTATGGTGAAATCAACAATTAAACCACTATATCTTTTCCCAGCTTCCTCCCTTCCTTTACTTGTAAACTCACAAATTCTTTAAAGATGTCCCTGTAACAGTGGCAACAAGACCTTGTAAAAGTCATTGGTTGGTAAGGCTGAGGTGGTGAGGAGGGGGCAGAACTAAGGGAAATGGGAAGGAAGAAGGAGGAGCTGAAAAATCCTTCGGGAAGGATATTCTTAAGTCAGGAACTACTACTAACATAGTCTCAGTTGTCAATATAGTGATATGGTAAGATCCACACCATATAAAAAACAAAAAACATGATCTCACATAAACTCCCATGGTTCAGAACACCTCAATTTTAAATCTATGCAATCTATTAAATGTGAGCACTTTCTTGAAAAATCTGATCAAACAAAATAATGCTACTTTGTCAGCAGTTGCTCTTATCCTAAAAATATTCCTGAAAATATCAACACTGAAGCTCCTTGACAATCCTGATTCGCCTGCTCTCTCACTGACTGGCCTCTTGCTTGCATCCGACCTCGGCCACACCAAACCGCCTCTAGGCTACCTGATGCACCATGCTGCCTCATACCACAGCTCCTTCCTTGCCAGAAAGTAATTTACCCCAACCTGCAAACACTCAGACACTCACTTTCAAGAGTCAACTCAAGCACCCTGTCTTTTTTTTTAATTGTATTTATTTATTTACACAGCATGTTCTTATTAGTCATCAATTTTATACACATCAGTGTATACATGTCAATCCCAATCTCCCAATCCATCACACCACCACCTCCACCCCCCGCGGCTTTCCCCGCTTGGTGTCCATACGCTTGTTCTCTACATCTGTGTCTCAATTTCTGCCCTGAAAACCGGTTCATCTGTACCATTTTTCTAGGTTCCACATATATGTGTTAATATACAATATTTCTTTTTCTCTTTCTGACTTACTTCACTCTGTATGACACTCTCTAGATCCATCCATGTCTCAACAAATGACCCAATTCCATTCCTTTATATGGCTGAGTAATATTCCATTGTATATATGTACCACAACTTCTTTATCCATTCATCTGTTGATGGGCATTTAGGTGGCTTCCATGACCTGGCTATTGTAAATAGTGCTGCAGTAAACACTGGGGTGCATGTGTCTTTTTGAATTATGGCTTTCTCGGGTATATGCCCAGTAGTAGGATTGCTGGATCATATGGTAATTCTATTTTTAGTTTCTTAAGGAACCTCCATACTGTTCTCCATAGTGGCTGTATCAATTTACATTCCCACCAACAGTGCAAGAGGGTTCCCTTTTCTCCACACCCTCTCCAGCATTTGTTGTTGGTAGATTTTCTGATGATGCACATTCTAACTGATGTGAGGTGATACCTCATTGTAGTTTTCATTTGCACTTCTCTAATAATTAGTGATGTTGAGCAGCCTTTCATGTGCTTCTTGGCCATCTGTATGTCTTCTCTGGAGAAATGTCTATTTAAGTCTTCTGCCCATTTTTGGATTGGGTTGTTTGTTTTTTTAATATTGAGCTGCAAGAGCTGTTTATATATTTTGGAGATTGATCCTTTGTCCGTTGATTCGTTTGTAAATATGTTCTCCCATTCTGTGTTGTCTTTTCTTCTTGTTTATGGTTTCCTTTGCTGTGCAAAAGCTTTTAAGTTTCATTAGGTCCCATTTGTTTGTTTTTATTTCCATTACTCTAGGAAGTGGATCAAAAAAGATCTTGCTGTAATTTAAGTCAAAGAGTGTTCTTCCTATGTTTTCCTCTAACAGTTTTATAGTGTCCAGTCTTACATTTAGGTCTCGAATCCATTTTGAGTTTATTTTTGTGTACGGTGTTAGGGAGTGTTCTAATTTCATTCTTTTACATGTAGCTGTCCAGTTTCCCCAGCACGACTTATTGAAGACACTGTCTTTTCTCCATTGTATATCCTTGCCTCCTTTGTCATAGATTAATTGACCATAGGTGTGTGGGTTTATCTCTGGGCTTTCTATCTTGTTCCCATGATCTATGTTTCTGTTTTTGTGCCAGTACCATATTGTCTTGATTACTGTAGCTTTGTAGTATAGTCTGAACTCAGCGAGTCTGATTCCTCCAGCTCCATTTTTTCCCCTTAAGACTGCTTTGGCTATTTGGGGTCTTTTGTGTCTCCATACAAATTTTAAGATTTTTTGTTCTAGTTCTGTGAAAACTGCCATTGGTAATTTGATAGGGATTGCATTGAATCTGTACATTGCTTTGGGTAGTATAGTCATTTTCACAATATTGATTCTTCCAATCCAAGAACATGGTATATCTCTCCGTCTGTTTGTGTCATCTTTAAGTTCTTTCATCAGTGTCTTATAGTTTTCTGCATACAGGTCTTTTGTCTCCCTAGGTAGGCTACTTCCTAGGTACTTTATTCTTTTTGTTGCAATGGTAAATGGAAGTGTTTCCTTAATTTCTCTTTCAGATTTTTCATCATTAGTGTATAGGAATGCAAGAGATTTCTGTGCATTAATTGTGTATCCTGCAACTTTACCAAATTCATTAATTAGCTCTAGTAGTTTTCTGGTGGCATCTTTAGGATTCTCTATGTATAGTATCGTGTCATCTGCAAACAGTGACAGTGTTACGTCGTCTTTTCCAAATTGTATTCCTTTTATTTCTTTTTCTTCTCTGATTGCCATGGCTAGGCCTTCCAAAACTATGTTGAATAATAGTGGTGAGAGTGGACATCCTTGTCTTGTTCCTGATCTGAGAGGAAATGCTTTCAGTTTTTCACCATTGAGAATGATGTTTGCTGTGGGTTTGTCATATATATGGCCTTTATTATGTTGAGGTAGGTTCCCTCTATGCTGACTTTCTGGAGAGTTTTTATCATAAATGGGTGTTGAATTTTGTCAAAAGCTTTTTCTGCATCTATTGAGATGATCATATGGTTTTTATTCTTCAATTTGTTAATATGGTGTATCACACTGATTAATTTGCATATAATGAAGAATCCTTGCATCCCTGGGATAAATCCCACTTGACCATGGTGTATGATCCTTTTAATGTGTTGTTGGATTCTGTTTCCTAGTATTTTGTTGAGGAGTTTTGCATCTATATTCATCAGTGATACTGGTCTGTAATTTCCTTTTTTTGTAGTATCTTTGTTTGATTTCAGTATCAGGGTGATGATGGCCTCATAGAATGAGTTTGGGAGTGTTCCTTCCTCTGCAATTTTTTGGAAGAGTTTGAGAAGAATGGGTGTTAGCTCTTCTCTAAATGTTTGATAGAATTCACCTGTGAAGCCATCTGGTCCTTGACTTTTGTTCGCTGCAAGATTTTTAATCACAGTTTCAATTTCATCACTTGTGATTGGTCTGTTCATATTTTCTATTTCTTCCTGGTTCAGTCTTGGAAGGTTATACCTTTCTAAGAATTTGTCCATTTCTTCCAGGTTGTCCATTTTATTGGCACAGAGTTGCTTGTAGTAGTCTCTTAGGATGCTTTGTAATTCTGGGGTGTCTGTTGTAACTTCTACTTTTTCATTTCTAATTTTATTGATTTGAGTTCTCTCCCTCATTTTCTTGATGAGTCTGGCTAATGGTTTATCAATTTTGTTTATCTTCTCAAAGAACCAGCTTTTAGTTTTATTGACCTTTGCTATTGTTTTCTTTGTTTCTATTTCATTTATTTCTGCTCTGATCTTTATGATTTCTTTCCTTCTGCTAACTTTGGGTTTTGTTTGTTCTTCTTTTTCTAGTTCCTTTGGGGGTAAGGTTAGATTGTTTATTTGAGATGTTTCTTGTTTCTTGAGGTAGGCTTTTATTGCTATAAACTTATCTCTTAGAAATGCTTTTGCTGCCTCCCATAAGTTTTGGACCATTGTGTTTTCATTGTCATTTGTCTCTAGATATTTTTTGATTTCCTCTTTGATTTCTTCAGTGATCTCTTGGTTATTTAGTAACGTAGTGTTTAGCCTCCATGTGTATGTGTTTTTTACCTTTTTTCCCCTGTAATTCATTTCTAATCTCACAGCATTGTGGTCAGAAAAGATGCTTGATATGATTTCAGTTTTCTTAAATTTACTGAGGCTTGATTTGTGACCCAAGATGTGATCTATCCTGGAGAATGTTCTGTGTGCACTTGAGAATAAAGTGTAATCTGCTGTTTTTGGATGGAATGTCCTATAAAGATCAATTAAATCTATCTGGTCTATTCTGTCATTTAAAGCTTGTGTTTCCTTATTTATTTTCACTTTGGAAGATCTGTCCATTGGTGTAAGTGAGGTGTTAAAGTCCCTCACTATTATTGTGTTACTGTCGATTTCCTCTTTTACAGCTGTTAGCAGTTGCCTTATGTATTGAGGTGCTCCTATGCTGGGCGCATATATATTTAAAATTGTTATATCTTCTTCTTGGATTGATCCCTTGATCATTATGTAGTGTCCTTCTTTGTCTCTTTTTACAGTCTTTATTTTAAAGTCTATTTTATCTGATATGAGTATTGCTACTCCAGCTTTCTTTTGATTTCCATTTGCATGGAGTATCTTTTTCCGTCCCCTCACTTTCAGTCTGTATGTGTCCCTAGGTCTGAAGTGGGTCTCTTGTAGACAGCATATATATGGGTCTTGTTTTTGTATCCATTCAGCAAGCCTGTGTCTTTTGGTTGGAACATTTAATCCATTCACGTTTAAGGTAATTATCGATATGTATGTTCCTATGACCATTTTCTTAATTGTTTTGGGTTTGTTTTTGTAGGTCGTTTTCTTCTCTTGTGTTTCCCACTTAGAGAAGTTCCTTTAGCATTCGTTGTAGAGCTGGTTTCGTGGTGCTGAATTCTCTTAGCATGTGCTTGTCTGTAAAGCTTTTGATTTCTCCATCAAATCTGAATGAGATCCTTGCCGGGTAGAGTAATCTTGGCTGTAGGTTCTTCCCTTTCATCACTTTAAATATGTCATGCCACTCCATTCTGGCTTGTAGAGTTTCTGCTGAGAAATCAGCTGTTAACCTTATGGGAGTTCCCTTGTATGTTATTTGTCGTTTTCTTTTGCTGCTTTCAATAATTTTTCTTTGTCTTTAATTTTTGCCAGTTTAATTACTATGTGTCTCAGCGTGTCTCTCCTTGGGTTTATCCTGTATGGGACTTGCTGTGCTTTCTGGACTTGGGTGGCTATTTCCTTTCCCATGTTAGGGAAGTTTTCGACTATATTTCTTCAAATATTTTCTTGGGTCCTTCCGCTCTCTCTTCTTCTTCTGGGACCCCTATAATGCGAATGTTGTTGCGTTTAATGTTGTCCCAGAGGTCTCTTAGGCTGTCTTCATTTCTTTTCATTCTCTTTTCTTTATTCTGTTCCACAGCAGTGAATTCCACCATTCTGTCTTCCAGGTCACTTAACCGTTCTTCTGCCTCAGTTATTCTGCTATTGATTCCTTCTACTGTAGTTTTCATTTCAGTTATTGTATTGTTCATCTCTGTTTGTTTGTTTTTTAATTCTCCTAGGTCTTTGTTAAACATGTCTTGCATCTTCTCGATCTTTGCCTCCACTGTTTTTCCGAGGTCCTGGATCATCTTCACTATCATTATTCTGAATTCTTTCTCTGGAAGGCTGCCTATCTCCACTTCATTTAGTTGTTTCTCTGGGGTGCTATCTTGTTCCTTCATCTGGTACATAGCCCTCTGCCTTTTCATCTTATCTATCTTTCTGTGAATGCGGTTTTTGTTCCACAGGCTACAGGATTGTAGTTCTTCTTGCTTCTGCTGTCTGCCCTCTGGTGGATGAGGCTATCTCATCCTGTCCTTTTTGAAGCCTTTTCCTGATGGCCCCTTTTTATCTTTCTCTGCCCACCACCCACCCTCTCTCAAAATACAACTGGACACGCTTCACTGGTACCAAACTGAAACAGAGTCACTTATGTCAGGGATAAACTGGAGATGGTCAACCCAGGTGCATAAAGGAAACTAACCTAATCTTACAGGAATTTAGAGCTCCTATCAGAAATCAACAGAGGACACCAGCCAATCCCCAAATGCCAAGTCTTTCATGTCACCTCTGGACTTCCTTGTTCACATGACTCAGGCAACCATCCAAAGTCAAGAAAGAAGACCACTAGGCAATCAATCAGCTGAAAAAACCAAATAACTGCCATATCTATCCCATAAAATTTCCTTAGTCTGTGAGCAACTCAGAACTCATTGCTCCTGTAGCCTTGAGTTTCCCAGCTTACAAGTTGAAGCCTCCCAATAAACTCATCTTTCTGCTTTGTTTTATTGAGTATGCGGAGTTTGTCTTTTGACATACCCCATTATTCTCACTTACCTCTATCATACCACTTATAACATCTGATTGTTTTATAGCACCTGACCAGACAGTCACCTGCCACTTTTCCAGGCTGGAACAATCCTTTTTCATTCATCTTATTCCCCAAATCCTATGACAGAACTTGACATATAACATGGCTAGGCCAAGTGAAATACAAAAGATTACTGCCCAAAGCTTTGGAAATACAAAATTCAAGACTATCCACCAAAGCAACACCCTAACTAGATATCTATAGCTTTGCCAACAATCCACATCACCATTAGACCTACTGAATTTGAACCCTAGAAATAAGCAATAACAAAACAGAATCATTTCCAAATAGAAATAAATGTACTATTTTTGCCCTGATTATGAAGGGTGTAAGTTAAAACATAACTCAGTGTATACTATATTTCTTCCCAGATGTAAATGTGATTAAAACTATAATTCTGGGCTTCCCTGGTGGCGCAGTGGTTGAGAGTCCGCCTGACGATGCAGGGGACACGGGTTCATGCGCCAGTCCGGGAGGATCCCACATGCCGTGGAGCGGCTGAGCCCTTGAGCCATGGCTGCTGAGCCTGCGTGTCCGGAGCCTGTGCTCCGCAACAGGAGAGGCCACAGCAGTGAGAGGCCCGCATACCGCAAAAAAAAAACAAAACAAAACAAAAAAAAAAAACTATAATTCTACATGCAGAAATGTGTTTCAATTATATTGCTATGTTTCCATCGGCCTTAATTTTACAGATTTTCTATAGCCACAAAAATGGCTGTTGCAGTTCTGAAAAGAGTGATGAAATCTATATTAGAAGTCATAAATCTTTCATTCATCTATCATGAGTCATTTTTGCTTAATTGGTATATCTTATGTTAATGACTTAGGGTAGGGACATAGAGAGTTTTAAACATTTTTACATTGTAAAAGTAATACATGCTCAATTGCAAAATCTGAATCAGAAGACAGAAAAGCACAAAGAAGAAAATGTACATCATTGGTAATCCTACCAACCAAAGACAACTTGTTAATATTTTGATATGTATCTCCTAAACTTTCTCCTATGCACATATACATATGATAATAATAACAATCACCATGACCATGAAAAGGCTGCCATTTTTTATGATCACAGAATAATACAGGAACCATACTAAGCAATTCAGCCACATTATTTCATTTAATCTTCAAAAAAACCCAATGAGATAGGTACTGTTTCTAGCTCTCTTTCAGAGCAGAAAAACTAAGGAGGCTTAGAGGCTGAACAACTTGCACAAAGTCACAAAGCTAATAAATGGCAGAATAAGAATTAAATCTTTTGATGCCTAGGTTCCAGATCCTATCTGTCTATGTACATGTGTATGTACACTCACATACACACACATATTTTCAAATATGTACACCAAAATATAGGAACACACTAACCACAGTTCTGTAACCAGCCTTTTTTCACTTAACATATTGGAAACAACTTTTCTGTCAATAAATGTCTGTATCAGCAGTTTTGATGGCTGCATAGCATTCCACTGTCTGGTTACGAAATAGACTGCTTTAAATAGTACATTTGTGTTATTCCAATATTATATATGCTTTTAATAGTATAAATATTAATATTATAAAAATTATGATTATAATTATCAAAACTATAATTTATAAAAATTATAAATATAAATAAGCATTTATCAATGCTGTGATAAATAGCTTTGTACATTTGTCTAATTAACTCCTTAAGATAAAAATAGCCAAAAGAGAAAAGCTCTTTTTTAAGGCTTTTGGTACTTATTCAGTTCCTAGCTACATTTCAAGTGCTCAGAAGTCCTACAACTGGTGGCTACAGTATTGAACAGCACAGCTACTTCCCTCATTGCAGAGTTCCATTTGACAGCGCTGGTCTAGATTGTTCTAGATCATGCAGATCATTGTTCAATTTTTAAATAGTGCACAGCTTCCCCTCTCGACGTGAAGCTGGTTAGGGTAGGAAGCCCCTCTATATACACATACTCCTGGAGACCACCCTCTGCTCTGACCCTACAGCTGCATCACACAGGATGTGCTCTAGAGCAGTGGTCCCCAACCTTTTTGGCACAAAGGACCAGTTTCGTGGAAGACAATTTTTCAATGGACCGGGGTGGGGGGGTGGGGGGGGGTCAGGGATGATTCAAGTTCATTACATTTATTGTGCACTTTATTTCTATTATTATTACATTGTAATATATAATGAAATAATTATACAACTCACCACACTGCAGAATCAGTGGGAGCCCTGAGCTTGTTTTCACTTGCCACTCACTGATAGGGTTTTGATATGAGTTTGCAAGCAATTGACTTATTATGGTCTCTGTGAAGTCAAACCTCTCTGCTAACGATAGTCTGTATTTGCAGCCGCTCCCCAGCGCTAGCATCACTGACTCAGCTCCACCTCAGATCATCAGGCTTTAGAGTCTCATAAGGAGCACGCAACCTAGATCCCTCGCGTGCGTAGTTCACAGTAGGGTTCGTGCTCCTATGAGACTCTAATGCCACCGCTGATCTGACAGGAGGCGGAGCTCAGGCGGTAATGCGAGCAACAGGGAGCAGCTGTAAATACAGATGAAGCTTTGCTCCCTCGACTGCTGCGCACCTCCTGCTGTGCAGTCTGGTTCCTAACAGGTCACAGACTGGTACCAGTCCGTGGCCCAGGGGCTGGGGCCCCCTGCTCTAGAGTGTCAGCTCCCTCCTGCAGCTCCACCGAGGCTAGGAGATCGAGATTTTACCTACTGATATTACTGTTCCTATTCTTGTCTCCAGCCCTGGCTCCCAGCCTGAACATGTTACTAGGTTTACACGGAGGAGCAGGCTTTCTGACCAACCTTAGTAAGTTTCCCTTGAACGTGCTGGCTGGCAACTGGCAAGTGTGCCCTCACTCTACTCTTACCTTTACTGTTTCCTACCAAAGCTCTTCAATATGATGACACTGGGAATGAGACCCTTTTTTAATTTTCCAAGAGTGAAATAAATTCTTCTGAATTCTACCATTTGGGTTCTTTCCACAGAAAACTGGTAAGAGGGTGAAAGGTGAATCACTACCTTGAACTCAGAAATTAAAGCTTTTAAAATACATAGATATTAAAACAGTTTTCAATAACAACTTGATATCTAAACTGGCTCTCTTTACTCTTCCATTTAAAATCTACTTAAGAAATCAGTACCTGGAAAAGGTTTCCCTTAGTAAAGTGTCAGAATATAATAAGCAAGAAACAGCAAATTTTCACAAATTTATTTTGTAAACAGCAACTGGACTCTACATAGTATCACTATTCATGGAAATGCAATTTCCTTGAGGTAGAAAGGAAAGAGGTATTGTCCAATTTTCTACATAAGAAAATAAATATCAGCTCCCATGTAATTACAGAATGAAAGAGCAAAGACAAAAAAACAGAAATTCTGGGAATGTAAATTGATATAGCCACTATGGAAAAGAGTATGGAGGTTCCTTAAAAAACTAAAAATAGAACTACCATATGACCCAGCAATCCCACTACTGGGCATATACCCAGAGGAGACCATAATTCAAAAAAACACATGAACCCCAATGTTCACAGCAGCACTATTCACAGTACCCAGGACATGGAAGCAACCTAAATGTCCATCAACAGAGGAATAGATAAAGAAGATGTGGTACATATATACAGTGGAATATTACTCAGCCATAAAAAGGAATGAAATTGGGTCATTTGTAGAGACGTGGATGGACGTAGAGCATGTCATACAGAGTGCAGTAAGTCAGAAAGACAAAAGCAAATATCGTATAATAACACATATATGTGGAATCTAGGAAAATGGTGCAGATGATCTTATTTGCAAAGCAGAAATAGAGACACAGAGAACAAATGTATGGATACCAAGGGGGAAAGGGGTGGGGTGGGAGGAATTGGGAGGCTGGTATTGACACATATACACTATTGATACTATGTATAAAATAGACAACTGATGGGACCATACTGTATAGCACAGGGAACTCTACCTAATGCACTGTGGTAACCTAGGAGGGAGGGGATATCTGTATATGTGTGGCTGATTCATTTTGTTGTGCAGTGGGGGCTAACACAACATTGTAAAGCAACCATACTCCAATAAAATTTTTTTAAAAAACAGAAATTCTAATTCAAATTCTAATTCACAATCATACCAGGAAGCCCATTTTAAGAAGCTGTATTATTCTTGAAAATTTTATACACCATCAAAAATATATATGAGTACAATCTGACCAAAATTAATATTAAAGATAAAACCTCTTATGCGCAATCACGTTATTTGTTAGCGATATACAACTGTACTGCATGACATTACTGTTTTGCGAAGCAGACAAATAGGATTTTAACTTAAGGAATTCATCATCACAAAAAAGATTACAGTATCAATTCTTACTTCATGCGCAAACTCACTCTAATTCAGTCAACAAAATACGTACAGAGTTGAAAATATTATGACATACAAAGTAGATCACATATAACAATGCAAAGTACATACTAGACACCATTTAAGAAGGATGCTTGTGACCAGAAAAAGCAAAAAACAATAGAAATTAATTTCTAAACAAAAAAACAAAACTAGTCTTCAAGCCAACTCAAACAAAAACAGTTTTGTTATATAAGCTTTCACTTCATGCTTTGTCTAAGTGCCAAGACTGTCTTGTGAGGGAAGATCTGTTCTGTCTCCTCAGCAACCCACCTGGGAGTCATTTTATCTCATCTGGCAGAAGCTCTGAAACCACCATGTTCTATGACTGCCAGACCTGGCTGACTTGTACATAGGATCAGGAGCCAACCACATAGAAACAACTCTGAACAGTACCCTGGGGCAACAGTCAAAAGATAGAGCAGGTCTGAATAGAAATATAACACACCCCTAAAACACACAAGAGGAATCTAATCCACAATGCTACAGACTTCACTTCCCATTAGATTCAAGTACTACATCCAAAAAACAAAAAAGAGGCAAGCCACAACTGATCTAATCTTATCCTGTCTATATAATAAGAGCTTCAAAATAATTTACAGCTATTAGGGGTGTCCCTTATAAAGTTCTCAAAAGCAAGAAAGGCAATGTAAGAAATGAGAGCCATTTTATACAGAAAAGAAATTCAAGTACATGAAAAAGCTAATGCTTTTTCAACCTAAAATCCGACACCAATTAAACCTGATGAAAAGAGAAAAAATGACACCTACTATAGGTTTCTTAGGGATATACTGTGATACATAATATTAGTGTCTACATATTTATATGTTAATAATAGATAAACACTGAATGCCAGCTATTTGCTGTAGGGCAGTATTAACAAAGTAATGAATTGTGCCTATTTATTAATTATAACTTCTACATCCAAGGCTAATTACTTTTTTAAGGAAGGGCTTGTCTTTTTTTTTTTTTTTTCCTTGGTACGCCGGCCTCTCACCGCCGTGGCCTCTCCCGTTGCGGAGCACAGGCTCCGAACGCGCAGGCCCAGCGGCCATGGCTCACGGGCCTAGCCTCTCCGCGGCATGTGGGATCTTCCCGGACGGGGGCACGAACCCGCGTCCCCTGCATCGGCAGGCGGACTCTCAACCACTGCGCCACCAGGGAAGCCCAAGGAAGGGCTTGTCTTGACAAAAGTGCTTAGTAAATGAAAACATGATTTGGATTTCAAAAGGGTGTTTGAATTATACAAGTCTTACATTTTATACCGGGCTCAACAGACTTTTTATGTACTACAGCTTTAACAGAGGTAAGCAAATTTCATCATCAATTAAAACTGGGAAAGTCCTAGTGCTTTATCCATCCCTCAAAAAAAGATTTTGGTATGATTAAGTAAGAAGGAGCAAGAAAATCACTGAAAGACAACAATCTGACACTTGTAAGTAAAAGGAAAGAAAGTGAGATTTATCTTAATGGAGAATTTATAGGCTAACTAAATACATATATTGGATTACCCAAATAGTTTGCTCGTGTTTTTCTGTAACATCTTAACAGGAAAACCCGAATGAACTTTTTGGCCAATACAAGACAATAAGTTTATTAAATAGATCATATGAACCGCAGGTATTTTTTGGTACTAGCTGGTAAGAGTAGCTACCTTTTTCTTTTCTTTTTTTTTCTTTTTTACTGCAGTTGTACAAATTCGCCATGCTCTGAGATAGTGTCTCCTCGACTGATGTTATGTAAGACTTCAATAGCTGTGCTCTCCCCTCTCTCCCCTGCCAAAAAAGTTCTGGGCTCAAGTAAGTTTGGAAATCCTGAGTTGAGCAGGTTTCTTGATTACATCTCAGAGCCCTTAGCATGCTAAGGTATGCTATGGCCCTCCAGCAACCTTTCCTAAATATATTTGACCATGGAATCCTCCCCCTTCCAAAGCAGAGCTTCCAGTAATATTTGCAGGTACCAGTATTCTGTGCAACATGATTTGGGAAAGAAATACTACTCTCAAGACAGCCTACATGTTCTATGTTGAACAGACACGTACATTTACTAGATAAGCTGTACAATAAACATTAAACAACACTGGATCTTTTGAAATAGCAGGCTTATATGGAACCATAGTGCTAACGTCTATGGACAATTTCTCTTCTAACAGATTTCACAAAGAAGACAGGGCCTTTGCTTTATTAGCTCTCACTCTCCCCTCCTCCTTATCCCTGTCTTTAGGGTCCTTGCTATCCAGGTTTCCTTGGTAAGGCAGAGGAAGCAAGGATGATGAAACATAAAAGGATCTATGTAAGTGAACAGGATCATGGGGAAGCAGGATAAACAAGATGTTTATCCACAGTGGCTGGAAACTGTCACTAGAGGAGTAGGTTAGTTAAAGAAAGGGAGCTAGGGCTTCCCTGGTGGCGCAGTGGTTGAGAGTCTGCCTGCCGATGCAGGGGACACGGGTTCGTACCCCGGTCCGGGAAGATCCCACATGCCGCGGAGCGGCTAGGCCCGTGAGCCATGGCCGCTGAGCCTGCGCGTCCGGAGCCTCCAAAACGGGAGAGGCCACAACAGTGAGAGGCCCGCGTACCGCAAAAAAAAAAAAAAAAGGGGGGGGAGCTAGATTAGAGCTAATCAAGGAGAATATAGTTTCACCTCAGAAAGGCATGCATGAAGCTCACAACAGCAGGAAGTCAAGCAGATCTAGAGTAAGATAGCAAGGGAAAGTGTAAAAGGTCGCGAGACACTGTTCATGACTGAAAAGAGAGCCGGCTAGTTAAAAAGCAACATACTAGCCACAATACGCTGCATGAGACTGCCTTGTAGTGCTTTATGCTAAGGTTCTTTGTACCTAACAAAATTCCTTTGAATGAGGCCTAAAACAGACATATCGTTAATCAAAACCTCTAAAGAATGTTAATTTGACTTCATATATATTTTCACCAAACAATGTTTTATAAGTACAAAATAACAATGTTGAAATAAAGTTTCCTTTGATTTAAAAATTTTTTACTTTGGTAATATTTTACTAAGAAAAGGATTATAATCATACTGCATATTCTTTTTTTTACTGGGATAAAATTTATATAACACAAACTTTACCATTTTAAAGAATATAATTCGGTGACTTCAAGTACATTCATTCATAATGTTGTGCAACCATCACCACTATCTAATTCCAGAATATTTTCATCATCCCAAAAGAAATCCCATACCCAGTAAGCAGTTACTCCCCACTCCTCCCTCATCCCAGCCCCTGGCAACCATTAACCTGCTTTCTGTCTCTATGGATTTGCCTACTCTGGACTTTTCATAAAATGGAATCATCTAATATGTGGCTTTTTGTGTCTGGCTTCTTTCACTTAATGTTATTAAGGTTCATCCATACTGCAGCAAGTATCAGTACTTTACTCATTCTCATAGGTGAATAATATTCAATATATAGATACACCACATTTTGTTTATCCATTAATCAGCTGGTAGACATGTGAGTTGTTTCCACATTTTGGCTATTATGAATAATGCTACTATAAACATTTGTGTACGAGTTTTTGTTTGAACACCTGTTTTCAGTCCTCTTGGGTATATACATAGGAGTGGAATTGCTGGGTTGTACGGTAATTCTATGTTTAACTTTTTGAAGAACCACCAAAATATTTTCCACAGCATCTACACTATTTTACATTCCCACCAGCAGTGTATGAGGGTTCCAACCTCCACATCTTCACCAACAGTTATTATTTTCCTTTTATTATTATTGTTGTTGTTGTTGTTGTTATCATTCTAGTGGATATGAAATGGTATCTCACTGCGGCTTTGATTTCATAATATCTAACTTATCAAATAGTAGCTTACTAAGTGAGACTCAACATTATGTTAGTAGGTTAACGGGGTCAAAATTAACTTGGTCATTTAAACTCAGCCAATATTTTTTGAACATTCTTATATACAAGACACAGTGTAAGCTTTAAGTACTTAATTAATTAAAAGTCTAACGAATCTTTAATGTCTTTACAATGGTGCTATCATTCATTTTGTGTGTTCAGCTCCTTGGCAAAAACTTTATTTAAATGATCATCAAATCTCTGAACCTTGAAATGTCATGCAATTTGCTTTTCATAGCATTTTTATATGATTAAGTAATAAACCAAAAACAATGGAACATCTTTCTTTCATAAGAATAATTTTAAAGTATTTTTGGATTGTAAATATTTTTATATTAGCATCCTAAAATAGTTGGCACTACTCAGTGACATTCTTCATGAACAAAAGCATATTACATTTATTAAGAAAGCATACATTTTCTCTATGGAAGGAAGTATAACAATACTAATTGTGTTTTTAATCCATGGGGACCATTAAGTTGAGTTACATAAATAATATTGTAACTTCTCTTCTGAGCTTGGGATAGGCAGATAATGAAAAATATATATAAGGTAATTAATTTACAGATGTAAAATGTTTCCTTAATTCCACATCTAACACAACTTTTAAGAATTTTTTTAAAATTTAAATAATACTAAAGTAAATTTGTGATTACAAATTTACCAACATATTTATCATTTTTATCAGAGTATTTAACATATTACACCATAGAATTAATAAGCACTCTCTCTGTATAAAAAAATAAGCCAAGCCATAAAACTCATACTTCATCTATTTATAAAAAGTATCCATCACTGGACCATCTGTGAGTTCAAGCATTTTATTAAACTTTAATTTGAAAATCATGACAAAGAAGAATATCTAATGAATGACATGGGAACAGTGTGCACTGTGTAATCCCAGGTAATGCTGGTGCTGAGGATTCAGTAAACACACTGTGAGAACCACTACCTTAGATCACTGCAAAGAGTCTTCCTACAGAAAGATCCATTTAGAGAAGTATAAAATAATCTTTCTAGAATATTTAGTCAGACATGCCTAGGATAGTCGCAGGCTTTGACAGACTCCTCAAGATAAACAGGAAACAGGGGCTCAAGTGTATCACTCCACAAAGTCTACATATTTCTCAAAACAACACTTTAAATCCTTTGGTGGAATAAAGCAGACAATCAATCAATCAGAACTTAGAGCTCTGTACATATTATACACTTCAACTAACATTTACAACAGCACTCTGGAAATCTGAGATGGAGAAATAAATCTTGTTTCAAGTCTTTGATTCCATTAGAAAATAACTCTTGTTTTCAAGACTTATTTTTTGATTCTTCCTGTTGAACACATTTTAAACATTGAATATGAAGAGACAAAAAAGGAAGATTCCCAGGTGCCAGGAACAAAGAGAGAAACTGAATCAGAGCCAAAAGAAGGAGCTGATATGAAAAGCCCATGGGGATTTGAGACCTGGAAACAGGTCCTAGAAGCTGGGGTTCTAAATTCGTACTCAAAAACAGAAGATGATGTCTTAGTTGTGTATGTTTGAGGCACTGGAACGAGCCTCCTCCACAGAGCCCAGAGCCTATGAAGAACAACAGTGAGAAGTTGGTGAAAAGAGGACTAGAAAAACTCTATCCAATGGCCTAGTGAAGCAGTAAGAAGTGTGCTGCATGTCCTGGGCCTTGTGTTGTGCAGTATGTAGAACACATGCAAGGCAAAGAGAAACCTTAAAATCAGAGAGAAAACAGATTTCCTAGAAAGGCAAGGCTATTACACTGACAGCAGACATCACATCAGCAGTAAACAAGGCCAGAGGACCATGAATCTTCAAAGTGCTGAAAAAACTAACTTCTAATTCTATATCCAGCTAAATTCTATTTCAAAAATGAGGGCAAAATAGACATTTTTGGTCAAAGTCCCCCCAAAAAATTGTTGTTAAACAAGCCCTTGATGGAAAAAACACTAAAAATATACCTCAATAAGGAGTGTGCACAAAAAAGAATTATGTAAGTAAATCTAAATAAGCCCTGACTGTAAAGAAACTAAAAATATACGAAGTTGGGGGGGGGCGGTGGTTAAATTAAAAAACTGTAGAACTAAAATAATAGAGAGAAATAACAGGAGGGAGAGAGCTAAGTTAAAGAGTTCTAAAGTTCTTGTACTACTTGGAGGAAGCTGGAAAAACTTGAGAATTTAAGTCAAATATGTATGTAAAAATGCAAGAGTAATTATAATTACTAAATCAGAAAGAATATGTTATTTCCAAATCAGAAGTCTAGAAAAAAAGGAAACAAGGAAAACTCGATCCATACTTCAGAAGTCAGAAAAGAAGGGGGAAAAAATCAAAGCATGGGACATAGAAAACATGAGAATAAGACAGAAATAAATCTAAATATACAAATAAGCACATTAATGTAAACAGATTAAATTCTCCCAACTCAAAAAGGATGCCTAGATTAGAAAGCATATTAAATTTAAAAGAGAATTTAAAATAATTCCACTTTAAAATTCGTGAATCACTATATTATACACCTGAAATTTATATAATATTGTACATCAACTCTACCTCAATAAAAAAATAAACAATTTTTTAAAATTATAGTTCCACAAAAATCAATTTCAATTAGAAGGGTGTTACTGTTTCTCGGGAATAAAGAGCTAGAATAGTAAGCAGAATGGTTTTTTAACATGCCAGTGATTTAACAATCTGATAGATTACAAGTGTTCTGAAAATCCTGATTCATGAAGCTATGTAGCAGCAAATGGAATCAGCATCCCCCAGTGCTTTGAGACTTGTACTTTGGAGAATCAATGAACTTCTCTGCAATAGAAAACAACCTTACATTGCACTGCCATTTCAAAAGAAGCTTTTGACAAGGCAGTGATTCAGGGCCCTGACTGGGATAAAGTGTGACTTTCAAGACACTGGACAAGACTTCTTTCAGGATCTTTGGCAGAGTCTCTGATGCTAATGTAAAAGCAATGATTCATAGAGACCTATGGAGCGTCTTCCTTCACCAAAACAGCAAAACCAGATGTGTTACCAGGTACCCCATCAGCTTTGATGGCAAGCCACTTTTCACTGTTTTATCTCTCAATGGTCTTTCCAGTTCCCAAAATGAGTTCACAAAACAAGAATTCTTGATGGCATCAGCATGCTCTTAAAGGACAAAAAAGAGAAACTAGCTTCACTAAGTATCATCAGAACTCATTCGGTTACATGCTGGAAGAAAACAGCATAAGTGCTGACTCTTTTAAAAGCTTGTTTGAGGGACTACCAGGAAAAAAATGTCCATGATTCTAGAAGAGGCCCTCGTTGTTCTGCTCTTGCCCACAAACCATCCAGATTTCAGAGGGCTTCACCCAGGCCTCCCTAATCTTACTGCTACTTTAGCTTACAAGATTTTTAAGATAAGGCTTTTGTGTTGGGGCAAATCCAAATTTAGGTAAGGTTCCAACCTTTTCAAATTAAGCCACCTTCTTGTCAAAACAATTTCACACTGTCCAGTAAGCTTTCTATCTGGGCAGACATAGGGGCCTCTTCAGCTTTGCAGGCTTCCGGCTTCCATTAGCAAGAACCTTGCCAGATGAGAGAAAGCTCAGCTCTGTATCCCTGCACCCTCAATCTTTTAGAGTAAGACCAAAAGACACGCAAGTTTTGCCCTACTTTCTTTTTCTTTTCTCTACTTTTTCCCTTTTTTTACTGTAGTATTTTTTTTCCATTTAAACTAGACTCTGCATAAATACAGATGACATAGTAAAGTTTCATTGATTCTTATCAATGGGAAACTGTTCAATATAGTCGCCTATACATGAAGCAACAATGAAAACTACACATAATCTAAATGGAAACACTAATGATCCATGAACCCTGTACTTGTGTAAAGTAAGGGAAGGGAAAAAAATACCTATACAGTTTTGACTTAAGGAGAAAAAAAGCTTTATAAAGGCAATTTTCAAAGTAACAGAAAAATGTATTTTTAAAACCCTTTTTTTGTTTGTTTTCAACCTTCAGTTCACAAACTCCTAAAGTCCTAAAATCCATTCATGGATAAAGAATTCCTGATCTCTTACCTTTAAAGTCATAAAATATGGATTTGCAACCAAAAAAAATACTGGCAAATATTGGACTTGACTACAATAGGCAGAAAGTATTTTCCAAAGATGGCCACGACAGTAACTCTGGTACTACATGCTCTTCTAGAAGTTGCCACTCTCCCAGCAAGAGATGACATCTATCTGGGTATGCATATGATCACTTGTAACCACCAATGCAGTGAGTGAAAGTGACAATGCATAGCTTTTGAGGTTACCATGTTGTGCAGAAGCAAGGCCACATGTAGGCACTGTGGTCAACAGTCCTAGCCTCTTCAAGTGCTCCCAGACCAAGTGCCAGACATGGTGGTGAACAAACCTTCAAATTATCGAATAATTTTTCAAATTATTCCAGCCCGGGACTTCCCTGGTGGTCCAATGGTTAAGACTCTGTGCTTCCACTGCAGGGGGCTCGGGTTTGATCCCTGGTCAGGGAACTAAGAGCCTGCATGCCTCGCAGCCAAAAAAAACAAAAAACAAATTATTCCAGCCCCAGCAGTTGATCCCAAACTTCAAGTCTTCCCAACTGAAACCCCAGCCATCATACAACTGAGAAAACCATCCCTACTGCGCCCTTTTGGAGTCCCCAACTCATAGAATCCATGTACATAATAAAAACGGTTTTTATGCCACTAAGTTTTGGAATGGGTGTTAAGTAGCAATACTAACTGGAATAGCTATCTCAGGGGGGGAAAGTTAATCCAATCTCTAAAATTGCATGTTTTTTTAGCCTAAACAAAGTTAGTCTCCCTGTCTTCCAACAAAAGATTGATAAAATTATATATGGGCTTTCTCTTGGGTCTACCACCCCAAATTTTTAAATAACTAAATCAAACTTATACTAGCGACTCCTGATTTTCACAACTGACATTAAAGGCCTTTTATACTCTTTTTTTATACACTTTTTTTTTTTGGCTGCTCTGCACGGCTTGTGGGATCTTAGTTCCCCAACCAGGGATTGAACCCAGGCCCTTGGCAGGGAAAGCGCCGAGTCCTAACCACTGGACCGCCAGGGAACTCCTATACTTCAACTCTTAAATAAGTCCCACAGAAATTATATGAACAAAGTCATGGCCACTGGCTCATGCTAGCTAAATTGCTCATATAAATTGTGATACTTCCCCCTGCTGAGTATTAGAGAAATATTATCTCCCCATTATTTAGAAATGATTAACAAAGTCCAATAACTCCTAATATGTCTTTTTTACGTAGTCAACATTTGATGGTAATCATTTCTTGCAAAAGCTAAGAGACTAGAAAATATACAAACATTCTGAACAAACCAATTTTAAAAGGAAATAATAAAAAACTAGCCATTATAAATGCAACAAAGTACATGAAATCTTACTAAAGTGCAATCATTGACTCAAGGCAATAGAAACTGGTTCTGAAATACCCTCTCTAGCACTATTATTCAGAAGATCCCTTTTGTCTATTCCAGTATCTGGAAAAAGAGAAGAAAAAACACATATCAACAAAACAAGTACATAACCTTGTGAGAGGTGAAAATGTATGACTGACCATTGCCCACTGATCCATCCTCCAAGGGACAAGAAGGTTGGGTAGCCTAGCACCACTTCCTTACCAAATCTTAGTGTAATGGTTCTCATTCTAGCTGGAAACATTCTGGAGCAGAGGAGTGATACAATCATATTTATAGTTTAAGAAGATTAATTCAGTGGCTATATTTAGGATAGGGTGGTAGAAAGGCAAGAACAGACTACTACTGCTAAAGTTTAGGCACAGAGAGATAAGGGCTTAGATAAAGGCAGTAAAAGTAAAATTGGAAAAACTAAGGATGAAATACTTCTTGAACAAAAAATTAACAAGATTTGGAAATCAAGTTGGGTAAATCTGGAACTATTACATAAAAGACTCCTTTCAATAGATGAGAGAAGATATATAGGTAGATAAGATTAATTTTTAGTTTCTGTGCCTGAATTAAATATGAAACTATAGCGCAACATCAGGAAATATTAATATACAGGCCCTTTCCTAGCTGGAAAATAAAATATACACAATCACCTAGACTTCTAAATTATACAGAATGAGGATGGTATCAGCCAGCGGAGTCTTTGAAAATGGCACTGTGAATATAGAGATGAATAGAGCCAAGTAAGCAAATGCAAAGGGTCTTGACAAAAGCATCCAAAACAGTTAAATCTCCAGCTGATATCCATCCACTAAGTAAGCTACGTTAGGACAGAATTATTATTGTCTGTGTTTTTTTCACTACTGTATCTCCAGCATCTGGAATTTATTGAATGAGCCAGTAATTAAAGTACATTAAATACAACCTCCATAAAATATAATCTATGACAGCTTCGAAGGATTTCTTATGGATCCGTAGCTTTCAAAAATTCCAGCAAGAGAATGGAAACGAAAGAGAATGGTGGCCAAACTAGAACATATGGAATTAGTTCATGCTTTTAGAACCTTGAAAAAGCCAACAAGTCTGAGTTAACAGAAATTAAACCAAATTTAGAGGGAGAAAACTAAAGTAAATAGAAGAGGAAAACATAGGATTAATAAGCTTACTTATAAACATAATGTCTTTCCCAAACCCTCTTGAAAAAATAATGAATTAAATGCTGAGATGAAACGTAATATTACTAAAGAGCAATAGTATTGTAATAGTGATAGTAAGAAGAGCTTAAAATGGATAATATAATTTATACAATTTAAATGTAAAAAGATTTAAAATATCTTGACATTGATTTTACAAAATTGGTAGACCAAATAAATAAATAAATCAGAGGAACAGATCCTGAACAAAATCCATCATGCAGCCTAAGAGGTTAGAACATCATTATAAGAGTATTATGGGCTTGCTCTAACAGTCTCATAAGCAGCCTATAAACTTCGGGATACAGGTATTATATTTAAATAGAACTTAAGAATTATTTAACTGAAATCTGGCAGGATTTAAATTTTCTATTTAAACTGTTCAAGTCTAATTAAAAGAGGAAAAATATTGATTTAATACAAATTCAAAAATGAACTTCTACATAAGCAAGAAACTCACTGGGAAGCTCACTTTACATCAACGTGTAAAATCCTTGGTTACAGTCTGCTTAAAAATGCTTTTTAAAAAATAAACTGTTGGGCTTCCCTGGTGGCGCAGTGGTTGAGAGTCTGCCTGCTGATGCAGGGGACGCGGGTTCGTGCGCCGGTCTGGGAAGATCCCACATGCCGTGGAGCGGCTAGGCCCGTGAGCCATCGCTGCTAAGCCTGCCCGTCCGGAACCTGTGCTCTGCAACGGGAGAGGCCACAACAGTGAGAGGCCCGCGTACCGCAAAAAAATTAAAAATAAACTGTTAAGTTCCATTGGCTTGATTTTATAAATAAACTCTTTCAGGAAGCATTTCTCTTTTTCAACCCAACTTGTAAAAGATGTAGTTTTTGCCATAAGAAATCGGTAGGGTGTTGCTATGGGAACAATATTTTAATATCCTTTTAAAACACCAGTAGCTTCAAAGAACAATGAGGTAAAGAAAAGAGAGGGGGAGAAGTATTTCACAATACTATTGTATTCCTAGTATTTCACAATACAACCATTATAATCATGCTGCAACAGAGCTTCACATACTTTTTTCATTCTGTACTTTAGAGAGAAAGTATTAGGAGATACTTTAGGAGCTAACAGGAGAGTATTAGCAAAGGCAAATTAACACCAGCTGTTTTGAGACAGAATAAAGAATAAACAGATGTAATGAGGTCCTTCTCTCAAAAGTTAAAGAAAGGAAAGGATTCTGATGTGAGGTAGAACTACTGAAGGACTATCCCCACTGATAATCCTGGAAAGCCCTCAGAATCAAAAAATGTGTTCTTTCAACTCAAGCCTGGAGAAAATGGGGAAGGGGGAATTGACTAAAGGAGGTAAGGCCCGAAAATGTTTCCCACTTATTGTTTCCTCTCCCCTCCTCACTTACTTATCCTTTAAAGCCCACCTTAACTATTTTCTTACCTATGAAACTTTGAGAACACCTGTCCAAAGTGGCCTCACTCCACTTACTGTACTACTCTTTCAGAATGTATTCAATCACATCACCATAGTACTAATCACACTTGAAAATGTGTCTTAGCTCTCTGACCAACATATAAGCTCTGTGATGGCGCTTCCCTGGTGGTGAAGTGGTTAAGAATCCACCTGCCAATGCAGGGAACATGGGTTCGAGCCCTGGTCCGGGAAGATCCCACATGCCACGGAGCAACTAAGCCCGTGCACCACAACTACTGAGGCTGCGCTCTAGAGCCCGCGAGCCACAACTACTGAGACCATGCACCACAACTACTGAAGCCTGCGCACCTAGAGCCCATGCTCCGCAACAAGAGAAGCCACTGCGATGAGAGGCCTGTGCACTGCAACGAGCGGTGGCCCCTGCTCGCCACAACTAGAGAAAGCCCGCGCGCGCAGAAACAAAGACCCAACGCAGCCAAAAATAAAATAAATAAATTTTTAAAAAAAAGCTCTGTGAGGGAAAGAACTATATTATTTGCACAATCTGTTGTACATCATCTTCACCATCCAGATCATCATTTTCTCCTCTCCCTCCTCCTCCTCTTAGATGTCCCTAGGCATCTCAAATTCAACACGTTGAAAAAGAAAAATCCATCCCTCTGCTCTCCAACCTAGCTCTCTGCTAGGATTCCCCTCTCAAAAAGAGCCATCACCATCTACTAAACTAGCTGCCAGAGCCAGAGAAATCTAGAAATTCTTGCCACCTACCTCTTCCTCACTACCCGTAGGCAATTCAACAATTTCTATCAGTTTGACCTCAGAAATATCTCTCAATTTTTTCCACTTCTTTCTATCTCTCCTAGGCTGAATTTCTGCAATAATTTTCTAACTACCCTCCCTATATCTTCTTCCTCATCTCCACTCTCATCTATTGACACTAGATGAGAGTAGTAATTTAAAAAAATAATCTGGGAATCCCTGGTGGTCCAGTGGGTAAGATTCCATGCTCCCACTGCACGGGACCTCGGTTCAATCCCTAGTCAGGGAACTAGATCCCGCATGCTGTAACTAAGACCCCGCACAGCCAAATAAATAAATAAATAAATATTAAAAAAAAAAATCTGATCATGCCCCAAATCTTTCCTACAGCCTACACAGTTCCAAGTGCTGGCCCTGTTTTTTTCTCTTAGGTCATTTTCATCCTCACTTGTCATTCCAGACACACTGGCATCCTCTGTACCCTCAAATGTGCCATGCTACCTCATACTTCTTTCTACATAATGTTCCCTCTACTCTGCGCCTAGTCAGTGCTTATTCATCCTTCAAATCCCTGCACAAGCATTACTTCCTTGGGGAAATCCTCCTTGATGCCCTAACTTCAGCTGATGTACTTTTGTTATTCTGCCATGTACTTTTCCTTAGCTCTTGTCAAACTGTACAAATACTTGTTTATGTAAACATTTGCTTATTAACTATGTTCCCCAATAGGCTTACAGGGCCTAGCACATAGAATAGCCAAAATATACTTACTAAACGAATAATAATAATAGAATCAAATATTTAATGAACCCTATATACCAGACACTATGCTAAATCTTCCATAAATTAGCTCATTTCATCTTCCAAATCCTTATTAGATAAATAATATTATTATCCCTATTTTTTACAGACAAAGAGAGATTAGTAATTTATCCAAGATCACAGGGCCATTAAGTATTAAAAGCTAAGACGGGAACCTCAATCTCTCAAATACAAAAACTCATCCTTTTTACCATTAATTGAATTTGCCTCCCTCAAACCACTGCCTATAGGACTAAATACTTGTTGATTATTTTAAATGTCTACTCAAACTAAACAGATAGATATTAAGATACTTTCACACTAAGATAAAGAGTAATGGCAAAAAGTATTTAACCAGAATTTCTTTTAATTTGGAGATATTAATCCACTGAGTTAACCAACATAGCAGGGTTACTAGCTGGGTCCCAGAAATAAAGAGGTAGTTGTCCTGGAACTAAATAGCTGGGGAGACAGGCCTCTGCTGATGTGGAGCAAGGCTCTGTGCTAGTGTAACATGAGCCTTGCTATGGGCAACTCAGCCCCTACTTCTGACTTCACTAGGAGTCAACAACCAAATCCAAGGACCCTTCATGGGATTTATTATACCCCAATTAACTGGAGATTAGGGAAGAATCTTAATGAATTCTCAAAATGTTTTTCTGTGTTCAGCTTAACCGGGCTAACTTACCAAAGGAGGTAGCAATCATGGTTGTTTTACTTCCTGGCAAACCTAGTCAACCCAAAGACAGTACAAGGAAACCCAGGTCTACCCAGAACTGGATGGACAGAGAACTTGATTTGAGTTTGTCAATAATCTACTAATATGAAATTTGTAAGAAAGCTTCTTTCAGAAAGAAGTCAGAGCTGAGTATTGGAAAATGTTTAAACAAGAACAGAGTCATACTTACAGAACAAGCTATAATTCAGCTTTCTTAACTTTGATTTCATTAACCTAATTATGGGTACAAATAGGGCCATAATTAAGCGGCCTCATACATGCAAACAGTCAGGATGTACAGAGAAATCACTTTCAAAGATAACTGACAAAGAAACACTACTAAGTAAACTCAGTATATTAGAATATTTCCCCTAGATTCGAGCCAGCTGCTATTTAATAATTCACTTACATTTAGAGTTCAATTTCTTCTGATTGAGACATCTTTGAGCCTTAATACTCAAAGTGACATCTTGGACCAGCAATATAAGCATTCTTTGAGAGCTTGTTAGAAATTTAGAACATCCGGTTCCACCCTAGACTTACTGAATGAGAATCTGCATTTTAACAAGATCCCCAGGTGATATGTAGGCTCATGAAGTTTGAGAATCTCTGGATTACGGAATGACCAGCTGTGATAATGCTGTAGACAGCTAATATAAAAAGAATATAAGAAAAAAAAAAGAATATAGGATAACCGATTCATTTGCTGCACATCTGAAACTAACACAACATCGTAAATCAACTAAATGCCAATAAAAATTTTAAAAAAAAGAATATAGGATAATCGATTCACTTTGCTGTACATCTGAAACTAACACAACATTGTAAATCAACTAAATCCCAATAAAAATTTTTAAAAAAAAGAATATAGGAAAATCCATAAAGACAGAAGGCAGATTACTGGCAGCCAGGGGCTGAGGGGAAGGGGGAAAGGGAAATGTGTCACTACTCGGTACAAAGTTTCTTTCTGGGATGATGAAAATGTTCTAGAATTAGACAGTAGTGACCATTGCACAACTGTGTGAACCAATGAACTGTATACTATAAAAGGATGAATTTTATGGTATATGAATTATATCTCAATTTTTAGAAAAGAAGAATATAATAGCACTGGGCCCTTTGCAGTCTCCCCCCATGAAGGAGTCTAACTGGTTATTTCAATACTTTATGGTTGGCTGGTTTCAATACTAGCTGTTGGCTATTAAAATTAAATATGGAGGGGGGACCTTCAAGATGTCAGAGGAGTAAGACGTGGAGATCACCTTCCTCCCCACAAATACATCAAAAATACATCTACATGTGGAACAACTCCTACAGAACACCTACTGAACGCTGGCAGAAGACCTCAGACTTCCCAAAAGGCTAGAAAATCCCCACGTACCTGGGTGGGGCAAAAGAAGAAAGAAATAACAGAGACAAAAGAACACGGTGGACCTACACCTCTGGGAGGGAGCTGTGAAGGAGGAAACGTTTCCACACACTAGGAAGACCCTTCACTGGCGGAGGCGGGGGATGGGTGGGGGGAAGCTTCGGAGTCACGGAGCAGAGCGCAGCAACAGGGGTGCGGAGGGCAAAGCGGAGAGATTCCCGCGCAGAGGATCGGAGCCGACCAGCGCTCACCAGCCCGAGAGGCTTGTCTGCTCACCCGCCGGAGCAGGCGGGGGCTGGGAGCTGAGGCTTGGGCTTCGGTGGGATCCCAGGGAGAGGACTGGGGTTGGCTGCGTGAACACAGCCTGAAAGGGGCTAGTGCGCCACAGCTAGCCGGGAGGGAATACAAGAAAAATTCTGGACCTGCCTAAGAGGCAAGAGACCATTGTTTCAGGGTGCGCGAGGAGAGGGGATTCAGAGCACCGCCTAAATGAGCTCCAGAGATGGGCGCGAGCGGCGGCTATCAGCGCGGACCCCAGAGACGGGCATGAAACGCTAAGGCTGCTGCTACAGCCACCAAGAAGCCTGTGTGCAAGCACAGGTCACTGTCCACACCTCCCCTCCCGGGAGCCTGTGCAGCCCGCCACTGTCAGGGTCCCAAGATCCAGGGACAACTTCCCCGGGAGAACACACGGCACGCCTCAGGCTTCTGCAGCATCACGCCAGCCTCTGCCACCGCAGGCTCGCCCCGCATTCCAATTATAACTACCGTACCCCTCCCTGCCCCCGGCCTGAATGAGCAAGAGTCCCCTAATCAGTTACTGCTTTAACCCCATCCAGTCTGGGCGTGGAACAGACGCCCTCACGCAACCTACATGCAGAGGCGGGGCCAAATCCAAAGCTGAACCCCAGCATTTGTACGAACAAAGAAGAGAAAGGGAAATCTCTCCCAGCAGTCTCAGGAGCAGTGGATTAAATCTCCACAATCAACTTGATGTACCCTGCATCTGTGGAATACCTGAATAGATAATGAATCATCCCAAAATTGAGGCAGTGGACTTTGGGAGCAACTGTAGACTTGGGGTTTGCTGTCTGAGACTGATTTGTTTCTGATTTTTATGTTTATCTTAGTATAGTTCTCAGCACTTGTTATTGGTGGATTTGTTTATTGGTTTGGTTGTGCTCTTACTTTTTTATTTTATTTAATAATTTTTTTTCTTTCTTTTTTTTCTCCCTTTTCTTCTGAGCTGTGTGGCTGACAGGGTCTTCGTGCTCTGGCCTGCTGTCAGGCCTGAGCCTCTGAGGTGGGAGAGCTCAGTTCAGGACATTGGTGCCCAAGAGACCTCCTGGCCCTACATAATATCCATCGGCGAGAGCTCTCCCAGAGATCTCCTTCTGAACGCTAAGACCCAGCTCCACCCAACAGCCAGCAAGCTCCAGTGCTGCAGGTCCCATGCCAAACAACTAGCAACACAGGAACACAACCCCACCCATTAGCAGAGAGGCTGCCTAAAATCATACAAAGTTCACAGACAGCCCAAAACACACCACCAGATCCGGCCCACCCAGCAAAACGACAAGATACAGCCCCACCCACCAGAACACAGGCACCAGTCCCCTCCACCAGGAAGCCTACATAAGCCACTGAACCAACCTCACCCACTGGGGGCAAACACCAAAAACAATGGGAACTACAAACCTGCAGCCTGCGAAAGGGGGCCCCCAAACACAGTAAGTTTAACAAAATGAGAAGACAGAGAAATATGCAGCAGATGAAGGAACAAGGTAAAAACCCACCAAATGAAACATATGAAGAGGAAGGAGGCAGTCTACCTGAAAAAGAATTCAGAGTCATGATAGTAAAGATGATCCAAAATCTTGGAAACAGAATGGAGAAAACATAAGAAACATTTAACAAGGATCTAGAAGAACTAAAGAGCAAACAAACAATGATGAACAACACAATAAATGTAATTAAAAACTCTCTAGAAGGAATCAATAGCAGAATAACTGAGGCAGAAGAACAGATAACTGACCTGGAAAATAAAATAGTGGAAATAACTATCACAGAGCAGAATAAAGAAAAAAGAATGAAAAGAATTGAGGACAGTCTCAGAGACCTCTGGGACAACATTAAACGCACCAACATTCGAATTATAGGGGTCCCAGAAGAAAAAGAGAAAAAGAAAGGGTCTGAGGAAATATTTGAAGACATTATATTGCAAACTTCCCTAACATGGGAAGGGAAATAGTCAATCAAGTCCAAGAAGCACGGAGAGACCCATACAAAATAAATCCAGGGAGAAATATGCCAAGACGCATATTAATCAAACTATCAAAAATAAAATACAAAGAAAAAATACTAAAAGCAGCAAATGAAAAGCAACAAATAACATACAAGGGAATCCCCATAAGGTTAACAGCTGATCTTTCAGCAGAAACTCTACAAGCCAGAAGAGAGTGGCAGGACATATTTAAAGTCCTGCTTTAAAGATGAAAGGGAAAAACCTACAACCAAGACTACTCTACCCAGCAAGGATCTCAGTCAGATTCGACGGAGAAATTAAAAACTTTACAGACAAGCAGAAGTTAAAAGAATTCAGCACCACCAAACCAGTTTTACAACAAATGCTAAAAGAACTTCTCTAGGCAGGAAACACTAGAGAAGAAAAAGACCTACAATAACAAACCCAAAACAATTAAGAAAATGGTAATAGCAACATACATATCAATAATTACCTTAAATGTAAATGGATTAAATGCTCCAACCAAAAGACACAGACTGGCTGAATGGTTACAAAAACAAGACCCTTATATTTGCCATCTACAACAGACCCACTCCAGACCTAGGGACACATACAGACTGAAAGTGTGGGGATGGACAAAGATACTCCATGCAAATGGAAATCAAAAGAAAGCTGGAGTAGCAATTCTCATATCAGACAAAACAGACTTTAAGATAAAAGACTATTAGGAGAGACAAAGAAGGACACTACATAATGATCAAGAGGTCAATCCAAGAAGATATGAGATAGACCATATCTTGGGTCACAAATCAAGCCTTGGTAAATTTAAGAAAATTGAAATCGTTATCAAGTATCTTTTCCGACCACAATGCTATGAGACTAGATATCAATTACAAGAAAAAATCTGTAAAAAATACAAACACATGGAGGCTAACAATATGCTACTAACAAACGAAGAGAGCATTGAAGAAATCAAAGAGCAAATCAAAAAATACCTAGAGACAAATGACAATGAAAACACGACGATCCAAAACCTATGGGATGCAGCAAAAGCAGTTCTAAGAGGGAAGTTTATACCAATACAACCCTACGTCAAGAAACAAGAAAAATCTCAAATAAACAACCTAACCTTACATGTAAAGCAATTAGAGAAAGAAGAACAAAAAAACCCCAAGATTAGCAGAAGGAAAGAAATCATAAAGGTCAGATCAGAAATAAATGAAAAAGAAATGAAGGAAATGATAGCAAAGATCAATAAAACTAAAAGCTGGTCCTTTGAGAAGATAAACAAAATTGATAAACCATTAGCCAGACTCATCAAGAAAAAAAGGGAGAAGACGCAAATCAACAGAATTAGAAATGAAAAAGGAGAAGTAACAACTGACACTGCAGAAATACAAAGGATCATGAGAGATTACTACAAGCAGCTATAAAATAGACAACCTGGAAGAAATGGACAAATTCTTAGAAAGGTATAACTTTCCAAGACTGAACCAGGAAGAAATAGAAAATAGAAACAGACCAATCACAAGTAATGAAATTGAAACTGTGATTAAAAATCTTCCAACAAACAAAAGCCCAGGACCAGATGGCTTCACAGGCGAATTCTATCAAACATTTAGAGAAGAGCTAAGGCCTAACCTTCTCAAATTCTTCCAAAATATAGCAGAAGGAGGAACTCTCCCAAACTCATTCTATGAGTCCACAATCACCCTTATACCAAAACCAGACAAAGATGTCACAAAAAAAGAAAACTACAGGCCAATAGATGCAAAAATCCTCAACAAAATAGTAGCAAACAGAATCCAACAACACATTCAAAGGATCATACACCATGATCAAGTGGGGTTTACCGTAGTAAGGTAGATAGCTAGTGGGAAGCAGCCGCATGGCACAAGGATATTGGCTCGGTGCTTTTTGACCGCCTGGAGGGGTGGGATAGGGAGGGTGGGAGGGAGGGAGACGCAAGAGGGAAGACATATGGGAACATATGTATATGTATAACTGATTCACTTTGTTATAAAACAGAAACTAACACACCATTGTAAAGCAATTATACCCCAATAAAGATGTTAAAAAAAAAAAAAAAAAGAGGACTTGTTCTAGGGCTTCCCTGGTGGCGCAGTGGTTGAGAGTCTGCCTGCTGATGCAGGGGACACAGGTTCGTGCCCCGGTCCGGGATGATCCCACATGCCACGGAGCGGCTGGGCCCGTGAGCCATGGCCGCTGAGCCTGCACGTCCGGAGCCTGTGCTCCGCAACAGGAGAGGCCACAACAGTGAGAGGCCCGCGTACTGCAAAAAAAAAAAAAAAAGTCCACAAACAATAAATGCTGGAGAGGGTGTGGAGAAAAGGGAACCCTCTTGCACTGTTGGTGGGAATGTAAATTTATATAGCCACTATGGAGAACAATATGGAGGTTGCTTAAAAAACTGAAAATAGAACTACCATACGACCCAGCAATCCCACTACTGGGCATATACCCTGAGAAAACCATAATTCGAAAGAGTCATGTACCACAATGTTCATTGCAGCACTACTTACAATAGGCAGAACATGGGAGCAACCTAAGTGTCCATCAACAGATGAACGGATAAAGAAGATGTGGCACACATATACAATGGAATATTACTCAGCCATAAAAAGAAATGAAAGTTATTTGTAGTGAGGTGGATGGACCTAGAGTCTGTCATACAGAGTGAAGTAAGTCAGAAAGAGAAAAACAAATACTGTATGCTAACACATATATATGGAATCTAAAAAAACAAAAAAAGGTTCTGACGAACCTAGGGGCAGGACAGGAATAAAGATTCATACGTAGAGAATGGACTTGAGGACACAGGGAGGGGAAAGGGTAAGCTGGGACGAAGTGAGAGAGTGGCATGGACATATATACACTACCAAATGTAAAATAGATAGCTAGTGGGAAGCAGCTGCATAGCACAGGGAGATCAGCTTGGTGCTTTGCAACCACCTAGAGGGGTGGGATAAGGAGGGTGGGAGGGAGATGCAAGAGGGAGGGGATATGGGGATATATGTATACATATAGCTGATTTACTTTGTTATACAGAAGAAACTGACATAACATTGTAACGCAATTATACTCCAATAAAGATGTTAAAAAAAATTAAATATGGAGAGTTACAATGTAAACCACTCTCAAATAAAATCACCCAACTTTCTCTTTCCTACTGTGTAAACTATCCAATGTTCAGTAGCTGTACTATGCATAGCCTATGAATGGCAAATCATCTAGCTCTTCATAAAGACAGAAGAAGGGGTAATGAATAGCTTGAACAGAAATAAATATATAATGATTATATTGTAAAAAATCCTTGAAATTTTACAGTATTATATTTCTTATTATAATATTACTTTTATATGATATTCTATATATTTCCCCAAACAATTAAGCAATCAAGTCTGAAATTCAGTTCACCATCCTCACCTAACTACCCCCTCGTGCCCAACTCTCCTCTTTTGCTCAGTAAACTGGACCATCATCTAACTAGCTGATCAAGAGAGAAACATTGTGTTCAACCTTATCTTCTCTCTCATTCACCATCACTAAATGTCTCCTTCCTCCAACCTCTCTGCTACGATCTAATACAAACCACTATCATCTTTCATTTTGGCTTCAGCAAAAACTTTTTAACAGGTCTTCCTACATCCATTCTTGCCCCTCTCCAACCCACTCAGAAGGCAAAGATCGTTTTAAAATTCAAACTTAATATTATCCCTCTTAAAAATCTGCAGTGGCTTCCTGATGTTCTTAGGATAACCCTTGGTAATTTACGAAGTCATTCAAGATGGCTCCAGCCTATCACTTCACATTTCTACTCCCAACTCTTCTTCTCAAGCCAACCATATTACAGTTCTTTCGCTCCTTTGATGCACCAAGCTCTCTAGTTTTTACTTTGTATTTTTTATACCACTAGTACTTTATTAAGTTACAATTTATATACAGTAAAATGCATAAATCTTAAGTGATTAGCTTGAATTTCGACAAACTTATACACCTATGCAACCACCAACCAGATGAAGGCTTAACATTTCCATCATCCCTTTAAGTTCCTATGTGCCCCTTTCCACTCAACCCTTCCCCCCACTCCAGGGAACTATTCTGATTTCTATCATAGTAGAGATTCTGTTGTTCTTGAATTTCATATAAGTGAGATCATGCCCATATGTATTCTTTTGAGTCCAGCTTCTTTTGCTCAACTTAATGTTTCTGAGATGCATCCATGTTAGTGTACGTATCAGTTTTCTTTTTTAGAGTTGAGTAGTAATTTTTCTTATAGGTATACCATGAATTGTTTATCCATTCTATTGATGGACACTTGGATTGCTTCCTGTTTGGGGTTATGAATAAAGCTGCTATGAACATTCTTTACAAGTTTTCTGTGGGCATATGTGTTAATTTTTCTTGGATAAATGTACATAGAAATTGAATTGCTGGATCATACAACAGATATGTGTATAAATTCATCAGAAACTGCCAAACTTTTTGAAAAAGTAGCTGTACATTTTTATGCTTCCACCAGCACGTTACTCCATACCCTTACCAACAATGGTGTAATCAGTCTTCTTAATTTTAGCCATTCTAGTGGATGTACAGTATTTTTAAATTTAGTTTAATTTTTTATTAAAATAATATATTTATACGTTAAAAAATAACATAGCAGAGATTATACAGTAAGTCCCCTACATACGAACGAGTTCCATTTGGAGAGAGCGTTCGTAAGTCCAATTTGGTCGTAAGTCCAACAAAGTTACCCTAGGTACCCAACTAACACAATATGTACTGTATTGTAATAGGTTTATAATACTTTTCACACAAATAATACATAAAAAAACAAACACAAACTAAAGAAAACATTTTTAATCCTACAGTACAGTACCTTGAAAAGTACAGTAGTACCATACAACAGCTGGCGTAGAGGGGCTGGCACTGAGTGAACAGGCAAGAAGAGTTACTGACTGGAGGAGGGAGAGGAGGTTGGATATGGTAGAAATGAAGGATCGTCAGCAACAGGAGACAGAAGGCAAGCTGCAATTTCACTCACGCCTGACACTGATGGCACAGGTTTTGGTTACTTGCTGGAACCAGATGCATGTTCGCATCTTTGAAAGTTCACAATTTGAAGGTTCGTGTGTAGAGGACTTACTATAATTAAATAATCCTCTGGTCCATCCCTCCCCTTCCCTATATACAACTACTTTAAACTTTACTGTTTTGGGTTCCTCTGATTATTTCATATCTCTAAGTAAATATTCATATAACTATTCTTGACTCACCAACTTTAAACATTATTGATTTTCTGATATAATAGATGAAACTATAGCTCATTCACCAACCCCCATCTCCATCTTCTTATATTCATATGATCATTTTCAGTTTATCTACTGTTTACTTTAAAAATTATTCTTAACACCAATTTTTTGTTTCAACTTTGGACAATGCCTCTATTATTCACACATTAGTGAAGGTAATCCTAGCTGCTGCAGTAAATAAATACCCAATTTCAGTTGCTTAACACAACAGAAATTTACATATTGTTGCTGTAATAACTAAATAATTTGGTAAGCTTGAAAGGACTTAAACCAGCACACTCCTCCATAGTTGTTCATAAAACTAAGAGTACCCATGCTCTCTCTCACTTCTGGGCCTTCCTACATGTGTTTCCTCGGGCCACACGCTCTCCCCCACTTCCTTCCTTCTCCTTCACCCAGCCAACTCCTATTTGTCTTTCAGACTTGTGGTACCTCAAAACGCCCAAGGAGTCCTCCCAGACTCCCAGGAATGGGCTAGCTGCTCCTCTAGCACTCTGTGCTTATCTCTTGTCTTGGCCTTGATTATAGTGTTGAAATTGGTGTTTTCTTGTATGTCTCCTCCAAAACTATAAACTTCTTCAGGGAAAAATTTTGTTCACTACTGTATCCTTAGCATTTAACACAATGCCTGGATTATAACAGATACTCAAATATTTCATGAAAAAATCAACTTCTTTGAATAATTATTCATATAAATATTATTTCCACCAGTTATTCATTAAATCATACAGGGTTATGGGAATCAGAACGGATCCAAAATTTTAGATAATGAAAACAGTTCACAAAGTTTAATATTAGATTTCAAATAATAATTTGCCCAAACAGAAAGTTTAAAATCTAGCATTGAAAAAACTTCAGCCTTTAATTGTTAATATTGTTAAAATAACAAATTCAAATAAACTGTTGCATTTATTCAATAATTAATTAAGAGCCCACTTTGTTCCAAGCACAGTATTAGACAGATTCCAAGGATTCAAGAGTGAATATATCAGACACAATCCCTGACCTAAATTTTATGAAGGCAGAGTGAATCCACACTAAAAATATTTTTTAAATGCTAATGTATGAACAAAAACAAAAAACCTACAACAATGGAAATCTCAATTCCATAAAGCCCACTGGACTGTTAACTTTTGTTTTAGAGAAAAATGAAAGCATTTCAAATTGTGAATTAATAACTTAGTTGAGCAATTTTTTATGTAATAAAAAATTTCCTTATGCTTCTGGGGAAATTCTGCTATAAAGCTACCTACCATCTGAGTATGAACCTACATACCATGCATAACTGAATAGATAGGAAGACAGTCCCAGATAAGAAGAAAAACAGATAACACAAGTACAGACATTCTTTGTGGAATTACAAACAGCTACAGTGATGGAACAGACCTACTTTTGGCAAATGGTAGGAAAAAAAGACAGAAAATACATAAGACGTAAGAAACAAGAAGAGAACAAACAGGATAAGCAATTAGAGAAAAAGAAGTGAAATGAAAAATCAAACGACGAGATAAAGATATTACTTAGCATACTAATAAGCTTCACACTGTTTTGAATTCAAGGTAAGAATTTGGGGAACAATTAGAATTTCTTTTCCAAATCTCCTACTGACTTGTGAAGCCCACAAGCTCATCAATTCACCTATACCACAGTACAGATTTAGCACAACACACAAAAAAAAATGATAATGCAACACTACCCAAACCACACACTGAGTGTCAACTCGATTACATGTTCCACAATTAGGTATGCATCTATGACCTGATTAGCATTTAGATATTATAATTAAAATGTCTGATTCTTACATATTTAAACATGTTATTTCATTATAAATTATTACCTTTTTATTTTTTATAATATATTAAGGGATTATGGTGATTTTTTAAATTATCCATATCATCTATGAATTTCAGTTCAGGATAATAAAGGGGACTAGGGATTAATTATTATAAAATGGGAGATTGGGTCCATTGGGGCTGAGAAGCACTGCTACAGCATAGATATCTAGGAGTGAAGTTGTTTGGTAAAAAGGTATGTGTATCTTAACTTTGCTAGACAAACAAACTGTTTTCCTCAGTGTTGCAATATAATAATTTACAATTCCACTAATACTACATGCCAGTTCCAGTATTCTACATCATTGCAAATACTTGATACTGTTTACCAATCTGGAGGGCAAAAAAGTATATCTTACTATGGTTTTATATTTCTCTGATCATTAATATAATTGAGCATCTTTTTTATTTATTGGCTATTAATGTTTCAATTTTTTAAAAGTTCCTGTTTAACTCTTTAGCCTGTTTTTCTACTGGATTAAAACAACCTAACTTTAAGAATTCTTTCTGAGGAGAAATAAAGTATAAATACCATGCCAGCAACATCCAAAGACCAAAACCACAAATAAAGTTAAGCTTATTAATCAGATTAATTTAACATAAGATGGCAAAATTCAGAAAGGCTGGCAATCCAGAAGAAAAAAAACCTTCTTTTTAAAATTAGAATTTACTTAGAGAAAAAAGGTGACAAAACAGCTTGTACCCATAAATCAACTATACTTCAATAAAATAATTTTTTTAAAAAACAGCTTGTACCTAAACCTTAGTTACTTACTACTCTGCAAATAAGATTTTCAAATATCTTTTTCTTTTCTAATATTATTTTACTATATAAATACCAGGCGGGCTTCCCTGGTGGCAGAGTGGTTGGGAATCCGCCTGCCAATGCAGGGGACAGGGGACAGGGGTTCAAGCCGTGGTCCAGGAGGTTCCCACACACCGCGGAGCAATGAAGCCGTGCACCACAACTGCTGAGCCTGCGCTCCAGAGCCCGCGAGCCACAACTACGGATGCCCACGTGCCTAGAGCCCGTGCTCCGCAACAGGAGAAGCCACCGCAGTGGGAGGCCCGTGCACCGCAGCGAAGAGTAGCCCCCACTTGCCACAGCTGGAGAGGGCACGCACACAGCGAGAAAGACCCAGCGCAGTCAAAAATAAATAAATAAAATTAATTAATTAATTAAAAAAAAAGAATACCTAACATTATCTTAAGCAAACTGTAATCTGCTGGCAGTCATTTTGTTTTAAATGCTGATTTTCTTCAACTATTTGAATGCTATATTATCTAATAACATCACTACAATCTAAAAACTGTAAAATTTCCAATTAATTAGAACAATCTTCTAAGAAAAATAGCCCATTCAAGCTTTGAAATTACTGAGCTGCTGAGTATACTAAGAAGCTTGTAAACCAATACAGTAAGTCCTTCTACATACAAACAAGTTACATTCTGAGAGCGCATTTGTAAGTCCAATTTGTTAGTAAGTTCAACAAAGTTAGCCCAGGTACCCAACTAATACAATCGGCTATATGGTACTGAACTGTAATAGGTTTATAATACTTTTCACACAAATAATACATAAAAAACAAACAAACATAAAAAATAAAGAAAACATTTTTAATCTTACAGTACAGTACCTTGAAACGTACAGCAGTACCAGCTACATCACCGCTGCTTTTACACTTGGTTCCGGACATCCTGGGCTTGAAATAAAGATACTGTACTACTGTACTCTATACAGTACTGTACAGTAAAGTACACAAAAGCACAACACTTGGGCTTCCCTGGTGGCGCAGTGGTTGAGAGTCTGCCTGCCGATGCAGGGGACGCGGGTTCATGCCCCGGTCCGAGAAGATCCCACATGCCGCGGAGCGGCTGGGCCTGTGAGCCATGGCCGCTGAGCCTGCGCGTCCGGAGCCTGTGCTCTGCAGCGGGAGAGGCCGCAACAGTGAGAGGCCCGCGTACCGCAAAAACAAACAAACAAAAAAAAAGCACAGCACTTGTAGAGGATGCATGCATGTCAGACCCGTGAACTAACTTAACGTGATTGGACACGCGAACACAGGTTCACATCTTTGAAAGTCTGCAACTTGAAGGTTCATATGTAGGGAACTTACTGTATCTATGTTTTATCAGTTTATCTCATTCCCATTATAATAATATATAACTGTCCATTATAATAAAATACAATTATCTGGTTTTGAACTATAATCTTCATCCTTTCCAAATGCAGTCTATTAACTCTAGTTTGTATCTGTTAAAGTTCTACTTCATCTTGACTTTGCACTGTTCTGATTGGTTACTGTTTGTTTGTTCGTTATTTTATTTATTTATTTATTATTTGTTTGGCTGTGTTGGGTCTTCGTTGCTGCATGCGGGCTTTCTCTAGTTACGGCGAGCAGGGGCTACTCTTCGTTGTGGTGCATGGGCTTCTCATAGCCGTGGATTCTCTTGTTTCGCAACATGGGCTCTAGGTGCGTGGGCTTCAGTAGTTGTGGCACGCAGGCTCAGTAGTTGTGGCTTGCAGGCTCTAGAGTGCAGGCTCAGATGTTGTGGCACACGGGCTTAGCTGCTCCATGGCATGTGGGATCTTCCCGGACCAGGGATCGAACCCATGTCCCCTGCACTGGCAGGCGGATTCTTAACCACTGCACCACCCGTTCGTTCATTATTTAAGTCAAAGATCTATATTAAAAATGTGAACAGCTTATATCACCAGAAGTCATATAAGGCCAAAGTAAGAGAAGAATAATATGTGAGACTATGTCATTATGATAATCTACTGGTACCTGAAGTAACTAAACTCCTTTTCCCAAATAATCTAAATTTTTTGTTGAAATGTGTTATTGTACCAAAATCCTAATTACGGCCTTTCCCTATTTGTGATCCCTATCACTTTAGACTTCCCTGTCCACTAGCTCTCTCCACTGACTCAAGATGGCTACTGATCGGCCAAGTGCCTCCATTCCTCGTTTTCCTGGTTACTACCTGAAACCCTACCAGCTGCCTAACAGGTCCCCCAGCCTGCCTTAACTCCCTCATTATCTACTCCCTACTCTTTTTCTCCCAGGTGAAGAACTATCCCCCAAACCCGCTGCTTGGATAATACAATTTCCATTCCATACTTCTGGGTGCCATAAAACCACCTATCCTCTGACACTATGGCTTATCTCCCCCAATCCCTACTCTAATTTCTAATGCCTTGAATTCTTGGCCAGTGACCTGAACCTGAAGAACCTGTTCCCATTTAAAAAACTATGACAAGGCAAGATGTATCCTGGCATGTAAGATTTTAATTCTGAATGTGTTCTCCATAGAAACAATGTTATAAGTAGCCCTCAAGTACTACAGTACTAGAGTACCATAATTCAGCTACCCATAGGCCAAACAGGTTTTGGTGGCAGAGACCAGTAACCTGGGCATCATTTATGTCAATGTTTCCTGAGGGAAAAGACATTTCACATTCCCAAAAACTGATTTAAAAAGACTGCCACCTTCCTGAAAATACTGCTCTGTATTCTCTCAGCAAGCAACACTATGTGTTCCAAAGAGTAGTGATCAATATCTGTTAACTGACTGATATATTTGAGGAAGGGGCTCAACTGTATCTGCCGCTGAAGTACATTTTAAATATAACTTAGCATTCAGAGACCACAACAAAGTGACTGAATTTTTAAAAGACATTTACCAGCCCCCTATTTATTATTACTGATCTAAGCTAAGGCCACCCACAATTTACTTTTCCATCACACTAACAAATTCAACTTAAAAGAAAATGGGAAAGCTAACCTTCACTGGGAACTGAAGGTTATGAGCCAAAAGGCTTACATACTTTAATTTATCCTTAGTACAATTCTGTGAGATTAGGTACTATTAATCTAATTTTAGACATGAAGAAACTAAGGTTAACAGAAATCAGATATGTTGATAGTTGGTTTATAGGATTAATAATTTTTATTAGGCCAAAAAAAGAAAAAAAGAGACTGCACAGACTGAGAAAGATGTTTAATTCCAAATCCAGATAAATCAAAGTAGTCTGAAAGATGAACTAGAAATAAGAGTGGAAATTAGCCATATTTTAACCCAAGAACTTAGATGCAGTATGTACCACTAACATATATGCAAGGCTCAGACTCTCTCCTCTCACATGCAACTCCTCCCTCCTAAGAACTTACATGATTCTTGAACATATTTGAAAAGAAGTGTTTTGTCAAAATATTTATGAGATTTAGTTGATAGTCTGGTTATAAGGTGAAGCTGAGGATGATCTGGAACATCAGCAAGTTAAGAGGCTCAGGGATTCTGAGAATCCGAGCAACCTGTGGACTGCTGCATGGCCTGCTTCCTTGGCACTGCCAGCCCTCGAAGCAAATCAGGTACAACCTGATTCTCCCTGAAAACACCTTCATTTCTACAGCCACCTAGAAAATGGGTCCTTGCTCAAGATATAGAGAAGTAATGGTGAAGTCCAGATACAACCTCAAGTCTATATGGTACCAAAGTCCATATTCTCTCCCCCTTTACAATCTGAAACCTAAGGCATATTTTTTTTTCAAATACTTTGTTTTCCCACTTCAGTCTCTTATTTTGAATGTAGAATTACCAAGTTTGTTAAATTTTATAATTCAGTATCTTCTATAATAATAAACTTTAAAAATTAAATGTGTAGTTCCTTAAAAATAATTTACTTTGACCACAGAAAACAATTTTAACTAAAAGTGATGTTTTTTTAGTCAGAGTTTAAATAGGAAAAAGTTACTATCAATAATAATAATAAAACAACCATTGACACACACACACACGAGAAACTGGTGAGCAAGACCAGTATTATCTCTTCTCAAACTGTTCCTTCTCACATTTGTCACCTTTATACAAAACCCCAGAAACTTATATGGCCCACCTCTTTTCTACCACTGGCAACAATAGGTATTTAAATCTGCTGCTGAGAATACAAAGATTGGTCACTTAGTCTTCTCAGAGGAAACATAAAGCAGCTTGAAACATACTCCAAAAGGTGCATGCATGCACACACACGTACACGTACACACACACACACACACACACACACAAATAATAATAACTTTGAAGAGACTCATGACCTAATATCTACAATAAGGTAGACAGATACACGAAAGGACTGGAGAATCTATCTTGCTTGCTGACTCCTTCTGCCCGCCCCCTTGCACTTTTTCAGCTTTTGAAAGGATTTATTTTCTATCCTATGATGGTTCCTCCCTTTGTGCTGACCCTATATCCATCTCCCAGACTCATCCTAAAATAATCCCAAACCCTACTCCCCAATTCATACAAGGCTTCATTTTTCATTACAAGAGTCAGCAAGAATATATTTATTTAAATGCCAGACAAACTAAATATATTATCTTCATGAGAAAAGTAGTAACTATCACTATCCAATGCAAGGGGAAAAAAAAAATCCCCACATTTTAAAGAAGAAAAAAATCTATGCTGAGTCTTCAATCCCAAAAGTAAACTTCTGTTTGTCTCTAAGGAGAACACAAAGATCATACCAAAGAACAGATTTTGCTCCAAGATGATTTCATACATGATTAATTTAGTTCTAGTCTCCCAAATCATGCCAAACTTTTTATGAAAATAATTATTACAGAAGACCATGTTAAAAGTCTACTGAAAAAAGAAAACTTTTTATACCTTTAGTATTTTTCACAAAAATCTTAATACTATATTTTGATTTTGTCCCTTGCATAGAAAGGGTAAAGTACCTGAATCACAGATTTATTTCCACAAATCTATACTCTTAGAAAGTTGGACACACATTTAAGAAAAAATCTGCACTCAGTGCAACATAAAAGCAATTGAGATACAATTAAATAATCTTAATGAAAATAAACAGACATTTCTCAACTTTCAATTCATGAAATTTAACAAAACAGTTTTAAGATTGATAAAAATAAATGTATTAGTAAGAATTAGAGCTTTGAGACTTCCCTGGTGGCACAGTGGTTAAGAATCCACCTGTCAATGCAGGGGACACGGGTTCGAGCCCTGGTCCGGGAAGATCCCACATCCTGTGGAACAACTAAGCCCATGCACCACAACTACTGAGCTTGCACTCTAGAGCCCGCAAGCCACAACTACTGAGCCCGCATGCCACAACTACTGAAGCCCACGTGCCTAGAGCCCATGCTCCACAACAAGGGAAGCCACCACAATGAGAAGCTCGTGCACCGCAGCAAAGAGAAGGCCCCGCTTGCCACAATTAGAGAAAGTCCGCGTGCAGCAACGAAGACCCAACAGAGCCAAAAATAAAATAAATAAAAATAAAAAAAGAATTAAAGTTCTCAAGGAATCCACAGCAAACACACATTTTACCATTTCCATTTCATAAAAAAAAAAAAAAAAAAAAAACAAGGGCTAATTCCTTGAAGACAAGGGAAAGTTCTAAGCATTCCACTTAAGTTCACATAGTGGCCTGCTACGCCACCAAGGTGGCAAGACAGGGAAAAAAAATAGTAGCAAATAATGTTTTAACTGCCACTCCACCCTGCCTGCTTTGTGCTATGCAGAAAAACGGCAAGCAACAATCCATTACAACTGATCCCACCTGTCACCATGGGAGCATCGATTCTGGGATGCTGGCAGATACATACACTGGGCAAAACTGAGCAGAGGTGACTGAGGAAGTGGCTTCTCAGCAACACAAGGCAAAACTGAGGAAGACGCAATCTGACATGAAGTCAGGTTTTCTCTATTCCTCTTCCCTCCTCAACCTATGCCCTCCATCCTTCTTCCCTTGACTAATTTTCCTTCCAGTCTGTCTTCACTTTCTTTGGGACCATCTCAATTTTTTGAAGAGTACTCCAGAGTTATAATTTTTCTTATATCCCACAGAACTAGCATAATTTTTTTTTTTTTTTTTGCGGTATGCGGGCCTCTCACTGTTGTGGCCTCTCCCGGACCGGGGCACGAACCCGCGTCCCCTGCATCGGCAGGTGGACTCTCAACCACTGCGCCATCAGGCAAGCCCACAATTATTATTTTGATAGTTAAAATTTTACCTTTATATTACCCCAGATGAAATTACATTTTATAAAAAATTGATGGACTCCTCACTCTTATGGGAAAAAAATCCTCTGTATTTTTGCAAAGAAGAAAGTCTAGAAGACTATACACAAAATATTAATACTGATTATTTCTAAGTGTTAGTGTTAACAGATGCTCTTAACATGATTCTTCCACACTCTCTGAGAATTTTTTTTTTTTTTTTTTTTTTTTGCGGTATGCGGGCCTCTCAGTGTTGTGGCCTCTCCCATTGCAGAGCACAGGCTCCGGACGCGCAGGCTCAGCGGCCATGGCTCACGGGCCCAGCCGCTCTGCGGCATGTGGGATCTTCCCAGACCGGGGCACGAACCCGTGTCCCCTGCATTGGCAGGTGGACTCTCAACCACTGTGCCAGCAGGGAAGCCCTCTGAGAATTTTATAATAAACACTTTTGAATTTCATAACCAGGAAACAAATTAATAGGATCTGAATTAATGGTGTTTATCACTTTTTCAACCTAGCAACCTTGTGATTACACAGGCCACAAAGGTAAAAAAAAACTTTACATTAGAACTCCCCTGTAACCTCAAGCTAAAAGGGCTCATGTTCACGTGTTCCTAGTATGTTCATCACCCAGAATTATTCCCTGTTACGGCATATTGTAAACTGTAAAGCACTGTACAAAGATATGGGGTTATAATTCACCTGTGATCAATAAGGTTCAAATGAAATTAAAATGTGATACGATTTTCTTTATTGGTGACACTTGAGGTAGTGATGCATCTTAGTTCTTAAACTTCTTCCCATCCTGTACACATTCTTCCAAGTTCACTCCATGGCTACAAGTTCTTTGACTTCTTTTCTCATCATTCAACCCTGCTCTCAGAAGGTGTCCTGTAGTCACAGTCCCATTCTTTTAGAGTAATGAGTGAAACTGTTCCTAATTTTCTCCAAATCAAAAGCCTCCTACCTATGTGTCTATATATGAACGAGAAAATGCCAGGAGGTAGATAATATTATGGGATACAGAAGGAAAAAGGCAAAGAACAAGTTCTATCTGCTTTTTCATTTATGATGTTGTCTACATTCTCCCCAACCTATCAGTCCCTCCTAACCTCTCTGACTCTCTACCACCTTACATTTCCTGTCCTACTGCATCAGTCAAAAAAAATTCGAATTCTCCCTTCTTACACTGGGCTTATAATGAAGAAAACAGTACAGTCATGCAGACTGGTGCCATGACTGGTCTCCTACTTTAGGTGGACTATAACACTTCTATAACCTTATTTTTGATCAGCACATTTTCACATAGCCTTCAATAACTTAAAACATTCACCACATTAACATTCACACACACACAAAAAGAGGCACACAAGAATGTAACTACCTCATCATCTCCCTAGCAAACTGACATATGTTGACACCATCCTTTCTTCCGTCACTGTAGGTTCACAGGATGAACTATCTGTTCCATTTCCTATTCAAGGCCAATCCCTCCAATTTTGCTTGTGATCCATTGATTCTTACAAATTCCTCTTTCACAGACCCTTGATCCACTAATAATCCCATATGCCTTTACTGATTTCCCCCTGAATTTACTGAGCTATAAGTGCATACCATTTTCGAGTTTTATTGTTGATACAAACCCATGAAACCATCATGACAATCACAATGATGAAGACTTACATCATCCCCAAGAGACTCCTCATGCTCCTTTGTAATATATCCCTGTTTCTATTCCTATCCCCACACAGTCAATGATCTACTATCCACCACTACAGATTAGTTTTCATTTTCTAGAATTGAAACTAGGTAATAAAGACTGTAACCATGCCAATATGCAAAGCTGTGGGTATGTCCAGGAAATATCCGAAAAGACTCTAATCTCACATCTCTTAATGCCATACAAGCAGGACTTAAAGGCTAAAGCAGAGTTTCATTAAACAACAAGATACCACTACACACCTATTAGAATGGCTAAATCCAGAACACTGACAACAACAAATATTGGTGAGGATGTCGAGCAACAGGAACTCTCATCCACTGGTAGTGAGAATGCAAAATGGCACAGCCACTTTGTAAGATAGTTTGGTGGTTTCTTACTAAACTAAACATACTCTTACCATGCAGTCCAGCAACTGTGCTGATATTTGCCCAAAGGAATTGAAAAGTTATGTCCACAAAAAACCCTACACACAATGTTTACAGCAGCTTTACTCATAATTACCAAAACTTGGAAGCAACCAAGATGTACTTTGGTAGATGAATGTGTAAACAAACTGTAATACATCCAGACGATGGAATATTATTCAGCACTAAAAAGAAATGAGCTATCAAGCCATGACAGATATGGAGGAATTTTAAATGCATATTATTAAGTGAAAGACGCCAATCTCAAAAGGCTACATACGGTATGGTTCCATCTATATGACATTCTGGAAAAGGCAAAATTATGTAAACAGTAAAAAGATCTGTGATTATGGGGAAGGGGGGTGGGGAATGGGTTTAGGATGAACAGGTGGGGCACAGAAGATTTTTAGGGCAGTGGAACTACTCCGTATGATACCATAATGGTGGATACATGTCATTAGACATCTGTCCAAACCCATAAAATATACAACACCAAGAGTGAACCCTAATGTAAACTATGGTCTTTGAGTATCAGCATAGGTTCATCAGTTGTAACAAATGTACTACTCTGGTGGAGGATGTTGATAATAGGTTAGGCTATGCATGTGTGGGGGTAGGGAGTATATGGGAAATCTCTAGAACTTTCATTCAATTTTGCTGTAAACTTAATACTGCTCTAAAAAGTAAAGTCTATTTAAAAAAAGAAGAAGAACCATACAGCAATTTTGGAATCAAAAAGTAAAATAACTACAATGAAAATTTCACTAGAGGGGGGCTTAGCAGCAAATTCAAGCTGGCAGAAGAAAGAATCATTAAACTTGAAGATAGGCAATTGAAAACATCCTGTCTGAGCAATAAATAGAAAAAGAGAATTAGAAAAAAATCAACAGAGCCTCAGTGACCTTTGGGAGACCATCAAGCCTATAAATATACTCATAATGGCAGTCTCAGGAGGAGAGGAGAGAAAGAAAAGGGCAGAAAGAATATCTAAAGAAATGATGGCTGAAAACTTCCCAACTCTGATTAAAAAAAAAAAATTAATCTCTACATCCAAGAAACTCAACGAATTCAAAGTAGGTTCCACACCTACACATACAATCAAACTTTCAAAAGACAAAGACAAAGAGAGAATCTTGAAAGTAGCAAGAAAATAACTCCTAATGTTCAAGAGATTTTCATGCATTAACAGCTGACTTCTCATCAGAAACCATGGAGGCCAAAAGGCAGTGAGATAACATAGTCAAGGTGAAGAAAGAAAAAGACTGTCATTCAAGAATTCTATATCCGTCAAAACTATGCTGCAAAAAACAAAGGAGAAATAGGTGATAAAGGAAAAAAAGAAGAAATTAAGATAGTCCCAAATACAAAAACTGAGAAAATTCATTCCTAGAAGATCTGTTCTACAAAAAAATACTAAAGGGAGACCTTCAGTTAAAATCAAAGAACTATATATATGACAGTAACCCATATCTACACAAAAAATAAAGAGCACTGGTAAAGGTAACAACATGGGTAAATAGAAAAGACAGCATAAATGTATTTTTGTTCTTAACTCTTTTTTCTTCTATGTGATTTAAAAGACAACTGCATAGCACATATATACAATGGAATATTCCTCGGCCATAAAAAGAAAGGAAATTGAGCTATTTGTAATGAGGTGGATGGACCTAGAGTCTGTCATACAGAGTGAAGTAAGTCAGAAAGAGAAAGACAAACACTGTATGCTAACACATATATATGGAATTTAAGGAAAAAAAATGACATGAAGAACCTAGGGGTAAGACAGGAATAAAGACACAGACCTACTAGAGAATGGACTTAATGATATGGGGAGGGGGAAGTGTAAGCTGTGACAAAGCGAAAGAGTGGCATAGACATATACACTACCAAAGGTAAAACAGATAGCTAGTGGGAAGCAGCCGCATAGCACAGGGAGATCAGCTCGGTGGTTTGTGACCACCTACAGGGGTGGGATAGGGAGGGTGGGAGGGAGGGAGATGCAAGAGGGAAGAGATATGGGAACATATGTATATGTATAACTGATTCACTTTGTTATAAAGCAGAAACTAACTAACCATTGTAAAGCAATTATACTCCAATAAAGATGTAAAAAAAAAAAAAAAAGACAACTGTATAAAGCAATAATTATAAAACTGTGCCCGTGAGCTTATAATTTACAAAGTATGCACTTAGCCACTATGCAATAACATACATGCTAACTCTCTGTCAAAATCCCTATCATGTTGCAGTTAAGTCATTCAGGAAATGATAAAAAAAATTACTCAATCCAGAAACTCTGCATACTTCCTAAAGTTCTATTAGGCAAACCCTCAATAAAAATATAGAGACTGTGAATGAGTTTTCCAGCTTCTGCACAACAAAAGAAGCAATCAACAAAATGAAAAGGCAACCTACAGAGTAGAAGATATTTGCAAACTATTTATCTGATAAGTGGTTAATATCTAAAATATATCAGGAAAGCATACAACTCAATTGCAAAAATCATCATCAACATCATCATCCAATTAAAAAATGGGCAGAGGGACTGAACAGATATTTTTCCAAAGAATAAAATATACAGATGGCCAGCAGGTCCATGAAAAGGTGCTCAACATGACTAATCATCAAGGAAATGCAAATCAAAACCACAGTAGGATATCACCTCACACCTGTTAAAATGGCTACTATCATAAAACAAGACATGACAAATGCTAGTCAGGATGCTGAGAAAACGGAACCCATGTATTCCTCAGAAGATGTCTCTGTTTCAAAAAGAACATCTAGAATTGGGTTTTCATTTCCTAATAATCAATATCTTAAATTGCAGCTATTAACCTAATTAACTCACGGAAGTTGAATTAATGCTATACTAAATTATGGTACTCTAAAATAGCAAAATTGCACACCAGTAATATTCATATTGATTGAAATAATAATGTTTATGACTTTCAGGGAGTTAAAAATCACATATCAAATGCTTATTCTGGTAGGGCATTATAAACACCAATTTACAGTTAATGGAAAACTGCCAAAATGAACATTTTAAATAATAAATTTATATTCTAAAGCAAACTTAGGATCATATAGAACTTTTTTGTTCTGTTTATTTATTGATTTATTCAAAAAACATTTATGGGGCACCTGCTATGTGCCAGGTAGTTATGCTAGGAACTAGGGATAAAAAGACAAGGTCCCTGCCCTTCAAACTGTGCACAGTCTACTGAGAAGCTCCCATTCTGAAATCAAAGAATTTATGACTAGAAAGGACCTTATAATTCCCTTATTTCACAAATAAGGAAACTGAGACTCATGGCTAGCTTAGCCACTAAGGCAGACACTCAGTTGTAAATAAATCCTGCCTCATGTGTTCTTTGCATCATTCTTTTTCTTATGATTAAGAGTGATGATGTAGTGCTTCCATGTGAGTGAAGTAGAAATATGGAACCGTGGGCAATATATGTAATAATTACCAAATGAGAGACAGAAATATCTAATGGATATGGACAATATATTTAATAATTTAGAGACAGAAATCCCTTATAGATGTGATATCATGATAAAGCCCCAATAAGAAACTAAAACACTAAAATAAGAAACTGAAGAGCTATAATAAGGGAACATAATATTAAGACTTCTAAGCCATAATTATGATTTTGCCTCTGTTTACTGATCTGTAAAATGGGGATATTAAAAGTACTTATTTCATGATTGTGAAAATTAAATTAATTAATACTTTAAAGCACTTAGTAAGCCTGGTACCTGGTAAATACTCAGGAAATGTTAGGTATTCTTATGGACAATCATTTCTTAAATGTACAAGTATGCCATATAAAGACAAAAAAAATGATCTTTCTTTAAGGAGTTCTCCTATTATTATGATACTCTTATTTTTCTAGCAACTAGTAAAATGTAACACCAAAACACTTATTTCAGAAAAAGTATTTTATATGCATAGTATCTAACAGTATCACCCTCTTCTCTATAAAGACATATATCACTCCTAAAACTACAGAAAAGACAGATATTAATTAAATTACTAATTTAAATTAATAATTATACTCAATCATAATTCAAATTAATTAAATAATCATTTAGCTCAGTATTCCTAAGATTATAAATCCTAAATATCATTAAGACAATGTTCAACGATGACTTTCAAGTAATCAAAAAGTTTATGCAACTTTTCTCATCTTATATAAAATATCCTTAAACTAATTAACATCTTTGAAATAACATGCATTCTATATATTAGTGAAGCTTTTATATTAATATCAATCACCATCCAATATCATAACAAAATAAATAATGTATTTATGTCCACTTACTGCAATCTCTCTACAAGCCGACATGGATATTCCTGTGCCTTCAATTTGCTTCAATGCATATTCCTTTTCATCTTTTCTGCATATGAACAAAAAAAATTATTTTTTTCTACAAGTTATTTTCAAATTCAAAACTGTAACTACAAAAACAATGAAATGCACAACTCTCAGTAATATGTAAACACCCTCACTATGCATGCATTGCTTATTATTTCTGATAATATTTCCATTACAATAATGTGAAATACCAAACAAATTCATGTCACAATGAAAACACTAGACAGAGCCAAAACACGAAGTACAAAATTGAAACAGAACAGGATACTAAACACAGCACTAGTTTCAAAAAGTAAACAAGCATAAATATAAACTCAAGCATATTGTAAGATAATTCTACTGTCTTAATTATCTGGAGTCCATGAAAGCATTCTGTTATAAACATTAATTACAAAAATAAATGACAGATGTAAACTTCTACATTTGTTTAAAGTAATTTCACAGTATAAGACCCACTTAATAAATGGGGGAGTTATAGAAGAATGTTTACCCACTAAGACACGCTAGTTTTCACCTAGGACAGGGGACATTCAAAATCCCTAAGACCTCAACCAAAAGCCTTGGAAACACTTCAAAATTGGCCACCAACACCTCATTCTCAAGATATCTAGGAAAAACTCAGTAGTTACAGTGAATTTTCCAATTAATGGAGGTAGAATTAAGGAATTCTGGGAAACCCCGCTAGTTACCAGGGTGCTTAACCAAGGGAAGACAACAGATCAATAATGGTGATAGGTCCATAAAAACAGTAATAGTATCAGATGAGTGTCTAGTGCAACACTGTATCCTCAGGGTACTGACACCAGAACCAGCCACAGCAAGGCCCCAGCTGAATGTCACAAATGTGATTCCTACCACTGGTTATTCTGACAAGAGGAGTATAATCCATGCCCTCTGAGTTTTGCCTTTTGACTATATTAGAGCCTCAACAGGGTATCACCATGTCATGAAGGTTTTGTCAAATGATAGTACCTAAGTAGTGCTGCACCTGTCCTACTTACCTATTCCTCATTTTCCCCATTCTGTGTTTACTAGCAGATAAAGCAGTTTAAGAGGTTACTCATAATATGCATTTTAAAACATCATTTTACGTGCATTTTGAAGATTTTCACAATCGTCTGGTTTGAGCAAATAATTGAGTTATGGTTACTTTTTCCCACAGTCTGAAAATTATATCCATTTTTCTTCCAATATATGACATTCAGGAAACAATTAAGCAGCATTTTGATAAACAGAAATTGTACCACATATGTCAACAGGATAGACTGTTACGCAATTATTAAAATGATAATCATGGAGATCATTGGAAACATGGAAAATGTTTACCATATGTTGCTGAGAAAATACATAAATCATACCGTATAAAAATATGTACATTTAGACATATGTTGAAGGTGATATAAAAAAAGAAAAAGTTGTGTTAAGATGTAGAAAGTTATGTTAACTACCTTAATGCCAATATTACATTGTCTTTTAAATTAGAATTAGAGGGAAAAAGAAAAAATACAAAATAATTTGATACTCTGAAAACAGTCACCTATTAAAACAATCTTTAGTATTTTCAAAGTGATATCTTAGGCATGTTTTAAAGAGCAAAGTGTTCCTTTTTCTCCGTCCTGTTTCCTCCAAACATAAAACTACACGTTTTTCAGACCACCCAGAGGCCACTAAGAAGTACAAGCAGCAGGTGAAGGTGACTGAATGTAATTAAAGCCAAATATCCCCCATACCTTGAAAGTATGTATGGGTATGTGTGTGAAAGCATTTGTGCCTGAGATGCTTAACACAATGCTTACAATGTAAATTTCATACAAGTAATAATTCTACCAGGTATCTACTACTAAATGTTTAATTGAATAAATTCTTAAAGTTATACATGCTTTCTGACAAAACTTTCATATGGAATTATAATTTTCTTTTAAACAGAAATATTTCAATCCCCAGTTCCCCTAAATGAAGTGCTCCAAAAGCTCATGTAATTGCATAGTTTTATTTTTAATACTGTAAAGAATATTACACAATCTGGATAGGTTATTGTTGCTATGGAAACTATAAGATTTTTGCAGTAAGTCAAAAAGTGCAAAATTAACACATCACATTAATGACTTTTGAATTTCACATCCAGGCTGTCAAAAGAATTTGAAAGCCTGAGCAGAATAGACTGAAGCATAGGCCTCTTACTCTGAATTATATGGATAGGATCTAGGAACAAACCCAGTAATTATTTCACTTAATAAGTTTAAATATAACTTCCATCTGCTAAATTAATAAAATACTCAAAAATCTGCAAACTTAAGATTTATCTGCAGCTTTTGCATTGAGAATGAAATAAAGTGCATATATCATCACCAGTTCTCTTGTATATTAACTGTTGGATGATAAGCAATGATGTAGCACCTCTGAGGTTCACCATATGAAGAAGTGGCAGAATCCCAGCGGGCATATGGACTCACTTTCATCACTGTGCTATTTCAATGCTAATCTGTGGTCAGATGCCAATACCTTAGTTATGAAAACTAAAGATTTGTCCTTTCCCACAATGCCCACAAATATTTCAGTGACTGGCACATGGGGCAGAGAAGCCTTATTGCTCTCGTCCCATGTGAGAGCCCTTCTCCGGGAGCTCGTGTGAAAATTCATACCCCATGGCTTATATGTTTCAGGCACACATAATATTAAGTATCATAAAGGTATAATTTGTTCTTTTACCCGACAAGGCTGAAAAGGAGGTGAACCTGGCCTCCATGGCTGTGATAACCTGGCTTTTAGAGGCAGCCCAGTTCTTCCCTAAAACTATTTTATTTCTAAATTACTTTTATCTAAATAAAAGAAGTTTATTATTTACTGTAATAAAGACAGAGCAATTCCAAAGCCTTCAGGGAAACTGCTTTCTAAATTTTAGTGCGTATTAGATACTACCGTCAGAGCAACTGCACATTGAAAATAATTAAAGGAGTTTACTAAATAAATCCAGGTGAATTAAAAATAAATTTATAGTATAAACATGGATTTATTTAATATAGAATGTTTTGAATTTAAAGACATTTCTCCTATACATCTGTAATATGTATCAAAACCATGCCAGCTTCCCTCTCAGCATTCATCACAAAGAAAAACAAGTGTTCAATGGGAACATTATATAACTACAAAATAGAAAAATTAATTTGGCAGAGACTGGGATTCTATTACATTTTCCATCTGAGACACTATGTTCTGGAAAACTCTTGATGCAAGCAATTCTATAGATAGTACAAAAAATAAGAAGCACATATTTGTGCAAATTGTAGAAATCACTGCCTTAAAATGAAAGCATTATCTCAGGCAGAAAACTAGGCTCAGTGGTAGAATTTAAATGTAATTCAGGGAAGAATTTCTCAAGCCTAAAGATGCAGTTTCAGTAGGAACAACTTTTGAATGAACTATTAGGAACTGGTCTGATGAAAAAAATAGTCTTATACCTTTCAAAAATGTCCAAGTTTGATGACCAGCCTCCAGTCACGTTTAGCAAGGTGAAGCACCATTCAGCAGCTCGTATGCACAAGTGTAGTTAAGGTATGGTCAAACCCCACTCGTTACAATCATAATTAGACAGGTCCAAGGCTTTTTGGCTCCTATTAATAATACTACCAGGTGTCCAGATCAGCCCTGGGCCATCTCTGGTCCCAAGGACCTATGACAGACAAAAAATTTAGAAGAATCTTTTAAGAAAAGATGAAGGAATTCAAGCTCAAGCAAAATCAAGGGAAAAAATTTTAGTCTTCAAACTAACAGGGTTAAAATCCTTTTTTGTTTCTAAGGAAAACAGAGGCTCCTTACTGTTTTATTTTACATCAAGCAACAAACAAACACAGAGTCAATATTCTGTGTTCCAATACCGTGCCAAACTCTGAGGATGAACAAAATTAAAGACTAGCTACCCTAGATATCAGAGTTCACAATCCACCTGGAAAGAGGTTCTGAGTGGGAAATATAAACAGATAACTCTGATATGACCCCCTCTGCATCCAAGACGTATGCATAACAGGCACAGAGAGAATGAGATTAGTATTTCTTCTCAGAGCTTTAAGGAAGATTACATAGTGATGCCTTTGAGGGAGGAGTTTCCCAGGCAGAAAAGGATGAGAGGGTCAGAGAACTCCAGGTAGAAGTAGAGCGTGAAAGAAATAAACAGGAAACCGCTGGTATTCAGTATGGCTGGAAGCTGGGGGCATGATGACAAGGTGCAAGAGATGAGGTTAGGTCAGAAAAGTAAAGGGAAGGGACCAAATGAGTTCTGCAAAGAAACTTGTACTTCATATATAAACAGTGTGGAGCAAAAGGTTTTGAGAACAGAGAAGATACGTAACAGATCTTTGCTCAGAGAGATAAATCTGGTAACTACAAACTGGTGGCAGAGCAAACATCTGGGAGGTTGCTCAAACGTCCAAAGAGAAGATGAGGACTAGATTAGAATAGGCAGAGGAGAACAAATATGGACTCAAAAGACATTTCTAAAAAAAAAAAAAAAAAGACATTCCTGCGTCAGAAGTGATATAATTTAGTAACCAATTTGATTCTGTAGGTGAAGGAAAGGAAGGCTGTGAAGATGGGTGAAGCTTCCACTTTGCCTAATCGAGCCAATGATAATGATTAAGCAGAGAAATGATGACATGAATAAATGGAGACCCGGAAATATAAGATTTTATCCTAAAGGCAATGAAAGTTACATATGAAGACTCATCTTATTAGGAAGGACTGAGATTAGAGGTGTGAAAAACAATTAGGAGTCACTGCAATGAAAGGGTGAGAAGGAAAGACCCTGGATTAGTATAACAGAATGTTAGCTTCCAAAAGGGGCTCGCGACAATCCTGTTACAACCTCCTCATGAAGATGAAGAAGTTAGGCCATCAGCCAGAAGCAGAGCTCAGATGAAATCTTCCAAATGCAACATTCTCCATAACAGAATAGTAACTAACAATAAGACTGGAGAAAAGAAGAAATACTTGTGACAGTCATTTTTAAAGAGGAATTGGCAGGACCAAATGAACAAATGAGGAAAATCAAGAAGGCTGAATCAAAGATAAGTCTGGGGTTCTGGCTTGGTTGATGGGGAGGATGATACTATTGAGAACAAAACTCAGGTCACATCTCAGAAGGTTCTTCAGCTTGTAAATGATTCCTTCAGATAGAAAGAAACTCCAACCAAAAATATCTGAGAAGTTCAAAAAGAAGATGCCCTGAAGATGTTACCAGGCTTATTGTGGTGATCATTTCACAATACATACAAATATTGAATCATTACAATTTTTTACACCTGAAACTAATATAATATTATATGTCAATTACACCTTGATTTAAAAAAAAAAAAAAAGATGTTTACTGAGGGCCTGCCATAGGAGTTTCAGATTTAAAGGACTTGAGCTTACAAACATGATATTGGATTGGAGGAAGTAGCACGTAGATAAATAACTTTTTTGGTGCCCAGGAAAGAAGTTGAGGCAACATGGGAAGGAGGAAAGGAGAACAAGAGAGAGGGAAGAAAAGAAGAAAGACAGAACAATTTCTGAACACTTCTCTCTCACATCCCTTAGGAAGACAAACAATTCTATGAATTCGTCCTTTAAGTTTTCTTTTCCAAACCTTAAGACTAGAATTCAAATTAATGGAACCATCAGAAATATAGTACTCAAGATGGCACAGTATGACCATCTACAGATTTTATAACCAGATGTTACCAATAAGACTTTATTCAAACAATATGACACCTGAGTCTTGCCAACTTTTTTTTTTTGCAGTTTTTTAAAATTGAAGTACAGCTGATTTACAGTGTCAGGTGTACAGCAAAGAGATACAGTTATGCACATATATAATCTTTTTCAGATTCTTTTCCCTTATAGGTTATTACAAGATACTGAATATAGTTCCCTGTGCTATAACAGTAGGTCCTTGTTCTTTATCAATTTTATATATAGTAGTATCTGTTACTCCCAAATCCCTAACTTATCCGTCCCCCCTTTATGTCTGTGAGTCTATCTCTGTTTTGTAATCGTATGGTATTTGTCTTTCTCTGACATACTTCACTTAGTATGATAATCTCTAGGTACATTCATTTTGTTGCAAATGGCATTATTTCATTCTTTTTTATGGCTGAGTAATATTCCACTGTGTATATATACCACATCTTCTTTATCCATTCACCTGTTGATGGACATTTAGGTTGCTTCCATGTCTTGGCTACTGTAAATAGTGCTATGAATATTGGGGTACATATATCTTTTCAAATTAGAGTTTTCTCCAGATATATGCCCAAGAGAGGGACTGCAGGATCATGTGCCAACTCTATTTTTAGTTTTTCAAGGAACCTCCATACTGTTCTCCATAGTGGCTGCACCAATTTACATTCCCACACCAACAGTGTACGAGGTTTCCTTTTTCTCCACACCCTCTCCAGCATTTGTTATTTATAGACATTTTATTTTTTTTGGCTATGCTGCACAGCATGTAAGATCTTAGCTCCCCAATCAGGGATCGAACCCATGGCCCCTGCAGTGAGTGGAAGCATGGAGTCCTAACCACTGGACTGCCAGGGAATTCCTGTAGGCTTTTTAATGACAGCCATTCTGCCCAGTGTGAGATGATACCTCATTATAGTTTCAACTTGCATTTCTCTAATAATTAGTGATATTGAGCATCTTTTCATGTGCCTGTTGGCCATCTGTATGTCTTCTTTGCAGAAATGTCTATTTAGGATTTCTGCCCATTTTTTTATTGAGTTGCTTCTATTTTTTTTATATTAAGTTGCATGAGCTATTTGTATATTTTGGAAATTAATCCCTTGTCAGTATCACTGTTTGCAAATATTTTCTCTCAGTCTGAAGGCTGTCTTTTCATTTTGTTTATGGTTTCTTTTGCTTTGCAAATGCTTTTAAGTTTAACTAGGTCCCATTTGTTTATTTTTTGGGTTTGTTTTCCATTACTCTCAGAGATGGATCTAAAAAAATATTGCTGTGATTTACATCAAAGAGTGTTCTGCCTTTGTTTTCCTCTAGGAGTTTTATAGTGTCCAGTCTTACATTGAAGTCTATAATCCATTTTGAGTTTATTTTGGTATATGGTATTAGAGAATGCTTTAATTTTATTCTTTTACATCTAGCTGTCCAGTTTTCCCAGCACCACTTACTGAAGAGACTGTCTTTTCTCCATTCTATGTTCTTGCCTCCTTTGTCATAGATTAATTGACCACAAGTGCGTGGGTTTATTTCTGTTCTTTCTATCCCGTTCCATTGAGCTATGTGTCTGCTTTTGTGCCAGTACCATCCTGATTTGATTACTGCAGCTTTGTAGTACAGTCCGAAGTCAGGGAACGTGATTCCTCCAGCTCTGTTCTTTCTTCTAAAGATTGTTTTTGCTATTCGGGGTCTTTTGTGTTTCCACACAAATTTAAAAAATTTTTGTTCCAGTTCTGTGAAAAATGTCACTGGTAATTTGAAAGGGACTGCATTGAATCCGTAGATTGCTTTGGGTAGTATAGTCATTTTCACAATATTGATTCTTCTAATCTAAGAACATGGTATATCTCTCCATCTGTTTGTGTCATCTTCAATTTCTTTCATCAGTGTCTTAGTTTTCAGAGTACAGGTCTTTTGCTTCCTTAGGTAGGTTTACTCCTAGGTATTTTATTCTTTTTGATGTGATAGTAAATGGGATTGTTTCCTTAATTTCTCTTTCTGATATGTTGTTGTTAGTGTATAGAAATGCAACAGATTTTTGTGTATTAATTTTGTATCCAGCAACGTGACTGAATTCATTGATGAGCTCAAGGAGTTTTCTGGTGGCATCTTTAGGATTTTCTATGTCTAGTATCATGTCATCTGCAAACAGTGACAGTTTTACTTCTTCCTTTCCAACTTGGATTTCTTTTATTTCTTTTTCTTTTCAGATTGCTGCGCTTAGGACTTCCAAAACCATGTTGAGTAAACATGGCGACAGTGGGCATCCTTGTCTTATTCCTGATCTTAGAGGGAATGCTTTAACCTTTCCCCACTGAGTATGATGTTAGCTGTGGGTTTGTCAATAATTGTTTTCTTCAAGAAGAATGCTGCCATAATTCAATGTTATATCACTTTTGCTTAATATATGATGATTTCCCTTAGCAGATTAAGAGGCTTCCATATCACATAGAAAATAAGAATAAAACATTCTTGGGGGTGGGGCTAATGGCGGACTCTGGGAAAGCTCACCCCAAGGAGTACTTCCAGGAGCTTCTGCTGCCAGTGTTCTTGTCCTCACAGTAAGCCACAGCCAACCCCCCCTCCCGCCTCTGCAGGAGACCCTCCAATACTAGCAGTTTTTCAGGGGAGAAAAAGCTCATATTTGAAAATGAAGCACAGATATCTTCAGCTTCTCCAGTGAACAGAGCAACTGAAATCAGATATTCTAATAAGAGTACTCTTAAAATCATAACAGGTATTCTGATAGAGGTAAAAAGATAAAAATAGCCTGGGTCAGAATATCTTTGTAAAATTTAAACAATTCTTCCACAAATGTTCTTCATACCAAAAGAAAAGAAATTTTCCGACCAGATAACAGACAGCAGAAGCAAGAAGAACTACAATCCTGCAGCCTGTGGAACAAAAACCACATTAACAGGAAGAGAGATAAGATGAAAATGCAGAGGGCTATGTACCAGATGAAAGAACAAGATAGAACCCCAGAGAAACAACTAAATGCAGATAGGCAACCTTCCAGAAAAAGAATTCAGAATATGATAGTGAAGATGATCCAGGACCTCAGAAAAAGAATGGAGGCAAGGATCGAGAAGATGCAAGAAATGTTTAACAAAGACCTAGAAGAATTAAAGAACAAACAAACAGAGAGGAATGATACAATAACTGAAATGAAAAGTACACAAGAAAGAATCAATAGCAAAATAACTGAGGCAGAAGAACGGATAAGTGACCTGGAAGACAGAATGGTGGAATTCACTGCTGTGGAACAGAATAAAGAAAAATGAATGAACAGAAATGAAGACAGCCTAAGAGACCTCTGGGACAACATTAAACACAAAAACATTCGCATTATAGGGGTCCCAGAAGGAGAAGAGAGAGCGGAAGGACCCAAGAAAATATTTGAAGAAATATAGTCGTAAACTTCCCTAACATGGGAAAGGAAATAGCCACCCAAGTCCAGGAAGCGCAGAGAGTCCCATAAAGGATAAACCCAAGGAGAAACATATCAAGACACATAGTAACCAAATTGGCAAAAATTAAAGACAAAGAAAAATTATTGAAAGCAGCAAGGCAAAAACAAAAAATAACAAACAAGGGAACTCCCATAAGGTTAACAGCTGATTTCTCAGCAGAAACTCTACAAGCCAGAATGGAGTGGCATGACATATTTAAAGTGATGAAAGGTAAGAACCTAAAACCAAGATTACTCTACCCGGCAAGGATCTCATTCAGATTCAATGGAGAAATCAAAAGCTTCACAGACAAGCACAAGCTAAGAGAATTCAGCACCACCAAATCAGCTCTACAACAAATGCTAAAGGAACTTCTCTAAGTGGGAAACACAAGAGAAGAAAAGGACCTACAAAAACAAACCCAAAACAATTAAGAAAATGGTCATAGGAACATACATATCAATAATTACCTTAAACGTGAATGGATTAAATGCTCCAACCAAAAGACACAGGCTTGCTGAATGGATACAAAAACAAGACCCATATACATGCTGTCTACAAGAGACCCACTTCAGACCTAGGGACACATACAGACTGAAAGTGAGAGGATGGAAAAAGATATTCCATGCAAATGGAAATCAAAAGAAAGCTGGAGTAGGAATACTCAAATCAGATAAAATGACTTTAAAATAAAGAATGTTACAAGAGACAAGGAAGGACACTACATAATGATCAAGGGATCAATCCAAGAAGAAGATATAATAATTTTAAATATATATGCACCCAACATAGGACCACCTCAATACATAAGGCAACTGCTAACAGCTATAAAAGAGGAAATCGATAGCAACACATTAATAGTGGGGGACTTTAACACCTCACTTACACCAATAAACAGATCATCCAAAATGAAAATAAATAAGGAAAGAGAAGTTTTAAATGACACAATAGACCGGATAGATTTAATTCATCTTTACAGCACATACTATCCAAAAACAGCAGATTACACTTTCTTCTCAAGTACGCACAGAACATTCTCCAGGATAGATCACATCTTGGGTCACAAATCAAACCTCAGTAAATTTAAGAAAACTGAAATCATATCAAGCATCTTTTCTGACCACAACGCTATGAGATTAGAAATGAATTACAGGGGAAAAAACATAAACACAAACACATGGCGGCTAAACAATGTTACTAAATAACCAAGAGATCACTGAAGAAATCAAAGAGGAAATCAAAAAATACCTAGAGACAAATGACAATGAAAACACAACGATCCAAAACCTATGGGACATGGCAAAAGCAGTTCTAAGAGGGAAGTTTATAGCAATAAAAGCCTACCTCAAGAAACAAGAAACATCTCAAATAAACAAACTATCTTACACCTAAAGGAACTACAGAAAGCAGAACAAACAAAACCCAAAGTTAGCAGAAGGAAAGATATCATAAAGATCACAGCAAAAATAAATGAAATAGAAACAAAGAAAACAATAACAAAGATCAATAAAACTAAAACCTGGTTCTTTGGGAAAATAAACAAAATTGATAAACCAATAGCCAGACTCATCAAGAAAAAGAGGGAGAGAACTCAAATCAATATAATTAGAAATGAAAAAGGAGAAGTTACAACAGACACCCCAGAATTACAAAGCATCCTAAGAGACTACTACAAGCAACTTTGTGCCAATAAAATGGACAACCTGGAAGAAATGGACAAATTCTTAGAAAGGTATAACTTTCCAAGACTGAACCAGGAAGAAATAGAAAATATGAACAGACCAATCACAAGGAATGAAATTGAAACTGTGATTAAAAATCTTCCAACAAACAAAAGTCCAGGACCAGATGGCTTCACAGGTGAATTCTATCAAACATTTAGAGAAGAGCTAACACCCATCCTCCTCAAACTCTTCCAAAGAATTGCAGAGAAAGGAATATTCCCAAACACGTTCTATGAGGCCACCATCACCCTGATACCAAAAGACAAAGATACTACAAAAAAAGAAAATTACAGACCAATATCACTGATGAACATAGATGCAAAAATCCTCAACAAAATGCTAGGAAACAGAATCCAACAGCACATTAAAAGGATCATACACCATGATCAAGTGAGATTTACCCCACGGATGCAAGGATTCTTCAATATACGCAAATCAATCAACGTGAGACACCATATTAACAAATTGAAGAATAAAAACCATATGATCATCTCAATAGATGCAGAAAAAGCTTCTGACAAAATTCGACACCCATTTATGAAAAAAGAACTCCAGAAAGTGGGCGTAGAGGGAACCTACCCCAACATAATAAAGGCCATATACGACAAACCCACAGCAAACATCATTCTCAATGGTGAAACTGAAAGCATTTCCTCTAAGATCAAGAACTAGACAAGGATGTCCACTCTCACCACTACTGTTCAACATAGTTTTGGAAGGCCTAGCCACGGCAATCAGAGAAGAAAAAGAAATAAAAGGAATATAATTTGGAAAAGAAGATGTAACACTGTCACTGTTTGCAGATGACATGATACTATACATAGAGAATCCTAAAGATGCCACCAGAAAACTACTAGAGCTGATCAATGAATTTGGTAAAGTTGCAGGATACAAAATTAATGCACAGATATCTCTTGCATTCCTAAACACTAGTGATGAAAAATCTGAAAGAGAAATTAAGGAAACACTCCCATTTACCACTGCAACAAAAAGAATAAAATACCTAGGAATAAACCTACCTAGGGAGACAAAAGACCTGTATGCAGAAAACTTATTATAAGACACTGATGAAAGAAATTAAAGATGATACCAACAGATGGAGAGATATACAATGTTCTTGGATTGGAAGAATCAATATTGTGAAAATGACTATACTACCCAAAGCAATCTACATATTCAATGCAATCCCTATCAAACTACCAATGGCATTTCTTACAGAACTAGAACAAAAATCTTAAACTTTGTATGGAGACACAAAAGCCCCCAAATAGCCAAAGCTGTCTTGAGGGAAAAAAACGGAGCTGGAGGAATCAGACTCGCTGAGTTCAGACTATACTACAAAGCTACAGTAATCAAGACAATATGGTACTGGCACAAAATCAGAAACATAGATCAATGGAACAGGATAGAAAGCCCAGAGATAAACCCACACACCTATGGTCAACTAATCTATGACAAAGGAGGCAAGGATATACAATGGAGAAAAGACAGCCTCTTCATTAAGTGGTGCTGGGAAAACTGGACAGCTACATGTAAAAGAATGAAATTAGAACACTCCCTAACACTATACACAAAAATAAACTCAAAATGGATTCGAGATCTAAATGTAAGACCGGACACGATAAAGCTCTTAGAGGAAACCACAGGAAGAACACTCTTTGACAGAAATCACAGCAAGATCTTTTTTGATCCACCTCCTACAGTAATGGAAATAAAAATAAACAAATGGGACCTAATGAAACTTAAAAGCTTTTGCACAGCAAAGGAAACCATAAACAAGATGAAAAGACAACACTCAGATGGGAGAAAATATTTGCAAACGAATCAACTGACAAAGGATTAATCTCCAAAATATATAAACAGCTCATGAAGCTCAATATTAGAAAAACAAACAATCCAAAATGGGCAGAAGACCTAAATAGACATTTCTCCAAAGAAGACATACAGATGGCCAAGAAGCACATGAAAAGCTGCTCAACATCACTAATTATTAGAGAAATTCAAATTAAAACTACAATGAGGTGTCACCTCACACCAGTTACAATGTGCATCACCAGAAAACCTACAAACAACAAATGCTGGAGAGGGTGTGGAGAAAAGGGAACCCTCTTGCACTGTTGGTGGGAATGCAAATTGATACAGCCACTATGGAGAGCCGTATGGAGGTTACTTAAAAAACTGAAAATAGAATTACCATATGACCCAGCAATCCCACTACTGGGCATATACCCAGAGAAAACCATAATTCAAAAAGACACATGCACCCCAATGTTCATTGCTGCACTGTTTACAATAGCCAGGTCATGGAAGCAACCTAAATGCCCATCGATAGACAAACGGATAAAGAAGTTGTGGTACATATATACAATGGAATATTACTCAGCCATAAAAAGGAATGAAATTGGGTCATTTGTAGAGACATGGATGAATCTAGAGACTGTAATACAGAGTGAAGTAAGTCAGAAAGAGAAAAACAAATATTGTATATTAACGCATATACGTGGAACCTAGAAAAATGGTACAGATGAACCAGCCTGCAGGGCAGAAATTGAGACATAGATGTAAAGAACAAACGCATAGACACCAAGGGGGGAAAGTGGCGGGGGGTGTGATGAAGCGGGAGATTGGGATTGACATATATACACTAATATGTATAAGATGGATAATAAGAACCTGCTGTATAAAAAAATAAATTCAAAAATCCAAATTTCTAAAAAAAGGAAAAAAAAGAATAAAATATGGAATAAAATTTTTGAAAAACAAAAACCAAAAATATCATTTAGTTTTACATTGGTAATTCTGAATTATTCAATATCATGAACTCTATATTCACTCAGCCTAGCAGCAATGATTCCTTATTTGGGGACTCTTTCCTTTATTATACAATACCATAATGTTTTTTAATTTATCATGAAATTTTCCAAAAATGAACAAACAAAAAATCAAAATAAATGACAGTGATACTCTATGTAACTCTCACACAGCTTCAACAATTATCAATACGTGGCCAATCTTATTTCTACTGCCTCCACTTTTCTTGATTATTTTGAAACAAAACCCAGACATCCTATCATTTGCCATAACAATTCAATACCATAGCATTTTTAATAAGCAGGATTTTTTCATTTAAATGACAATAGTCCTTTAAAAATAATTCTGAAATATTGAAAATCTTGTACCAGAGGATACTGTTATTATTTTGTATTCCCCTTATTAACGAATAATGTCAAATAACACTAGCACCTTCTTTATGCTTTCATGTACCATATATTTCATCTACTCGTTCTCTAAGTATCACCAAAGTACAGTAATAGTCTCTCTTATTCAAGTTCAGTATTTCCCTGCAACATGGAAATCTGACAGTTTATCTTTTTGCCTTCATTCTTTAGAAAGACTGCTTTTTATTTAGTCTCTTTTCTTAAAAACTAATTTATTAATATATCTCTCTTTCTCTAAAAAACAATCTTCATTTTATAATATTTCTTTTATTCAGAATTCTAATTCAGATAAACATTTACTGTTTTAAAAGCTCTAAAATAATAAAATTCCAGAAACTCCTATTATGGCAAATTCTTATTGCTCAGAAGTGATTTTAATTAAAACAAACATATCCGCAGTAATGCTTTAAGAATTCAGGTATCAAAAGTGTTAAGTTTAGGGCTTCCCTGGTGGCGCAGTGGTTGAGAGTCCGCCTGCCGATGCAGGGGACACGGGTTCGTGCCCTGGTCTGGGAGGATCCCACATGCCGCGGAGCGGCTGCGCCCGTGAGCCATGGCCGCTGAGCCTGTGCGTCCGGAGCCTGTTGCTCCGCAGCGGGAGAGGCCACAGCAGTGAGAGGCCCGCGTACCGAAAAAAAAAAAAAAAAAAAAAAAAATCCATGCTACATTCAAGAAATTAGCAGAAGACAAGTATAGCTAGAACACAGAGATGAAGTAATACATAAAAAGAGTAAAGAAGATGGAATTACCATAGTCTTGTATGGTATGCTAAAAAAGCTGGCATTTTTCCTGTATAATGGGAAGCCATCAGAGGTTTTCAAGCAAGAGAAATATATGATCAAACAAGTATTCTCAATTAGCAGATAGTATGCAGGGTGAATCAGAAGGTTTAAAGGCAGAGGTAGGCAGACCATTGTAAAAGTTCTGGGAAGGACTGCGGAAGGCCAAAATTAGAGTAAATAAGGTAAGAATGGAGGGAATGCATTCAAGAGGCCATCCAGATATAGACTTATCTACTGTGGTCAAATATATATATAGAAACACTGTAGGCATTAAAGATGTATTTGATGAATAAATGTGTATGCACATATGTGTACATGTAAATAAGAGAGTGCTAAGCAGACAGCCAGAGAAACAACTGAAGATGACTGAGGTTTCCAGTGAGTGAAAGCAAGGCTATTTACACCACACCTTCTACTACCCCTGCCCAAGAAAAGAATAATACTGACAATGAGCCAGCTAGCAAGTAAAGAATAAATTCATTTTGGATGTGTAGATTTTGAAGTGACTACTGGAGAGCCAGGAGAAGATGAACAAAAGGAAATAAAGTGCAATTTAGAAAAGAAAACATCACTACACAGGCAACTGCTGAAGTCACAGAAGTAAACGTGATCACAAAGAGAGCACAGAAGAAAAGAGCTGAAGATGGTAGCCTAGGCTCTTTCACATCATGGCACCTACCTAATGTTAACATTTATATTGCTTACCAGAGTCAACTGACAGTGCTCATGGGCTGCCACTGCCCCAAACTCCACCAGTGGCTGAAGAACTTAGAGGATTAATAATAGGACCCATAACCTATTCACAGTAGCCATGCCACAGGGATTGGGAAGCCCTTCTCTGCTGCATGCCACTACCTTCAACAGGCTGCAGGAGAAACATTTAAAGGTCCTTGATAATAGGTAAATCTAGATGTGAGACACTACAAGAAAATTGGTCTGACTTCTAAAAAAAAAAAAGAAGAAAAGACTCATAAAAAAGGTAGGGTTGGGGGAGAGTCTACTCAAGACATGTAACAACTAAATATTATGCACAAAAACCTTATAGATTGTAGTTTATAAAAAAACAGCTACAGGGCTTCCCTGGTGGCGCGGTGGTTGAGAGTCCGCCTGCCGATGCAGGGGACACGGGTTCATGCCCCGGTCCGGGAAGACCCCACATGCCACGGAGCGGCTGGGCCCGTGACCCATGGCCGCTGAGCCTGCGCGTCCAGAGCCTGTGCTCCACAACGGGAAAGGCCACAACAGTGAGAGGCCCGCATACCGCAAAAAAAAAAAAAGTTCACCAGAAAGCAACGATCTCCTTCTAGGAGGGAAGGAGAAAAATATAAATATTTTGTCATTCTCTAGTCTAGCACTATCAAATCAGATAGAACTAGATCATCAACCTGCTCCTTTAGGTACACTTTCAGATTTCAGTCTTCATGAAATCATCTCAAATCATAAGTATCAATGAGAAAACAAACACTCAAAAAAGAAATCCACAAGTCAAGATATCAAAATCAACACTTAAAATTTAAATATATACTAGTTTTTCACCATACTCCTGAAAGTTCAGCCAAACTGCTGTGGCCTCTCCCGTTGCGGAGCACAGGCTCTAGACGCACAGGCTCAGCAGCCATGGCTCACGGGCGCAGCCGCTCCCCAGCATGTGGGATCCTCCCGGACTGGGGCATGAACCCGCGTCCCCTGCATCCCCCTGCATCGGCAGGCGGACTCTCAACCGCTGCGCCACCAGGGAAGCCCAGGAATCTTCTTTCGATAACGTTTAAGCTATTACATGTTTTTCTTGGCTGATCTTAAGTACTATGATAACAGAGAATGTGATACTGTGATATAATAAGAAAACATATCGTGGGGTCTTCCTCAGGGGTTCCTCGCTCACAACTCCTAAAATCCTTGTAATTTCCTAAGTGATTAGAGCATATGAGCATCTTTTCTTATAATATTTGGTTTTTATTCCTGGAATAGCTTCAGAAGGATAAAAATAAAAGAAGCTCTTTTGTTATTCATAACAAGCCCCTTTCAACCACACCTGAGTTTATGTTAATGAAGTGACTTTTGGAAAGTCCTTAGAGAACCACTTGATGGGGACTGGTTGCCTGGGGAACAAACCAAGTAATCAGAACTTTGAGCATGCCCACTGCCACCCCAACCCCAAATGGGGCCCTGGGGATTTAATTATTCACCAATGGTCAAGGATTTAATCAATCACACCTACATAATGAAGCCTCCATAAAAATCCCTAAAGTACAGAATTCAGAGAGCTTCTGGGCTGGTGAACAAGAACACATCCACTTGCTGGGATGGTGGTACACCCCAAAACTCCACAGGGACAGAAGCTCTTGTGCTTGGGACCCTTCTGGACATAGACCTAGCCCTATATATTCTTCATCTGACTGTTCATTTGTATCCTTTAATATATCCTTTGTAATAAACCAGTAATCTAGTAAGTAAACTGTTTTCCTGAGTTCTATGAGCCATTCTAGTAAATGACTGAACCTGAGGAAGGGGTCGTGGGGACCTTCAATTTGTAGCTGAGTCAGAGGTTGTGGGCAACCTGGGGGACCCAACACTTGCCACTGGCATCTGAAGTGAGGGGCAGTCTTGTGGGACTGAGCCTTTAACCTGTGGGGTCGAAACTGAGTTAAATTGTAGGATACCCAGCTGGTGTCGGAGAATTGGCCAGTATGGGGAAAAAACCTGCACATCTCTGGTGTCAGAAGTAATTTGGGAAGTGTTGGGTGTAAGGGGAGTTGTGAATAGAGAGATAAACAGAGTTTTTCCTTTCAGATAGTCTATTTCCTAATACAGTAAGTATCCGTGCTAGAATCCGAACCATTTGAACCATTATAATCCACAATCACTGAAATACACTTGAAAAAGCAAATTCCTTTAAATGACTTTACTTGAAACTTTAATCAACATGACATATATCATAAAGTAAAAAGTCAGCTATTAGCTATAAAGAATTAATTTTTTTTAGAAGTTTCCATATAGGTTTACCTGGATTAGTCTGTATAAAAGTTCAGGTAAACCTAATGTTGTCAGATGATCCATTTCATAGGAATATCAACCTAAGATCAAATTCTAGTCACTAAAAAGCTAAAAAACAAAACAAGAAGTTAGGAAAATAAAGCTGTTGCCCAGACAAGAACAAAGATAAATACCAATAATAGGGACTTCCCTGGTGGCACAGTGGTTAAGAATCCACCTGCCAATGCAGGGGACACAGGTTTGAGCCCTGGTGCGGGAAGATCCCACATGCTGCCGAGCAACTAAGCCCGTGCACCACAACTACTGAGCCTGCGCTCTAGAGCCCGCGGTACAACTACTGAGCCTGCACTCTAGAGCCTGTATGCCACAACTACTGAAGCCCGTGTGCCTACAGCCCGTGCTCCGCAACAAGAGAAGCCACTGCAACGAGAAGCTCGCACACCGCAACAAAGAGTAGCCCCTGCTCGCCACAACTAGAGAAAGCCCGCATGCAGCAATGAAGACCCAATGAAGCCAAAAATAAATAAAATAAATTTATTAAAAAACAATAATAATGAATCAAGTCATAATTTATGAGAAAAAAAGCATTTTTCTTTTATCATTAAATCACCTTTAAAACATAAAAATTTATGCTATCCAGTACCACAACACATTTATAATAAGAGTTATAAAAATAGCTACATTTATATAGTACTTAGTATAAGGTAGGTATCGTTCTTTGAGCCTCAACCACATTAACTCTTTTAATCCTCACAACGTGCTAGGAAGCAAGTACTATACTCTCTCCATTGTACAGATGAGGACACTAAAAGCAGAGAGGTTAGATCACTCTAGGTCACACAGCTAGTTAAGGGGCAGATCCAAGATTCACCAGGATCTAGGAAGCCTGGCTCCAGAGTCTGTGCTTTTGGTCACTACAGCTTCACTTCTTCTTATCCCCCTTCTGCAAAAGGGAATAGCACGTGTCAAGGCTCAGAGGCAAAAAAGAACGATGAATTTGAAGTTTGGTAAAGCTGGTTTAGAATAGGGGAAAGCAAGTTAAAGCTGAATGAAAAGAAGGCAGGGCCAGTTCAAACAGGAACAGGTAAGCCACATTAAGGAAACTGGACTTCATCCCAAGCAGAAAAGGATTTTAATCAATCTGTGTTTTTGTGAATAGTTTGGAGGTGAAGAGGGAACAAGGAGACTAACATTAAAAGGCCTTTGCAGTAATTTAAGAGATGACTACAGTATAAATTAGAATGGTGGCAGAAGAAATAAAAAGTAGATGGAACTGAAAGATAATTAGGAAACAGTATCAACAGAACATGCAGTTAAGAAACAAGAGAAAGTAAAGCAAAAATGATTCTCACTTTTTGACTTGGACAACTGGGTGACAGTGGTGCCATTCACTGAGCTAAAAAGAACAGACTGGGGAAGTTTTTGTAAATTGAAGTTGAGAGAACTTGTTTAAATGGAGATGTCGAAAAGGCATTTGGATAAACCTAGAGCTTAGAAGGAAGATGTGGGCTAGAGACAGAGAGTGAAAAAATTTAGAAATGAAACTCATGACAATAGCAGAGAGGACAGAACCCTGAAGAACATCATTTAAGGAGAAGAACCTCCACAGTATTAACAGTGTATACTACACTACATGATGCTTAACACTGCTCAGTGGTTTCTAATTATGTTACTTTACTCTGGTCTTCCCAACTAACACAAACGTCACTGAAAGCAAGGACTCGTTCTATTAGGGCTTTGCAACTCCCCAGCTTTTAACATATCAATGGCTAGTTGTGGGGTACTTAACCAACTGAGATATGCGAAAGAGATACATAAAATATAATTGACTTTAGGAAGCTCCTTTTTTTAGGGTTCCTCTGATCTTTCAATTTGCCCCAGGCTTTTGCTCCCCTCCACACTTGCTGCACTGATTGCTCTAACTCAGCAAAGAAGTTGTTGGTAATTGATGATGTGGGACTTACACAATGGTTCTGTGGTAGACTCTCTCGTTCTCAACACCTATAAGCAAATCCAGTTGAAATTAAGAGAAAAATGGAGGCGTTCTTATTTAAGATAATAGACACAGTTTGTTCTATTGCATTTTACTACAACAGTAGAAATGTTTATATTTTTATATTATACTGTCAAATCACAAAATACTTGTTGTGTTTGGCCCTCGGTCTTTTCCACACTGATTGATCTTCCTGATCTCTCTTTCCTTTATTCTTCTCTACATCAGACAAGGTTGACCTTTCCAGAAATTTTGTGAACACTCTACTCTAGCCTGAGGTCAAAGCTCTCTGCTCTGCATTCACCAGGCACATTTCTGTACTATACACATGACATGCATCATATACCACTTCGTAAGGTAACTTTTCCATAGTATGTGATTTAAAGAGCTTAGATGATGGAATTATACACCTATTATATTGATGCTAAGTCACACAGCTAAGAAATTACTTATACCCTCAGAGTACCAGTTTTTGCACCTGTTAATTAAGAATAATACTAACATTGCACAATTTTCAAGATAAATGAGATCACATATGTAAAATACCTAGCACAGTGTTATAGCTGAGATATAGTCTTTGCCCTACAGAAGTTCACCAGAGAGTAGAGGAAGTAAGTAATGTGCACAGTTACTAAATATAAGGTATTATGTGAAAAAGTGCCTGAATCCCATCATTTAAAATATTTTTATAACCATCAATTTAATCCTATCTTTCTCAAAGAAGTTTAGGTGAGGGAAAGGGACTGCAGGGTGGGAGAAGAGTCCTCTCACGACCTGATATGAGCAATACTTCACATCTTTTATATCACTAATTAAGATAATCTATTGAGATTATCATAGGTCATGAAAAGAAACTAGATGGTTTCCCCGATAAGATCAGGAACAAGGCAAGAATATCTGCTCTCTCTACTCCTGTTCAAAATCATACTGGAAGTCCTAGCCAATACAATAAAATGTGGAAAGGAAATAAAAAGTACACAGATTAAGGAAGAAATAAAATTGTATTTGTATAACTGTCTGGAGAAAATCCAAAGAACAAGAGAACTCCTGGAACAAATAAACAATGATAGCAAGGTTGCAGGATACAAGGTTAATATACAAAAGCAACTGCTTTCTTATATACCAGCAATGAAAAGTTGGAATTGAAAATTAAATACACAATAATATTTACAATAGCACCCCAAAAAAATGAATTACTTAGGTATAAACCTAACAAAACATGTATAAGATCTATACAAGGAAAACTATAGAACTGAAGAATCAAAAAATATCTAAATAAAGGGAGAGATATTCCATGTACATGACTAAGAAAACCTAATATTGTCAAGATGTAAATTCTTCTCAATTTGATCTATGATTCAACATAATCCCAATCAAAATCCCAGCCAGTTATTTTGTGGACACTGACAAACTGACACTCAAGTTGATATGGTATAATCACATTGGAGGACAGTTTGGCAGCTTCTTACAAAACTAAACATACTCTTATCATACAATGCAGCAGCTGCACTCCTTGATATTTACCAAAATGAACTGAAAACTTCAGTCCCCACAAAAATCTGCACACAAATGTTTATAGCAACTTTATTCATAACTGCCAAAACTTAGAAGCAGCCAAGATATCTTTCAGTAGGTGAATGAATAGATTAACTGTGGTATATCCAGATGGTGCGATATAATTCAACACTAAAAAGAAATGAGCTATCAAGCCATGAAAAGGCATGGAGGAAGCTTAATGCTTATTACTAAGTGAAAAAAGCTAAACTGGGGCTTCCCTAGTGGCGCAGTGGTTGAGAGTCCGCCTGCCGATGCAGGGGACACGGGTTCGTGCCCCGGTCCGGGAAGATCCCACATGCCGTGGAGCGGCTGGGCCTGGGAGCCATGGCCACTGAGCCTGTACATCCAGAGCCTGTGCTCAGCAACAGGAGAGGCCACAAGAGTGAGAGGCCCGCGTACGGGGAAAAAAAAAAAAAAAAAAAGCTAAACTGAAAAGGTTACGTACTGTATGATTACAATTATGACATTCTGGAAAGGGAAAACTATATAGACAAAAAAAGATCTGTGCTTGCCAGGGGCTCAAAGGAAGGGAGGCAGGGATAAATGGATGGAGCACGGGTGAGAGACAGGAGGGAAGGGAGCAGGGCAGAACCATTAAAAGAATGACACAGCTGTTGAGGATATGGCAAATACTGGTTAGAACAAACTAGGCCCAAGATGGAGGAAGAATCTACTTCCAGTAGATCCTGAGCCTCAATATACGTTCATTGTAATACACCCACAGGTGCCATGACAGTTCCAAGGCTGACCCTAAAAGGCCAAAAAGTGGGCAGTGGCCCAATTCCTAGAAATCCCCACCCCTTCTCCAAGATAGTTAGAATATTCTTCCCACTTGTTAGCCTATGAAATTACCCAGCCCATAAAAACTAACCACCCCACAGCACGGGGCCACTCTTGCCTTTGGAGACATCTGCATTGTGCCTATGGAATGTGTATCTCTCTAAATAAACTTGCTTTCACTTTACTATGGCTTGCTCTTGAATTTTGCTCTGCACGAAGCCAAGAACCCTCACTTGGCTGCCCGTCCCAGGAACTCGCCCAAGACCTGTGACATGACCAACCTCTTGTGCCCCATTCTCCTGCAACAGGGGATATGTTTAGAGCAGTAAAATTATTCTGTATGATACTGTAATGGTGGATACATGTGATTATGCATTTTGTCAAACCCACAGAATATACAACACAAAGAGTGACCCTTAAGGTAAACTACGGATTTAGTTAATAACAATGAATAATAATGGCTCATCAATTGTAGCAAACATACCACTAAAGCAAGATGTTAATCATAGGGAGATGGGGGTGGGGAGGATAGGGTTGAGGCAGTAAAAGGGTATATAGGAACTCTCTGTACTTTCCACTCAATTTTTCTGTAAACCTAAAGCTGCTCTAGGGACTTCCCTGGTGGCGCAGTGGTTAAGAATCCGCCTGCCAACGCAGGGGACATGGGTTCAAGCCCTCGTCCGGGAAGATCCCACATGCCGCGGAGCAACTAAGCCCGTGCGCCCCAACTACTGAGCCTGCACTCTAGAGCCTGCGAGCTACAACTACTGAGCCCACGGGCCACAGCTACTGAAGCCCGCGCGCCTAGAGCCTGTGCTCTGCGACAAGAGAAGCCACCACAATGAAAAGCCTGCACACCTCAACGAAGAGCAGGCCCCGCTCGCCAGAACTAGAGAAAGCCCGCGCGCAGCAACAAAGACCCAACGCAGCCAAAATTAATTAATTAATTAAAGAAAGAAAGAAAGAAATTACTTCCAATCTATTGTTGGTAAATAGAAAATATCCTCCAACTGGCCAGTGAAAAAACCAAAAGAGGGACTTCCCTAGCGGTCCAGTGGTTAAGACTCCGTGCTTCCAATGCAGGGGGGTGCAGGTTCGATCCCTGCTTGGGGAATTAAGATCCCACAGGCCGCATAGCGTGGCCAAAAAATTTTTAAAAAAAGAAAAAAAGAGAGAAAGGAGAAAGGGCGTAGGAGGTAAAATTGCAGCTAACTCAATAAAAAGCCTGAAACTCCTCTAGTTAAGAAGAGCAGCTCCTCTGAATAGAAGGAAAGTGAAAGAAATAGTGAAATTGGGTTGATTGTAAAATGGAGTGATCCTGTGCAGGGCACAGAGTAGAAACTTAATAAATATATACTCCCCTAACTTCACATAGGTGTATATCCTTAATACAGTATAATATGCAGCCACTTGATATCAATACAAATATAATTTCCAGAAGACATAAGAAAACCATTCCTCTACTTCCCATTCAGAATCTATCTGAAAACTAGCCATGTTATTAACTTTAAGAATACAACACTGTTAGCTGCTATAGGTCTTAAAAAAAAAACCCTACTCAAGTATCATCTGAAGAAAGTTCATAAATGGTTTCATAAATTCAAAGAAAGTAATATCTGTGATATCTGACACCTAAATGGCAACATATTTGTATTTTTTTAAAAAATCAAAGATGTATTACCCAGGAAAGTTATGTCATATTATTTTCTGAAAAATAACTCATTAAGAAAGTCTCTATAAAAACATATTTTACAAATGTGTGGGATCTGTCTGTTTCTCTACTGAAACAAGAACTAACTTGAGAGAAGAGCATATTAACAAGTTCTGAAGAGAGAGGTAATTAGCATATTGGAAACTCAGATTTCTGGCACATGGGTCTGTCCTCCAGTCATGAGTCATGGACTAGGCTGCCTATTTATTATGAAGCAATCTTTCAGTAAAAGGGGCAGCAAGGAAGAATACAACATGAATAATGACTTGGATAACTTCTGAGGAAGAAATCATAGTGAAATTAGGTCTGAGAAAGTTAGATAGCATATACTATACATTATGCTAATGCTCTTTTCCTTTTACTGTTTAGTTAACAGCAGAGAAACGGAAATTTAGTCCTTAGTTCTATTTAACGTTTTCCATTTTTTATGGATTTTAGTAATACTGAATAAAATTATTCAAGTATTAGCTTGGCTTTACGTTTTGTGAAATGCACCATTATAAATTATTTTGTGATAACATTTGTGAAAACCTCTCACCTGTCACATACCCACCCCAGCACACACACACAATGACACCAGAAGGCAACACTCTGCTTTACCTTCTGCTGAAAAGTCTGCTACCTCCAACGCTTGAGGTCCATACACGAAGCCCTCCTGGAATCTATGAACACAGCAGAGGCAAAAGGCAGAGAAGTTTATGTAGATTTAAAGTTACACTGCCCAAAACATAAAATGCCAAACGCCTACCACAAGTCTACATATCTGCCAAGGATATCAGATTCTGGATTTGACAATGAGTAAATCAACACTATACTGATATCATTCAGAGTTCATTATACATTATGCAGCTAATTACCTGAAAAAAACAAAAGTTGAGCCTTAACTAATATATATTCTCACCAATATAGGTGATTTACACTATCAAAAATGCTAATAACAAATTTTTAAAATCATGTGAGAGAGCCAATACATCTATAAGGAATATATAAGAAATTAAGTAGAAAAATATACTTCACATAATGAAGTGTGATAGACTCTACAGCTCAAGGTACATTCTTTCTTAGGACCGGAGACTGCTGGGAATACAGGAGAAAAACAATTAGAAACAGACATGCATAGGGGAAAGGGAAAAGTAGAACTGTAAAGATATTCTAATGCCAAGATTTAATTTAAGTCTGACAGCAATGTTGAAATGAGTCAGATATTACATATGCTAAGCAGTATAGGGGAAATCTACCTTGTTCGAATCATATAAAATATAAGCATGAAACATGAAATGCTTTTCAGAAAACATTCATGTAAAAAAATTAAGAATTTAGGGACTTCCCTGGCAGTCCAGTGGTTAAAACTCTGCGCTCCCAATGTAGGGGGACAAGTGTTCAATCCCTGGTCAGGGAACTAAGATCCCGCATGCCCCACAGTGCAGCAAAAAAAAAAAAAAATTAAGAATTTAATCAGATGTATAGCTGATTCACTTTGTTATAAAGCAGAAACTAACACACCATTGTAAAGCAATGATACTCCAATAAAGATGTTAAAAAAAAAGAATGAGATACAAATAAATTACACTATATAGCAAAAAAAAAGAATTTAATCAGGTAAAACATTTAGATCTCAGATTTCATTTCATTCTTTGCTGATGTTGGGCTTAAAGACTACAAAATGCAGCTAGTATATGAGAAAAGGAGTCAGATAAATTTTACTAGCTATTAAATTTAAAAGAGGGAGGCATGCTATCTTTATGTAATATCGAGAAATCCTTAAAAATACCATCAAACAATTAGGAAAGAAAGAACGAAGCATTGTCTTAAAACAGGATGATATGTCGGGCTTCCCTGGTGGCGCAGTGGTTGAGAGTCCGCCTGCCTATGCAGGCGACACGGGTTCATGCCCCGGTCGGGGAAGATCCCACATTACGCAGAACAGCTGGGCCCGTGAGCCATGGCCACTGAGCCTGCGCGTCCGGAGCCTGTGCTCCGCAACGGGAGAGGCCACAACAGTGAGAGACACGCGTACCGCAAAAAAAAAAAAAAAAAAAATCCGCCTGCCAATGCAGGGGACTCGGGTTCGAGCCCTGGTCTGGGAAGATCCCACATGCCCATGCGCCACAACTACAGAGCCTGCACTCTAGAGCCTGCAAGCCACAACTACTGAGCCCACGCACCACAACTACTGAAGCCCTCACACCTAGAGCCTGTGCTCCGCAACAAAGAGAAGCCACCGCAACGAGAAACCCACGCACCACAACGAAGAGTAGCCCCCGCTCACCACAACTAGAGAAAGCCTGCGCTCAGCTATGAGGGTCCAACACAGCCAAAAATAAACTTATTTTAAAAATAGTAATAATCACAGAATGTTATACTTTGCAAAAATTTAAATCAGTGCATTTGACATAAATTAACAATTTAATAAAAGTTAACTAAGAAACACAGGGAATATAGAGTGCCAAGCCAAAAAATTTGGGGAGGAAACCCAAAGAAGCAAAGCAAAAGGCTGAGCTGGTCAAAAGAGCCTAGAGTAACAGACAGGGCTAAATGGCAGCCAGTAGGTCACAGTCTCCAAGAGATGGTTGTATCATGTTACTAATTTAGCAGTTTGCCCAGTACTCTCTGCCTTGGGTGTATCTTAATTCCCAAAACAACCTTATAGACTACACCCTCCTCTAACACAGTGCTTGTGACATTTAAGCTAAGGACCTGATACACAGTAACTACTTTCATATTGCATATATTTTTAAAAACCTGAGATAAGATCCCACCTAATAAAACAATAATGGAGCAAAAGCTTATCTAGTATGTATGATGTGCCAGGCACAGTTCTAAAGCTCTACAAGTACTAGCTCACTTGGTCTTTACAACTCTGAGATAAGTTCTATTATCCTCACTTTACAGATGAAAAACTGAGACACAGGGAGCTTAAGAAATTTGCCTAGGGACTCCCCTGGTGATCCAGTGGGTGAGACTCCACTCCAGGGGGCCCGGGTTCGATCCGTGGTCAGAGAACTAGTTGCATGCTGCAACTAAGTTCGCATGCCACAACTAAAAGATCCCGCGTGCTGCAACAAAGATCCCGCATGCTGCAACTAAGACCCGGTGCCGCCTAAATAATTAATTAATTAATTTAAAAGGAAAAAAAAAAAACTTGCCTAAACGCACAAAGCCTTAAATGGCAGACCTGCGATTCAAACCCAGACTGTCTACTTCTAGACCACACTCTTAGTCACTATATCATCCAGACTATGGAATTAAAATCACACAAACCAAGCACTTAACTATAGGTAAAAAGTTAAACAATTAAAAACTGTTCTTAAGTATTCAATCATGTTATATATATTCTTCAGCATTTGCAACATTTCCTTGGAAAATTAAAATTCAAATGATTGTTGTACAAAATATGTTAAAAAATGAGAAATGCTTACAATACAAAACCAAAAGAAAAAATTTAAAAACAAAAAAAGGCCTAAAAAAGACTAAAGAACATATATCCAAATAACATTCAGATAATATTGGTGTTAGAGTAGCAAAATTGAGTGATTCCATTTCCATTTATTAAAATTTGTTGTCATATGATTACACAACTCACTAAGATATTTTTAAACCTTCAAAAACATTCAACACAATGGATACTACCACATACCAATTAGGATGGCTACTATCAAAAAAAAATTTTTTTAAGGAAAAAAACAACAAGCGTTGGCAAGGCTGTGGAAAAGTTGGGACCCCTATATACTGTTGGTGAGAATGTAAAATGGTGCAGTTGCTATAGAAAATACTATGGCAGTTCTTCAAAAGATTAATAATAGAATTACTACATTATTCAGCAATTCCACTTCTGGGTATATAGCCAAAGTTCAAAGCAGGGATTCTCAAAGAAATATCTGTACACCCATGTTCACAGCAGCCTTATTCATAACAGCCAAAAGGTGGAAGCCACCCAAGTCTCCATCAATGGATGAATGGATAAACAAAATGTGCTATATACATACAATGGAACAGTAGTCAGCCTTGAAAAAGAAGAAAATGCCTGCACATACTACAACATGGCCTAACCTTGAGGACATTACGCTAGATAAAATAAATAAGTCCCAAAAGGACAAATACTGATGATTCTTCTTATATGAGGTACCAGAGTCATCAAATTCATAGAGATAAAAAGTACGATGGTGGTTGCCAGGGGCTGGGAGAAGGGGAAAAATGGGAAGTTATTCTTTAATAGGTACAGGGTATCAGTTTTACAAAATGAAAAGGATTTTGTGAATAGATGGTGGTGATGGTGGCACAAAAACATTAATGTATTCGATGTCGCTGAACTGTACACTTAAAAATGATTAAAATGGTAAATTTTATTTTATGTGTACATATGTTGTCACAATTCTTTAAAAAAGTAATAGGTGTTAAGTGTATAAAATACAAAAAGGTATGTATAAAAAAAGATAAAGAAAATTATGTTATTTCATCTTCCAGAAAAAGTACTATAAATCCTTTTTTTAAATTTTATTTCTTTTATTTATTTATTTTTGGCTGCATTGGGTCTTCGTTGCTGTGCACGGGCTTTCTCTAATTGTGGTGAGTAGGGGCTACTCTTCATTGCAGTGCGCGGGCTTCTCATTGCAGTGGCTTCTCTTGCTGCAGAGCACGAGCTCTGGGCTCGTGGGCTCTAAAGCGCAGGCTCAGTAGTTGTGGCGCTTGGGCTTAGTTGCTCCGCAGCATGTGGAATCCTCCCAGACCAGGGCTCGAACCTGTGTCCCCTGCATTGGCAGGCGGATTCTTAACCACTGCACCACCAGGGAAGCCCTATAAATCTCTTTTTAATGTATATTGTTACATGGTTGAAACAAGTATACTATATACTTTTTTTAAACAAAGTAATTACTATCAATGCTATGCTTACCAATGTCAATCCTCCTTAGTACTGAAATATTTAATTTTACTAAACATTTAATTGGAAAAAAAATTTTTTAACTCAAAAGTTAAAATAATTAAAGCATTAATTTTGTGCCAAGAACTTAAAGAGTATAATATCAAAATAATAGTTTAAATTTTCTAGGTTTCCCAGCAGAACAGCTTCTCTACTCAGAGTTACCAAAGTTACATTCTTGTATTTTAAGACTTTCAATCAAATCTCTTTTGTAAGAGATTACACATGTATTATTACTACTTAGGCTATATTGGTCTCCCTACCTCCATTCTCAATCCCTTTTGCAGCAGACATACTGGCGGCCTACCATATACCCATTCTCCCTTTCTTGCTTAGTAACAGACCCTAGTTTTACTCTAGGCAGCATACCCACATAAGAGTGTACACTTCCTAGCCTTCCTTGCTGCTAGGACTGGTGAATGAGCTAGAAGTGGAAGTCATTGGATGGGACTTCCAGGAAAGCTACTGAAAGGGGATGATTTGGCTGTGTGTCTGTCTGCAACTTGGACACGATGAATGGCACTCCAGCAGTCATTTTGGACCATGAGGTAACAGAATTTATGCCAAAGGACAGTGAGGCAGACAGAAGGAACTCAGGTCCTTGATGAACTCAGATCCTAGAGTCACCATACAAAGCTTCAGTGTGAGAAATATACCTCTATCTTGTTGAGACCACTTGTTTTGTATCTAGGTAAACCAGAATCTAATTAAATAACTCACTTTTATGCTGCTATTAGTGATCTTTCTAAAACGTAAATCATAATTATCAAAATCCTTATCTTGCCACATAGGCCCTTCCATGACTTCTTTGGCCTCTGCTTATTTCTGCAGCCTTACCTTAACCTTAAGCTCCAGCCATAAAGAACCACATGTAGGATGGTGACCGCAGTTAACAATACCGTATTGCATGTTTGAAAGTTGCTAAGGGAATAGATCTTAAAAGTTCTCATCACAAGAAAAAAGAATTTTGTAACTACGTGTGGTGACATACTAAAAAGAAATAGGGAGAGAATATGTATTCTGCACCCAGGATATGGTGTACAATCTATGCCATTAGGCCAATTTTATTAACTGTGTTACCTAAATTGTCAAAATCCTAAAGATTCCAAACTGTACTGTTGTATCATTTACTATGAAACGTATATTTAAACTTTTACTCTGGAAAAAATAAGAAAAGAAATTCAAATGTGATTCATTTCAAATCACAAAAATTCTGATATTAAGGAATACATTAGAAGACATCAGGATTCTAAGCCAGTTGATAATACTTAATTTCATTAACTATAAAATATCATTTCTCTTACCAAACAAACCAAGTATCCTGAGTGGATAAATAAATCTTCTTTTTTTTTTTTTCAGTACAACTTTTGAGGTCTTGAGGAGAAAAAGGCAACAGAGAACATTTTCTCTCTTGCAAGACATCCTTACAACAAATATTCACTGAGTATCATTTATGTGCCAAGCATTGTACTAGGCAGTTAAATACAGAATAATGAGCTCTTTGAAAAAGCACCAAGGTACTAAGAACGTATTTATCCTCATCTACGTGAGATGAGAAAGCTTAGAGGAGATGGCATTTAAATTTTTTTAACGGGAAAATGAAACTTAAGAAAAAGAGGGATTTAATTTTCCATTTTTTATGAGCTCCATTTGTTTATAGGTAAAATAGGAGGAGCCAGTGTCTTTTTAGTGCCCACTATGTAGCCCTGTACCAGGTTCTTTACACAGGTTCTTTACATTTAATTATCTCAATTAAGCCTCATAAAATTTCTGTGAGATACTTCTTAACCTCATTTTAAAGGCTAAGAAATATAATACATAATTTGTTAAACAGCTAGGATCTGAGCTCGGAAATCTCTGCCTCTAACAACTGAAACTCATTACACATTAGCTCTTAAAGTTTTAGATATAAACATAAAATATAGGGGCCAAGAGAAAGTTATCAATAAATAACTCACCAATTAACTTAGCTTCCATATGCTTCATCACTAACTACGACAGTTTAGCTGGGTATAAGGAAGCCACTTTTTAAGTGACGAGGAAAAAACTGACTTTAAAGAGCACAACTGATAGAATCAAAATTCAAACTTTCTGAAGTAAGCTTTAAAGCATAAATAAAAACCAACAGCAAAACTTCAGAATAAATCTTTCTCATTACAATCGTCTTTCATTCCCTCCAGTATTAAGTAGGAGAATACATTGCAAGAGATAACGTCTCTCCTAAATTCTATGTATGTTTTACAATCCCAATCAATGACCCTGAGAGAAAGCCTATTTCTCACCACATAATACTGATATTTAGAATAATACCTCAGATAAGTAACTACATCCATTAAAAGTTTAGTAAAAATACTAATAATGATAGAGTCCAAACAAGAAAATAACTCTAGGGAAAAAATTAATTTAATGCTATGACTGTTGTGATTCAACAATCCTTATCCAGATCTCCTCAAGCCTCAAAAGAGATGTATTGTTACAACAGTGCATGTATCCAGGCAACTCTTTACAAGAGGTTCAGGAAAGGATATAACCTAAAACGAAATAAGAAGTCCCCCGAAATGGTGGCACAAGACATTTCAGATAGGTAGAATAAAGTGTCCCAACAGTGAGGATGGTTCAATGCAATGGTGAATAACCAAAAAAGCTTTAAATTTTCTCCTGTGGGAATATTTTAAAATTCAGAAAATTTTATCTATATGAAAGTTCATGTTTAATCCTATCTGAAAACAAAAGAGGTTGGCATCAGCAACCTAAGTCTTTCTCACCCAGGAACAAATGCCTTAGCCCCGTAACCCCCAGCCATTAACCAACCAATCATATTTTAGTCACCTGGTTACTGAGGATCTTTCACTGGGTCCCAGAACTCAGAGTCCACATCAATAATGCCTTGTTATGCATATTTTTACACAGCATAGAACAGAGGTTTCACACTGCGAATTTTACAGCCCTGTTCCCCATGGTGAGAAACACAGCAGAACCTGATGAAAGTAAGATCCTACTCAGAGACCCAAATAACCCTAATTCAGAGTCAAAGAACCCCTGCCAACAACTTGCCCAGGTGCCTCTCCCACCACACTCTGATCCCAATTCCTCAGAATAAAAATTTAAAGATTCCAACAGGAAATTTGTGAAATATAAAAACTAATGCTGGGACTTCCCTGGTGGTGCAGTGGTTAAGATTCCGTCTGCCAACGCAGGGGACACGGGTTCAAGCCCTGGTCCGGGAAGATCCCACATGCCATGGAGCAACTAAGCCTGTGCGCCACAACTACTGAGCCTGCGCTCTAGAGCCCACGAGCCACAACTACTGAGCCCACGTGCCACAACTACTGAGCCTGTGCTCTAGAGCCCACAAGCCACAACTACTGAGTCCGCATGCCACAACTACTGAGCCTGCGCTCTAGAGCCCATGAGCCACAACTACTGAGCCCACGTGCCACAACTACTGAGCCTGCACTCTAGAGCCCATGAGCCACAACTACTGAGCCCGCGTGCCACAATTACTGAGCCTGTGCTCTAGAGCCCACGAGCCACAACTACTGAGCCTGCGTGCCACAACTACTGAAGCCTGCACGCCTAGAGTCCGTGCTCTGCAACAAGAGAAGCCATCGCAATGAGAAGCCCGCGCACCACAACAAAGAGCAGCCCCTGCTTGCCACGAGAGAAAGCCTGCATGCAGCAACAAAGGCCCAATGCAGCCAAAAATAAATTATTTTTTAAAAACCACTAATGCTACAGTTACACACCAAAACAGAAGCAACTTCTCAAAGGAACCTGCTATCCTCAACTAATTCAAGGGAGAAACACAATTAGTAAGAGGAAAGGACATGATATAACAGTTCTTACCTGTCAAAACAGAACTGAATTCTTACTTTTATACTACCTGTCTAAATAAACCTGGAAATACAGGAAGAAAATAAGAACAAAGGATACACTTTCCACTCTGTAATTATGCAGTTGGTAAAACTGCTATTTTTCCTTTTATGCCACCTCACTGACCCCACAATTTGGACCCAGGTTCTGGGCAACCCACTCAGCTACCTTCCTGGCCTTTTTCAGAGCTGCAGGAGCGGGCTCTTCACCCCACTCATCCAACTGGTCACTGAATCCCACTTATCTCCTAAATATCTTTTGACCTTCCTCCCAGCTTTGCCCCTTTTCTTTCTTTTTAAAAAATTTTCAATTTATATCGGACTATAATTGATTTACAATGTTGTGTTAGTTTCAGGTGTACAGCAAAGTAATTCAGTTATACATATACATACATCTATTCTTTTTCAAATTCTTTTCCCATTTACGTTATTACAGAATATTGAGCCGAGTTCCCTGTGCTATACAGGAGGTCCTTGTTGGTTATCTATTTTAAATATAGTAGTGTGTATATGTCAATCCCAAACTCCCAATTTATCCCTCCCCCCCACCCCCGCAACCTTTCCCCTTTGGTAACCATATATTTGTTTTCTAAGTCTGTGAGCCTGTTTCTGTTTTGCAAATAAGTTCATTTGTATCATTTTTTAGATTCCACATATAGGCGATATCACATGGTATTTGTCTTTCTCTGTTTGACTCACTTCACTTAGTATGATAATCTCCAGGTCCATCCATGTTGCTACAAATGTAGCTTTGCCCTTTTCTACCCCCACAGCTGCCACTAAGAAACAGGTCCTCCTCATTTCTCACCTGGACCTCTCTAACAGCTTCCTGCTCCACTCTCCTCCCTCTCTGGTCCACTCCACCATCCACACTGCTGCAAAACTGATCATGAAATTCCACTCTGTGAGGTTACACACCCAACTGTTAGCAGTAGTTATCTCTAGTGAATGCCTACATTTCTGGTGTTACTTGTTTGCACTTTATAACAAGCATGTGTCCCTTTTACAATCAGAAAAGAATGTTTACTATTTCCATTTTGGGAACTATTAGAATCTATTCCATTTGAAATCTATTACCCCATTTCATCAGCTTAAAGGTCACATTCTTTATCCAGGCACTCGATGATCATGCTCTGCCTTTCTCAGACATATTTCTAATCTCCATCCCCAGTACTTAACCTAGCCATACTGAATTACCTGCTATTGTGTTTCTTGACATCCTAATTTTATTTTTTTAACACCTTTATTGGAATATAATTGCTTTACAATGGTGTGTCAGTTTCTGCTGTATAACAAAGTGAATCAGCTATATGTATACATATATCCCCATATCCCCTCCCTCTTGCGTCTCCCTCCCTATCCCACCCCTCTAGGTGGTCACAAAGCACCGAGCTGATCTTCCTGTGCTATGCAGCTGCTTCCCACTAGCTAGCTATTTTACGTTTGGTAGTGTATATATGTCCATGCCATTCTCTCACTTTGTTCCAGCTTACCCTTCCCCCTCCCCATGTCCTCAAGTCCATTCTCTACATCTGCATCTTTATTCCTGTCCTGTCCCTAGGTTCTTCAGAACCATTTATTTTTTTTAGATTCTATATATATGTTAGCATACAGTATTTGTTTTTCTTTCTGACTTACTTCACTCTGTATAACGGACTCTAGGTCCATCGGCCTCACTGCAAATAACTCAATTTTGTTTCTTTTTATGGCTGAGTAATATTCCATTGTATATATGTGCCACATCTTCTTCATCCATTCATCTGTCGATGGACACTTAGGTTGCTTCCATGTCCTGACTATTGTAAATAGTGCTGCAATGAACATTGTGGTACATGACTCTTTTTGAATCATGGTATTGTCTGGGTATATGTCCAGTAGTGGGATTGCTGGGTCGTATGGTAGTTCTATTTGTACTTTTTTAAGGAACCTCCATACTGTTCTCCATAGTGGCTGTATCAATTTACATTCCCACCAGCAGTGCAAGAGGGTTCCCTTTTCTCCACACCCTCTCCAACATTTATTGTTTCTAGATTTTTTGATGATGGCCATCCTGACGGGTGTGAGATGATATCTCATTGTAGTTTTGATTTGCATTTCTCTAATGATTAGTGATTTTGAGCATCCTTTCATGTGTTTGCTGGCAATCTGTATATCTTCTTTGGAGAAATGTTTATTTAGGTCTTCTGCCCATTTTTGGATTGGGTTGTTTGTTTCTTTAATACTCAGCTGCTTGTAAATTTTGCAGATTAATCCTTTGTCAGTTGCTTCGTTTGCAAATATTTTCTCCCATTCTGAGGGTTGTCTTTCATCTTGTTTATGGTTTCCTTTGCTGTGCAAAAGCTTTTAAGTTTCATTAGGTCCCATTTGCTTATTTTTGGTTTTATTTCCATTTCTCTAGGAGGTGGGTCAAAAAGGATCTTGCTGTGATTTATGTCATAGAGTGTTCTGCCCATGTTTTCCTCTAAGAGTTTGATAGTGTCTGGCCTTACATTTAGGTCTTTAATCCATTTTAAGTTTATATTTGTGTATGGTGTTAGGGAGTGTTCTAATTTCATTCTTTTTACATGTAGCTGTCCAGTTTTCCCAGCACCACTTACTGAAGAGGCTGTCCTTTCTCCATTGTATATTCTTGCCTTCTTTATCAAAGATAAGGTGACCATATGTGCGTGGGTTTATCTCTGGGCTTTCTATCGATATCCTAATTTTATACATTTTGCTTCCCCTGTGTAGAACACAGAAATGTAACAATAATCTTGAGTCTGTTCCTAATAATCAACCTACCTCCCACTAATAGCTATGTCATTAATCTAAGAAAAATAGACTTATCTCACCTAGCAGTACATTATGTCTAATTGTAGCCCACAGTACCACAGTGGTACCAACATACTAAATTCTTTCCTTCTAACCAGGGAGGAACTGGTGTTTTTAAAAGGATAAATTAAGAAGGCACTCTGCATCCATAGCCAAAGAGATGATATGGGAAGAGGCACAATGCAGAGTGCTCAATTTGGGTAGGGGATTGAAGAGTAGAGAAAAATAGGGCAAGTACCCTGGATAAATTTGCAGCACAACTTCTCACTGAGTGCAACAGCTTTATCTGAAGTGTTATAAACTTTCATCAAGTAAAAGCATAATAAAGTTAAATTGGAAATAGTACGAATATTTATATTACTTTCCCTTCTTTTAGCATGAAAATTTAAAAGTTGGCCACTTTTTCAAAGCACATCATTGGTTTCACCTTCCTTCAGTTTCCTCTACTACATAAACAAGTACAAACAACCATATGGAAATTACAGAGACTATGTGTAACTTAATGAAATCTCTTCTTCTGATTATAAATTACACACAATTCTCTCTTTCAAACCATGTTAAATACAGAAACAAAACCAAGATCTTTACAACTACAAACCAAACACATGAAAATAAGTCAAAACATTCCTTTCATTTGATTGTGTAACTGGGTAAAATAAAACCAGCAAATTGCAATGCCCAATACAGATTTCTACCTAAAGAAATAAATCAAGAAAAAGATAGGGCTTCCCTGGTGGCGCAGTGGTTGGGGGTCCGCCTGCCAGTGCAGGGGACACGGATTTGTGCCCCGGTCCCGGAGGATCCCACATGCCGCGGAGCGGCTGGGCCCGTGAGCCATGGCCGCTGAGCCTGCGCGTCCAGAGCCTGTGCTCCGCAACGGGAGAGGCCACAACAGTGAGAGGCCCACGTACCGCAAAAAAAAAAAAAAGAAAAACAATCCGCCTGCCAATGCAGGGGACACAGGTTCAAGCCCTGGTCTGGGAAGATCCCACATGCCGCAGAGCAACTAAGCCCGTGCACCACAACTACTAAGCCTGCGCTCTACAGCCCGCGAGCCACAACTACTGAGCCCGTGTGCCACAACTACTGAAGCCCACGCACCTATAGCCCGTGCTCTGCAACGAGAAGCCACTGCAATGAGAAGCCCGCGCACCACAACAAAGAGTAGCCCCTGCTCGCCACAACTAGAGAAAGCCCGCGCGCAGCAACGAAGACCCAATGCAGCAAAACACAAATAAATAAATAAATTTATTTTTTTAAAAAAAGAAAAAAAACGATAGGGAAAGAGGGATGGGGACAAGGACAGTTCAATAGGTTACAATGGCTGAGAAGCAAATCTAAGGATTTTCATACTTTTTGTGCTACATTATATAATCTTCATTCTATTAAAAGAACAAAATTACCATGTTCTTACCTGTAATAATGGTATTATGGTTACGCAGGAGAATGTGTTCATTTTTAGGAGAGGCATGCTGAAATATTAAAGGCTATAGTGCCATGATGATTGCAACTTAGTTTCAAGTGGCTCAGAAAATATATATACGTATGTACAAACATATTTACAGACAAAGCAAATATAGCAATCTGTTAACTATTTAATCTGGACCTGAGGATGGCAAACTACACCCCAAGCCAAATCCAGCTGAGCCTGTTTTTGTAAATAAACTTTTACTAGAACACTGCCATGCCCTTTCATTAACCTGTTGTCTACAGCTGCTTTCTCTCTACAACTCCAGAAGTAATAGTTGTAACAGAGACCATATGGCCTCCAAAGCCTAAAATATTTACTGGTCCTTTACATAAGTACAGAAAATATCTGGCCCTTTACAGAAGAAATTTTGCTAACTCCTATGTAGACAGTGGATATATAGGTAATCATTGAACCAAGTCTTTAAGCTTTTCTGTATGTTTGAATTTTTTTACAATAAAAAGTTGGAAATACATACACTTTTATACACAAATCTTTTGATTTCTTCAGAATACAGACAAATACAGAAACAGATCATTGAAAAAGAGAGCTTGGACACAATCATAATACTGGTATGATACTAAAAAGAGTTATGCAGTTTTTAGTGCAATTGGAACAACTTTTTAGGACAGCAATTTGGAGATATCTAATTTTAAACACTCCTACCCTATACCTATCCTACAAAAATACACAAGTGTGAAAAGATTAGTAGCAGTGCTTGTTATCTGTCAGACCCTTCACATGTCATGCAATCCTCACAACAACCCTATGAGGTAAGTAAGGACCACTATTCTCCCCATTTTACATACGAGGAAACTAAGACATAGAGTTAATTTGCCCAAGTCACACAGCTAATGGTATCACTGGGATTATGAATTCAGATAAAACGTCAAAGCTCAATCATAATCACCATACAACACTGCCTGTTGAAAAAAAGGACAAAGGAAGTAAATGCAAAATAACCAAAAGATGAATACATAGAACCAATACACAATGCAGACATTCAACCTCCCTGGTAATAAAATAATAATAATATAAATGAAAGCAAAATATCATCTGCCTGTCAGCTTAGATAAGCAGAAAAAATCTAATGTGGGCAAGAGTAAGGAGAAAGAAGCAGCACCGTGCCCTTTTGATAGACGTGTAAGTAAAGTCAACCTACTTGGAGAAAAGAGTGTGGCAATATGTTCCTAAATTCTAAATGGGCATATCCTGTGATCCAACAATTCTGCTTCTAAGAATTTATTCTAAAGGGATAATCAGACAAGTGGGCAAACATAATAAGCATTATTTGCTACAGTAAAACCAAAATATAAACCCAGAAACAACATAAATATTTATTAATAATAGAAAAATACAGACAATGGAATACCATAGAGCAGTTCAAAATGATTATATAAATCTCTTACTAACAGAAAGATACCAACATATAGCATTTAGATATTTAAAAAGAACAGATTAAAACCACATACAGAGGATGATCCTACTTCTGTAATTTTTTTTTTTAAAGGTAAGTATGTTTGTTTGTATACAGACCACAAATGGATGAAAAGATGTCAGGAAGGAAATGCACCAAAATATTAAGTAATTATCTCTAGATGGTGGGATTTTGAGTGTTTCTTACTTCCTCCCTTATTTCTTTCCTTATTATCTAATTACTTTTGCACATTGTATAACTTTTATAATTATTTTTAAAAACCAATTTTAAATATTTGCTTTTTACAGCTCAATAATTACTATTTCCTTATTTATAACATGCAGTATATATTAAGGAGTTCAGAACAATTTGTTAAGGACTTAATGACACTCTAGAAATAAAGAGATACTAAATAGCCAATGATCACCAAAATTTCATGTTAAAAAATTAATGGTAATAGGATTAACACTTTTTTTTTTTTTTTTTTTTGGCCTCTCACTGTTGTGGCCTCTCCCGTTGCGGAGCACAGGCTCCGGACGCGCAGGCTCAGCGGCCATGGCTCACGGGCCCAGCCGCTCCACGGCATGTAAGATCGTCCCGGACCGGGGCACAAACCCATGTCCCCTGCATCAGCAGGCAGACTCTCAACCACTGCGCCACCAGGGAAGCCTCATATATTTTTGATAGTATAAAAGCATCATCTCCTTTATTCCTCACAACTCAGTCCCCATTTTTACATACTTCTCTTTTCAGACCCTAATACTTTCCAGTTCTTCCCAAGGTATTAAAAACACTTTTTATACATGTTTAGAATTTATCTTGCCCAAACACCTCCAGATCTCTGAGTTTATTATTTGTTTTACCTCTACACTATGTATTTACCACTCATCCTACTAAACTAAAAATCACTTCTCTGTCTGGCTCACTCTTCATCCTTCAAAACTCAGCTCTCATAGGCTTTCCCTGCTCTTGGAAGCTTTCCAAATCACCCGCACAGTCCTGGGTCAGTTCAGTGTCCCTCCTGGTTACCCCCACAGCATCCTGTGCACACCTGTAAAACAGAATTTATAGCCCTGTATTGTAATCTATTTCATTCTCTCACTAGATTGTAAGAAAAGGAACTGTCTTCTATCCTTACACTCCTAATTCCTGCATAGGGTTATTCAGTAAGGGTCAAATAAATGAGTGAATGATATTGCTTGTTATCTTTTTTCACTGTATATTTTTAATTTAGCCCAATATACTATAAATCCTTAAAGGATGGAACTTTGTCACATGTGTCTTTGCTTTAAAAAAATTTTTTTAATTGGAAAAAAAATACTATCAGACTTAAATGTAAGACCTAAAACTACAGAACTCTTAGAAGAAAACAAAAAAGTAAATCTTTGCAACCTTACATCAAGCAGCAGTTTCCTAGTACAAGCAACAAAAGAAAAAAAGACATAAAGTGGACATCATCAAAATTAAAACCTTTTGTGCTTCAAAGGACACCATCAAGAAAGTGAAAAGGCAATCCACAAAATGAGAGAAAATATTTGCAAATCATAAATCAGATAAGGGCCTAGCATCCAGAATATATAAAGAACTCTTACAATTCAACAACAACAAAGAATAAAAAGACAGCCCAATTAAAAAAATGGGAAAGAGATTTGAACAGACATTTCTCCAAAGACTATACACAAATGGCCAAAAAGCACGTGAAAAGATGCTCAATATCATTAGTTATTAGGGAAATACAAATCAAAACCACAATGAGATACCATTTCATACTCACGAGGATGGCTAAAATAGAAAAGACAGACAATACCAAATGCTAACAAAGGAACTGGAACCCTCACACATTGCATTTCGGAATGTAAGATGGTACAGTGGCTTTGCAAAACAGTCTGGTAGTTCATCAAACGGTTAAATATAGAGTTAACATACAACCTTAGGTTCCACTCTTAGCAATTCCACTCTTAGGTATAGGCCCAACAATTTAAAACATATGGTCAAAAAAACATTCTACATAAATGTTCATAGCAGCATTATTTACAACAGCCAAAAAGTGGAAGCAACCCAAATAACCATCAACTGATGAATGCATAAACAAAATATGGTATATCCACACAATGGGATAATCTTCGGCCATTCACAAGACTGAGGTACTCATACATTCTACAACATGAATGAACTCTGAAAACATTATGCTAAATGAAAGAAGTCAGAAATAAATCACATACAGTATGATTTCAATTATATGAAATGTCCAGATTAGACAAATCCATAGAGAGAGAAGTAGATTAATGGTTGCCAGGAGCTAGGAGAATGGGGAAATAGGGAATATTGCTAATGGGTAAAGGGCTTCTTTTGGGGGTGATGAAATGTTCTAAAATTAGATACTGATAATGATTACACAACTCTGTGAATATACTAAAACCACTAGGTTGTCAAAAAATAAATTAAAAGCCTCTGCTATGATGGACCTAAATAAATATTTTACTGACGAAAAATACAGTAACTTATCAATCAATCAATCAATCAATATCTTAGAAAGTTTATGGAAAAGTGCACCCTGACAACTGACAATAAATAATTTGCCTTCATCAATCTTCAATAATCATCATGGATGCTCCATAGGCAAATAGTTCTCATTACATTTATATTAGACATCTTGTTACAGATAAGAATGTTGGGGTGGGAATTAGAAAAGGACACCAATGTATTAGAAACTGAAACATACTATGTGATCTTAAGGGAGTTATTTAGTGTTTCTGGACTTCTTTTAAGGCAAGTGATTTAACAAGACATAAGATTCCATGATTTTTTTTTTTTTTTTTTTTTTTTGACCGTGCAACATGCGGGATCTTAGTTCCCCGACCAGGGCTTGAACCTGCGCCCCTGCACTGGAAGCACAGAGTCTTAACTGCAATCACTACCTTTAAGTACATCTGGAAAGAGATTTTTAAGTTTTTAATTAAATTATGTTCTTAAAACACCAACTTTATGCAGATCAATATAGTAATACTAGGCAATACTAGGAAACACCAGTTCACTTTGACGCTCCTAATCATAATCTCCAATTTAAAGTCAAATATTGTTGAGCATAGTTTGATTTATGTACTCTCTCTTTTCACTTTATATTTTTCACTTTAGAAATTCCCTCTCTCAGGGACTTCCCTGGTGGCGCAGTGGTTAAGAATCCACCTGCCAATGCAGGGAACACGGGTTCAAGCCCTGGTGTGGGAAGATCCCACATGCCACAGAGCAACTAAGCCCGTGTGCCACAACTACTGAGCCTACGAGCCACAACTACCAAAGCCTGCAGGCCTAGAGCCTGTGCTCCGCAACAAATAGAAGCCACCACAATGAGAAGCCCGCACACTGCAACGAAGAGTAGCCCCTGCTCTCACAACTAGAGAAAGCCCATGCATGGCAACAAAGACCCAACGCAGCCAAAAATTAATTAATTAATTAATTAATTTTTAAAAAAGAAATTCCCTCTCTCAGAAAAACAAAGTTTTAACTAAATATCTGTTGATCACGGTGCTACATGTAATAATAAAAAGTTACAACCTAAGCATCAATCAACAAAGTAAACTGGTTAAACAAATAATGGCACATGTATATGGAGAAAGTCATTAAAAACATAGAACAGTGACTTTCTGAGGAAAGAAGGTCAGAAAACAGACTTTTAACCCAAACCCTCAAGAGTAACTGCATATAATTGATGCTATTATTGATGGAAGGTTTGTATATGGGAATGGTATAGATTTTCTTGAAAAGAAAACCACTGCTGAAAAAGAACATTTCATGAATTGAGACAATATCCATTACATATTGTTAAACAGAAAACACAAGTTACCAAAAATCATGTAGAATATGATCACATTCTTGAGAAAATAAAAGCATATATTTGCTCAGAAAAACATGTATAAAAATATATACTACACCATTCATAGTGTTCATCTATGAATTATTTGAATCCTTTTGCTTATCTTTATCTTTTTCCAGCTTTGAGAATTATATAAATTTAAGGTGTACAATGTGATGATTTATGTGTATATACTGCTGATTATCACAATAGGGTAGTTAACACATCCATCATCTCACAGTTAACAATTTGTGTGTGTGTACTTATCTTTGTTTAATTTTTCTTAAACATGTTCTATTTATAAGAAGAAAATTTTAATTAAAAAAAATAAGACTCTCCTCTTTCATTTATAGGCTTAAAGTAAAATAGCCCATCATGGAATCCACTTTTCTTTCCTAATATAATAAAGTTTCTTATAACAATTAATTGTAGATGGGGAAAAAAAATTCTATCTTCCTACTGAACCTAATAAGGTTAATCCTCATTTTCAAAACTACAAGGTGACTATAATTTTTACTCAATACCTACCCTTTCTTTTTATTTGCTAATTTAAGCCTCAGGGAAATTTACTGAGGAAACCCCCTTATATTTTTGGAGAACAAATAAACCAATACTTTGGTGGGGACTTTTATACTCCTCATAGCAACCACATGAGATGGTAATTTATCATCATATAAATTTTACAGGTGGAGAAACTGAGATTGAGATATATTTTACCAAAATACCACAGCTAGAGAGTATTAGCCCAGATTTGAAATAAGTTTCCAGTTCCAAGGTTTCCTTATACCACAAGTGTATCTTTATATTTTTATCTTTAATTGAGAATCATAAGTAAAAATCCCTCTCTGAGAAAGGAAAATTCAAGTGGTTCTTTAAGAAGGAATAAACTTTATTTAAATCATTTGAACCCAAAAGTACTTTGTTTATTTAAAGGCCTTTGTGACTGGAAAATGTCTTTCTGATAAAGGCACTGAATTTACAACCTCAATAAACTGGACCAAAAAGCTTAGTCAGTTGGTGTGGAGCAAGGGTCACATGTAAAATTTAGTATGTCTAACTCCTGTTCTCTTACAAGCACCAAATTTCTCTGTTGTGTTTTCCTTTCATTTGTACAAAACAGATAAGGAGCCCCATAATGCAACATGGCTTTATTTAAAAGCCCATCTTTACCCATCTAAATTTTAAACCTTTATATTTACATGGATTTAAAGGTCTACAAAATTTGTATTGGTTAATTATGTAAAGTCTTTACATAGTGTTAGAGACAGTGATACTTCATTAACTGTATTTATCATTAAGCACTTTGGTAATAAGGCTCAAAATAGAGTCACTTATGCTAAGCCCCACAGTAACAAACCTTGACTTAATTACAATTTTGGCCCCCCCAACCCAGAAATGGAATCTTAAAATGAGTCAATCAGGAATCACCTGATCGGCACTAGTTAGGTAATCTGCCTGAGAGACCCCTGCCATCCCCTAAAGGAAAGCGACCTTGCCATAACCAATCTACTTATGTGCCTAGTATAACGTCCTTGTTCCTGCTGCCTTCTGCTTATAAGTCTTTCATTTTGTACAGCTCCTTAGAGCTCCTTTCTGTTAAGATTGAATGCTGTCCAATTCATGAATCATTGAATAAATCCAATAAGATTTTTTAAACATACTCAGTTGAATTTTGTTTTTAAACAAGTTTGGTGGCAGTGATGGGATCCAAAGGAGACTTCTGATGACTTCGTGGATGAGAAACACAGGCATTGGTACTGTGAACCCTTTGAGTTCAGTGTCTTTCCAAGAGCCATCGGTAAGCTCCTCTTGGTTCTGAGCTCTTTTCTGTGTTGAGCTCCCAATCTAACTGGCTTCCCAGTCCAAGGCTTAGAGGGTCAGCTTGAGCTGCCAGACAGTTCTACCTGGAACCCGAGTCCCTAGCCCTTGGTTAGTCCACAGTGCCCATTTGTTGGGATCTACTGGTTCAGTCCAAAATTCTACTTTAGAAACTACCGACAGTTGCACTTAGAAACATCTAAGGCCTTCTCTTGGCAAGTCCACAATACCATCTCTTTGGTTACTGCTGGTGTCCACAGTTCCATTTCCTTGGTTACTGTTGGGTTCTGTTACTATGCACATGAGGTAAAGGAATAATAGATCTACTGTGAATGGGAATCTCAGAAGCCAAAGTGACAACACTGATGGGTACAGGTCAGGTACTTAAAAGTTGTTAGAGTACTCACTGCTCTAAGACACCCATGCTAGAATAAGTTGGTCATGGAACAGGTTAGATTTAACACTAGGTCACCCACCAACCTCAAGAAAATTTCTGTGCAACAAGATACACTGTAAAACATCACAAAATCTCCAACCAAGCAGCACATCCCTATTAGGTATTAATTTGCTCTGAGAGACCCAAAGTATAGGTAAAGAAATAGGATCCTCAAGTTTCAAAGGATTGAGCACATCACCTTCTGATACAACTGCTTATTTTAATTCTAAGAACTATGGTCCTGGAAGCTGTTGATATCTATAAAAATGGCAAAATCTTACTAAGACAACCTAGAATTATAATGGTCATTAAGGGGAACATTCCAACTAAACAAGATCAATCATTTAAAAAGTGCAGGGGCTTCCCTGGTGGCGCAGTGGTTGAGAGTCCGCCTGCTGATGCAGGGGACACGAGTTCGTGCCCCAGTCCGGGAAGATCCCACATGCCGCGGAGCGGCTGGGCCCATGAGCCATGGCCGCACTAAGCCTGCGCATCTGGAGCCTGTGCTCTGCAACAGGAGAGGCCACAACAGTGAGAGGCCCGCGTACAGAAAAAAAAAAAAAAAGTGCAGTTGAAAGCAAGGACTCCAAAGCAAACAAACAGAATGGGATACCTATTTTAATTAACATGCAGAAGCTTCCAAAAGGCTTCAAGATTCTAAAATAGCTTGGGACTTCCCTGATGGTCCAGTGGCTAAGACTCCACACTCCCAATGCAGGAAGCCCTGGGTTCAATCCCTGGTCAGGGAACTAGATCCCACATGCTGCAACTAAGGAGCTTGCAGGCCACAACTAAAAAATCCCGTGTGCTGCAACTAAAGATCCTGCAGGCCACAACTAAGACCCAATGCAGCCAAATAAACAAATACATAAATGAATATTTTAAAACAAGTAAAATAGCTTAATTGAAAGACTTATAGTAAAATGCTAATGAAAAATTAAAGACACAAGAGGTACCTAAAACAGGACTACAAGACCTACGTGAGTCTTACTACTCCCCTCTATCCTACTTTACTTGAGCACTCATTCTACTAATCCTCTGTCTGAATCATCTTTCCACTCTGAAGAGACTACAAGACCATAAACAAAAGTCTCCCCATTAGTGGCCTTACAGACACCCCCATATTTACCCTCAAAGGTGGGCCCCCATGTGGGCCTCTCTCAGGGTTGACAAGATTCTGGGGGATTTTCTGGTTATTCCCTTAAACCACCAATGGGAAACTAAAATTAAAATTAATGGAAAATCTTGCCAAATTCTGGTAGATACCAAAGGTACACTCTCTACTTTAACCCCCACTCTGAAGTCTGCAGATGGGATCCTGGGAAAATCGTCAGAACCTGGCAAAGGATGAGAATCTTACCAGAGTCAGCTCTCCTGAATATATGCTTGTAGTGCCAGAGAGAGAGGTAAAATTTCATGTTGTCCCTTCCTTTCCAAATCCACACCCGCTGGTTATTAATCCTTTCTCTCCTAGAGACACCTATTGCCTTCTTGTGTGTCTCTTTTTTGTCCTGAGAATTGTCTAAGTCTTTCTTTCTTCCGGGTATCTTTGAGAGTGACTCAGGCTCTTGAAAAGGTAGTATATTTTGCACCCTCTTTGGAGATGCCTCTTGAGTCCAAGGGGTTGTCCAACACTGCCAGGAATATTTACTGTTAGTCCCAATTGAAACCTGATAAGATATTTGAAAGGATTTTTTTAAAGTAGCTCTGGGTCAGAAGTTGGCCAAATTGTAAGCGATATTCAAAGTCTGACAGGAACTTTCTTTTAGGCCTTCTCCCCTAAGCTGAAATGAAAGGAAACTATGTCCCCAGAGTGGGGAAAACTACTCCAAAGACAAATAGGTCTAGATCTAGAACACAGGAATCTTTTGATTTCTATCTTAGTTGAAGATCTTCTCCCTGACATAAAGAAGCAAACTGAAAATAATGCAGTCAGATGGGAGGGTCAGCCCTTTGAAGTCATTTTGGTTGCAACTCAATTCTTCAAGGAATTAAAAATAACTGTCCTCATCTTAAAAATGCAGCTCTAGAAAAAATTCAAAACCTACCTATCCTTTTTAACCAATCCCAAAACCTCCCCTATTCATCTCAAAAGGTTTATAGGTATTATTAACATTCTGGCCTTAGGAAACAAAAGTCCTTCTAGGAGGAACTTTCATTCTTTCTCTGTGCCTTCAAGATATAAATGTTCTGCCTGGTCTTCCCTAGAAATTGAAGGCCCTATCTTTGAAATGCGAACTTCAGGGAGGTAGTTCTTATCAGAAGGAAAGAAAAAAAGGGGGTGAAATGTTATCTGGAAACTAGGTGAATGAAAAATCATAAGTGTCTTCTCCACAAATATTAGTGAAAAGTTCAAGCATCTAAGCAGGTAACCTTAACTTATTCCATCTGCCAGAAACGCAATTTGGACCCAACTGTTCTTTTATAATCTACTGATTTTTGCATATCATACCTATCTCATAGCTAAAATGTTGGAATGGAAGCTACAAGATCTGTTTGCAGTCTGAATGTTTATGAATGTCCACGCATGTATGTTACAGATGGGTGATATTTTCCTACCTTCAGATGATACTGCCAGAATTAATTTGTAAAAAACTCTATTTAATTGGCTTAAAAACAAACAAGCGCTATGCAAATCAAGTATGCGTTCAGAAATTTAAAAACCCACTTTTTTCAAGTTCATGTGATCTAGAATAAATCTTTAGTAAATAAAAGCCAGTGTAAGTTTGTTGGTTTAATTAGAATAGGCAAGTCCTTAGAGTTATCAACATTAAATATAAAACTTACTCTACAAAAAAAAAACTTACTCTACAAAAGGTGTACCAAAAGTCAAGCTCATGTTATCTGTTACAGAATTTGTCAGCAAGAAAGGTAACTTAAGATGATAGTTAGCTGTTAATGTCTCATGAAATTCTCATGAGTAATCTAAACTTAATTGTTAAGAACAAGTGACATAAATAGATGTAAGTTTGTAAATAAACTTCAAAAATAATTGTGCTTTATGGTATATGTACTTAAAAATAGTTTCCAAAATCTTTTCAGTAACTAACACATTGTAAAGCAAGTATACTTCAATAAAAATTAATATAAATAAATAAATAAAAATCTCTTTGGTTACTTGAAATCTTAAAGATATACTGAGATAAGTTAAATGATGGAGATTCATTGAATAGCTAGACCATTTCCAAATAAGATAAAATACTAAAACATCAGTTATTGAACATAGGTTTACCAAATTTGGGCTTCCTTTCATAGAGGAACTAAAAATATTTGGGTCTTTTATTAAAAATATTTTGTGTTACATTGTAAAATTTAATATGAGGAGGAATATGCTTAAGAAATTATGAAATGTATTCATAAATTTGCCAGTAACAGTTCACAATTGTTTACTTCTTAATTTTCACTGGAAATCAGGTTTTTAAGGATTAAAAATTCTAATATAAGTAAGTAAAATGACTAGAAATAATAAGGGAAACATCTCTGTATGCAAGGAAAGTAGGATGTGTGTTTTCAAAAAGAAAATGTATGAGAAAAGGAGATGTATTTTGGTTAAAAGAAGTTAATGTTGTCCTAAAGTATAGATGGTTATTTCAGAATGGGAAAGAAAAGAAAAAGGGACAAATTATGGACACAGAAAGTTGAGGAGAGAGGGAGACAGACAAAGAGAGAGAAAAGGAATCTTGTGTGGTCAAACTGGCTAAAAATTGAATTATTATTATAACAGTTTTTAAAATAAGCTTTAATACCTATACTGTACTTATATAAAACGAAAACTTAATTTTCTTTCATCTGCTAAAAAGAGAAAGCTTCATTGGACTAATGGTCTGCTCTTGATAAGCTACTGTGAAAGGTTTCCATTTTTAAGTAATCTGCCTAGAAAGTAACAATTTTGTGTTTTATCAAAATAATTTCCTGTGCTTCGTGTATCTTTATCACCAGGTCTTTGATTACTTGAAAAAACCTAGTTTTCTCAATATAAAAGTTTTGCTCAGAACTATGTGGTCTTCTGTATTTGCCTTTGAAATCCTTAATTGTCACTTTGGTTAAATGGATAATTAATTATTGTTTCATAATGATCTGTGATCTTTTTTAGTCAAGTGTTCAAAACCTTTTGATATTTTGACAAACTTCCCAATATTGAATTCTAAATGAAGTCTTTCTGACCTCCAACTAACTTTGGGATTTTCCAGAGGGCCCCTGGAAATTTGTTCTCTCTCCTCATAAAAAGAGAGATATTAAACTAGTTAGGCTTATTTGGTATGTTAAATTACATGGGAAGCATTGTCAAGTAAGAAGTAATGCTAAACTTTGTATCAAGATACATGTTCTAGAAATTGTATGAAATTCCTAGAAACCTGATATGCCCTGGTAGAATATTATTAGTCATAAGATTATAATTCTAGTTATAATCTTAAAATGTTTTGTGTCACAGAAATAACCAAATTTCCTTGTCAATAATGAACTCTCATCAGATCTTTAGCAATGGACATTTTTAAGTCTTTTGTCATTTACAGACAGTTATTGTTTTACTCTTATGCTTTTGCAAAAGTGAGACTCACGGAAAGGACGCTACCAAGAACTCTTTACCACTGACACCACTGTAAATTATAAGGTGTAAAACCTTGGGTACATATTTTACAACTGAAGAAGGTTCCACTTGACACCTTGTCCTGTGCAAATGCTGGAGGCTTCGAAATCAAAATGACTAGGGAACGAAGTAGCCAACATCTATGTAGACTGCTTCCTCCTAAAATGTCAGATCAGGAAAGTTTCTTTCCATTCCTCCTTTCCTCTCTAACCATACTTTTCCTAATTCTTACACCATGAAGGTATTTATGATTCTTTTGTACACTTCTTACCATGCTCTGGCCTGGAAATAAAATGCCATTGTCTACATACCCCAGGCCACTGCAATCCAACTTCCAAATGACTGTTGAATTTGCCATGATTCTGGTGATCCTATAGTTCTGCCTGTCACAAAATTCTCCCTGATGTCCAATGCCTCACTTTCTTGGAACAAACTCAGTCCCCCTCTATGATGTCATACTCCCTAAATTTGGGGGTTTATTTCCCTGTCTCTGGTTAAACCCCCCGCTTTGTAAAGAGCCTAATTACAGGGAAACCTATATTTAGGCTCTTTACAAAGAAAGGGACACAAGGGAAGGTAACCAGAATAAAAATGCCTGTGTGGTCTACAGAAACCTTAAATTTTAAATTATCAGGAGGCATTCATGATTCAAATTCGCTTCCTTTGGCAGATCCCTCCTCCCTTGGCTAGGGAGTAAGTGCAAATGAGGCTATGATCAAGAACCTCTCCTTAACTGTTAAAGATACTGCAAAAACTACTGCTAAAAAAAAAAAAAAACTACTGCTAAAGCAACAGCGGCCCAACAAAAATCTCTAGACTCTCTGGCCAGGTTGTTCCTGATAACAAGATAACCCTTGATTATCTTTTAACTGAGGAAGGAGGTATCTATGACATGGCCAAACACCACTTACTGGACTTGGATTGACACTTCTGGGAAAATTGAAACCCAGCTACAAAAGGTCACTGAACAAGCCAGTTGTCTTAAGAAAGTTACTTATTTAACAGAGTCTTTCTTTGACTTATTTGATTCTGATTGGTTTGGGTCTTGGGGACCATGGGTCTGAAGTACACTCCAGACATTAGGAATTATCCTGCTTATATAAATAACTATAGTAGTCTCCCTGGAACACTGTATTCTCTCAAAAGTTTTAAATACATGTTTCCAGCCACTACAGCAAGTAAATGATCTCCTTAGCTAAGACCAGAATGTCAGAAAAGGAACAAAGAGGGAATTCCCTGGTGGTCCAGTGGTTAGGACTCTGCACTTTCACTGCTGAGGGCCTGGGTTCAATCCCTGGTGAGGGAACTAAGATCCCACAAGCCGCAAGGCACGGCCATGGAAAAAGAAAAGTGTTAGTCTTTGCTAACTGACATTTCTAATGGTCCCTTTCCCCCTTCAGCGATCCCTTATACTAGTGCATCTGCCTATCCTGACTGACCTCTGTTGTGCCCTTCTTGATAGCTGTTTGAGTAAGAACATTTTTAAAGAATTATAACCAGCTTTTACAAATTTAGGAAAGTGTAAACCAGAGATTTTGTTTCAATCCTTCCAACTATATTATAAACACAGGAGCCTCAAATTTGCAGCTAGCACAGGATCAGACACAAAGTAGAATTCAGTAAGTTATTATATTGATTATAATTCCCTACACATTGATAAGTAAAATATAATTTCTCCATGAGTGAAAACAGAAAATGTTCCCATTGTCTCGGTCTAGCACTCAGATTATAAGAAAAAGAAGGAAAAGCTAAAAATAGCAAAAAGAACCAAAAAATCACTAAAGAACTGCTTATAATGGTGAAACATCAGAAACAACCTAAATATAAATAGGGAATTTATTTATTTTATTAAAACAATGCCTTGTTGAATTCAGGCAGACTCCTGAATCCAGTTCTTCCTGAATAAAAGAATAGCAACCCCAACTGAAGACCAAATTGGTAATCTAGAAAATTAAATAAAAGAAATCATCCAGAATGGAGATGGGAAGGAGTTGAAAATTTTGAGAATGAATTTGAGACAGGGAATATAGTGCATAAAAAGGTCAACATTTCTTAATAAGCAACCTGAAGAAGAGAACAAAAGAGGTAACAGAAGAAGAACTAAATAACAGGAGATAAAAATCGCCCTAAACCAAAGACAAAAGAAAGGGCCCACTTAAAAGATCCATAAGAAACTGGCAGGATTGGAAATGGGAAGTGAAGGCATGAAGGTAGGAGGAATGCTACTAAAGCTATTGAATACCACCTTTTAACTTTTGAAGTTGAAGTTATGTTCATAGATCATCTATTCAAAAAATAAATAATGTGTAAAAGACACAAGAAACAAAGCTAGATAAATGAAGGGAAAAAAAAAAAAAAAGACTTACACTTTCAAGACAGACTTTGGTGAAACTTTAGAATGCACGGATCAAGTGAAAACTCCTAAGAGTTCCACAGAGGAAAAAAACAAGTTTCCAGAAAGAAACTTCCAATGAGCAACAAGAAATGCCAGAAGCCATGAAGCAATAGTTTTGGGTTCTGAGAAAAAATATATTCTTAATATAGAATTCTATATTCAGCCCAACTATCAATCAAGTATGAGGACAAAAAACACTATCAGACATGCAAGAACTCAGAAAATCTACACATCCTATATGAAAAAGCTACTTAAAAAGATATCCTCAACTAACCAACAACAACAAAAAAAATCCAAGTAAAACCAACCATGGGATATAAAGAAATCTGCTGGCTGAGTATGACCCAGAAGACTTGAAAAAAGGGCAAAATAAAGAAAATCCATTGGGCATTAATACCTGGAGGACTGTTTCAAGCAGCACTTATTTGGTACACAAGCCTACATTTCCTTCTCTATGGGTCTCGATATACTAATTCATTCAGCAATAAATAATTTCATAATCATAATATTTTAAAGCTGCTGAATGGCTTCCAGTGTTCACTTTTTTAAATCAACCCATAGACAAAAAGCAATGGATAAACTAGAAAGCTATAAAAGTTATACTTTAAAAATCAGGAGATAGAGAAAAAGAACAGGAAAAAAATTTGTTACTTTCCTTAACATTCACACGAGGAAGACCACAGATAATATCTGAATTGACAAACCAAGAAAAAGAAATTTAAGTTTATAGCTTAACGTCATAAAAGTAATCACCACCAAAAAAATTTAAATAACAAAGATAAAAAATTTGAAGGTTGAGATGGGAAAACGGAAAACAGGGGATAGTGAAATCTCTCAAAATTGCTCAGCTTTTCTAATGGAAAGTCAACAGAAACTGCCTAAAGTTGATAAATCAAGACAGAATTATACGTATGCTACTTAAAGTTATAATGGTAAGCAGCAGCAAAACTTAAAACGGAAACAGTTAACACTGGTTATCTCTGAGAAGTGAAGGGGGCTTGGGAGTGGGCAGTGAGAAGGAAGTACTGTTGGAGTTTTTTAATCATGTGCAACTATTATTTGATAAATTTTTATTTATTTATTTATTTTTGGCTGCATTGGGTCTTCATTGCTGCATGCAGGCTTTCTCTAGTTGTGGCGAGCAGGGGCTACTCTTCATTGCAGTGGCTTCTCTTGTGGCGGAGCACGGGCTCTGGGAGCACAGACTTCAGCAGTTGTGGCACGACAGCTCGGTAGTTGTGGCTCGCGGGTTCTAGAGTACAGGCTCATTAGTTGTAGCGCATGGACTTAGTTGCTCTGTGGCATGTGGGCTCTTCCCGGACCAGGGATCAAACCCATGTCCCCTGCCTTGGCAGGTGGATTCTTAACCACTGCACCACCAGGGAAGTCCAATTTGATAAATATTAATAGCATAAAAATAAAAATATTTCCACTTTGATACAAATTATAAAGATGAAAAGATTGCTGAGAACTTAGTTAATAGAACTTTGGATTTCTAAATTACACAAGCTCAAATTACATATAAATTTCCAGAAGAAAGGAAGGTCACAAACAGTTTTATAATTTGCACCAAAATCCAAAACAATAGGATTCACTCAGGTTTAAGTCACTCTTAAAATGCAAATATAATTAGGGACTTCCCTGGTGGCACAGTGGTTAAGAATCCACCTGCCAATAAGCAAATAAGCCCATGTGCCACAACTACTGAGCCTGTGCTCTAAAACCCACGAGCTACAACTACTAAGCCCGCATGTCACAACTGAAGCCTGCATGCCTAGAGCTCATGCTCTGCAACAAGAGAAGTCACCGCAGTGTGAAGCCCACGCATCACAAAGAAGAGTAGCCCCCGCTCGCTGCAACTAGAGAAAGCCTGCACACAGCAACAAAGACCCAATGCAGCCAAAAATAAGTTACTTACTTAATTTTTTTTTAATGCAAATATAATTGTAAAAGGGAAAGGGAAAAAGGAAACTAACTTTTGTAAAAAGCAACAATAGTTTGTGCCTCAAACTGCTTAGGTCTCTCACCAATGAGCTTATTTAAAATCATAACTAAAATAACTTTTCTACAGAAAGATGCAAGTAACCCACCTATGAGGTGAAAGTTTTACCTTATTTTTCCAGCAGCCATAGACTTACCTTTCTGTCCAAATGTAAATATCTATAGATATCTGCAAAAGTTTGCCATGACAGGACTTTGGTCTGTGATCACAGAACAAAACAAAGTTAGCTGGCCTACCTGGTAATTAAATCCATATGCTGATCACGTTCATCTTAGTAACTGAGATCAACCACAAAGTCTCACTGAAATAATATTTTTAAACAGAAAATATACAAGTTCAAAGCCTCTGTAAGGAGGGTATATTTTTCCTTTAGAAAGGCTGACTCAATTAGAAATTAAAAGTATTTTATAAGGACATAAATTATTTGAGGACTTTACAGGTTATTTCTCTTTGATCCATCACCCACTTCTGTATAAGAACTCACACCCTCAATAAAAAACTACTGCTGCACACTTGTATCTTGAATTACATCCTGTCCTCTCTCTCGAGATTCTTTTATCCTGCACAATGCATGCTCAAAATGGCTATTACAGGAAGTGTTGGACTATCAGCTATTTATAAATGGACAAAAACCTTTAAATAGCTCTGTTAGCTACCTCTTTATGGTTCTAGACCTTAAAAACTACCTGTTTTCAAAGACATAGTCATGCTGGTAATTCAAAATGTTCAAAGTGTCCTTTTATTTTGGAATCCAAAGCTGCACTAAATTATATAGTCACAATATCACAAGATAACAAACAAGCTGATCTTTAAAAACACATTAGTCGAATACTCTTAGTCTAATCATTTACCACCAAGAAAATTCCAAATTGCAATATATTGCCTTCAAGCCTTCTATATTGATGTCTAACCCACACTACACTACTTCAGAATTTTGCAGAAGACACAATTTAACACCACATATTAACTTTTTATCCAGTATATCCAGTTCAAAAATATAGTACACAAAAGTAAAAATTCTTAATTCATCAATATTGATATCCACTGTACTGAAAAAGAAAACCCTTTCCATTGATCTACTTTTTTCCTATCTAAAACTGACATGTCTTTCCCATGCTGCTAAAACAGTAACTTGCATTTCCTATGCAAACTAATAATTTAGAACTCATTTTGTATGTATTAATAATTATTATTTTTAAAGTCTTAACATTTCTCTTCCTTATTCTCAGCCCTCCTGTCTCCAGTCTTTAGAGATTTATATCGGGTACATCACCATATTTGCAGATCATTTCAAGGCATTACTTCCAAAAGTAAGCAGCTTTTAGAAACTTAACTTACAGGGATACTAATATGCACAAAATACTGTACCTACTAAGGATATTCACCACAGTGTACTTGCAAAAGACTGGAGACAGCCTAAATGTCCATCAAGAGGGATAGTTAAATGTATGTAAGTACAATGTAATATAATGAAACTATTATAAGGAACTAGGCATCACTGTACATAAGATATGTAATGATCTTCAAGGTTATATACAAGGTTAAAAAATATACAGCAGGAACAGTACAGCACACTACGATTTATCATTAAACACACACACCTCCGAGAAAATCTCTCTAAAAAGGAAAACCAAGAATGGTTGCCTCTAGAAAGGGAAAAGGGTGACTGGGAAAGGGAAGGCTTACAGTATGTTGTATAATCTTTTTTTGTTGTTTTTTTTTTTGCCATTGAAGAATTTATTGAAGCATCAGAATACTCGGAACAAACACATTGAATGTATCACAAATTACAGATTTGGCAAAACATGGAGGGTGGCAACCAGATTATATAAGCTTTTTTATGCACACACATTTACTACTTACTAAACACATATGCTCTTTTTGTAAAATGAAATACTTTTTTTTGAATAGTAATCAAATATCCTTGATAGATTCCATTCACAAATTGACAGCTTTTCAGTTCAAGTATTAGTTTGCTTTATCAAACTACTTCAGCCTCAAATTTTCTATTACTTGAAAGAAAAAATACAAACTTTCCTATTTCATTTGTCCACACCATCAGTTATACGTTTTTATTAAAAGGTCACTTCATGGATTTACGAATTGTGTTGCTAAGCCGCTTGTTCCAAAAAACTCTAAACCTGAGAAGTCCAATATCACAGCTACTAGCCAGTTTCTCGGTCACACTAACTGCATTTCTTGAGCCACACGTGGCTAGTGGCTGCCATACTGGACAGCACAGATGCATTTTCATCATTGCAGAAAGTCCTACTGGACATCACTGCACTAGACTAAGGGCTGGCAAACTAAAGCCTGTGAACCAAATACAGCCCACCACCTTTTTTTTTTTTTTCCTCCTGGAACACATTCTAATTTGTATTCATTTATACATTGTCTGTGGATACTTTGGCACTACTATGACAGATTCAAGTAATTGTGACATAGATGGTAGGTATGGCCCACAAAACCTGAAATATTTCGTTTCTGCCTCTTTACAGAAAAAGTTTGTCAGCCAGTGCTCTAGACAATCAGATTTCATTGAAAAGAACATTCCCCTGGGCTCCAAAAACAAAGTTCTGAAGGCTTGCAGTGCATAAAGAACCAATTAAACAAGCTGATGTCCACTTGATTTACTAAGTGATAAAAGTATTTAGGTTTTTTTAACATGAATCCATAATACCAGAAAATTTCCTAAAATATGTTTGAATGCTGACGTTTTCTAAGCATCTCTATAACATCGCTAGTAAAGCACAGAAGACAGATTACTACAGTCTAGCAATTTTAGAAGAACTGGCCTAAGAAGAAAAAAAGTGCTTAATAATTCAAAAAATTACCCATGTTACTTATCAAACTATTACAAGAAGTGTATCAACTGTCTTGAAAAGCAGCACATTATTTCTTACAGAAAAAATTACACTAGACCTAGTTAATGTTACATAAATATTTACATTGAACTGCTTATCTCATGTAGCATCCCCATATTTCAGGCTTTCAAAACAATTACTGAAAACACCAGTTAAGTATGTTTACCAGAACAAATATACGTATGTTTTCCAATTTAGGGCATTTTTTTTTAATTCAATACAATTTTTGAGTGTGCTTACATACCCAACCCTGTACAAGTTGCTGGAAACAGGATGATGATGATCCATTTGTAGTTAATAGTTTATGGAGCAGACTAGTATCACAGTGATATTATACACATAAGAACAAGAGGGGCAGAAGCACAGATAATGAGTACACTGGGTAACTAAGGGAAGACTTCTAGAAGAAAAGCTATTTGAATTGGGTATTGAAGTGGGAGCAGGACTTTCCCAGGTTTGTGGGAGGGGGAAGGAAGAAAGGAATGGCAGAGCAACACCATTCTGGTTTGAGTGCATAAAAAGAAAATGAGACATGAAAAGGACTTAGCAAATCCTAGGGAAAAAATGAGCAGTTGAATGCTACAGAAGCATATGGCTTGAACACACTGGGAAAAAAGGAGGGAGGTGGTGGCAGGCGTAAAGGCTGTAAAGACTAAAGACTTTAAGATCCAAATGCAAATGGCTTTACACGCCAAACTAGGGAATTAAGATCTGATGTAACCGTATGAGCCACAGAGAATATACAGCTTTACAAGAAGAGATATGACATGATTGATTTTATTTTGTTAACACTGGCAGCAACTTGGATCTTGGACTACAGTGAGGGAAGACTAATGGTAGAGACCAATTCGGCTATTACGCAAATCAGAGATGATGGCCAAAAGTAATGAGACTGAAGATGAAGAGAAACCAGATAAAGAGAAGCAACTGCATGTGGTAGAATCTCCAGGCCTGAACTCCTATGTTTTTAAAATGCCCCTGATATGTGATACTTTCCCTTTTCCATATTTTTCAGTACAGATATGGTACCCTTTGCATGGAAGAAGTTTATACAATAAGATTGTCAAAAGTGGAAGCAATGTGGTCTTTTTTGTTTTTTCTCCCAAGGTATTAGGAGGGAAAACACATTAGGAAATACAAGAGCTCAAGAGTCAAGAGATCTGGATTACAGGCTTGTCTTTGCCAAGACTATGGGCATGACAACCTCTAAAAGCTCTGGTTTTCTAATTTGTAAAAAGAAGAAATTAGACTAGATGATATGAAACTCTTGAAAGCTCTAAAATACTCTAATACTCTAAAATACTCTAAAGCTCTAAAATATGATCACAGTGATACATCTTTAATCTTTGGGAGGTCTCCAAAAAAATGCAAATACAATTATCTATTTTAACTACGAACAAAATGTGAAAAACCCGTTAAAAACATACTACACTTATTGTGAAGGATTCATGACAGACATTAAAACATGTAGTTACCAACTACTTCTCATCTGAAACCCTAAGGCAAAACTGAAACTCAGTAAGGTAACTCTGTCAGCCATTTCACTTTCAATTACTATATTTCAAAATAACTCCAAAAAGCAGCATTCTTTTATTGGAGTGGTTCAAAAGACTAAATGAATGTCTGCAAAGTTGAATGGTAGTATTGTTGGGTACAACAGTTTTCAGACATAACACTAGTCTATGGAATCATGTTTGCCTGAACCTCTTATTCACAAAAGAACTTTTTAACAATATTCCTTTATCAATCAAAATAAGAAGTGTTTCAAACTTGATAAATATGGTCTTGAGATTTGTAACCATACTGTTACGTGACTTTTTCCTAATGTTGAAAACTGTATTACAAATTCTTGCTCATAAAAAGTCTAGAAATATTCTAAACTGGTTTCTCTTCAAGAATAACTTCTAAGCCTGATTTTTTATTTAAAAAAAAAGGATAGCTGGGTCAAAAGACCCCCTTCCTTCAAAACAAAAAGATGGAACAAATAACATTGCTATTAAAGGTGAAAAACCCAGATGTAAATCTTGCATTTCCAGTCCATTATAAATTTATGTAGCATAATTAATACAGCCTAAGTTAAAGTCATATTTCAAGGGAAACAATATTCTAAGGTTCTGTGAACTCTAGTATTAAACTATAAGCAGAGGCTTTTCTAATGATGTTTTATGTTACATTACTTCTTCCAGTGTTTCTTCTAGAGACCTGAACAATTTTGGGATTATATGCTACATTACATACACCAGAATAGTTCCTCTTTAAGGTACTCACGTGATTTCTCTCTTGCTCCCTAAAATAGCATTATACATCTGAGTTAACCAAAATAAATTCTGGAAAGAGCTATACTGTAATTTACTATGATCTGAGTGTAAAATTCTTTACTATGCGAATCTGTATCCGTTTAGAACCATTACTAAAAACTTTCTGTTCTTTCAAATCACCGGTATCAATGAACATAAAACTAATCCTGCTACCAACCCACAAGAGACGTGGGTGTTTACTATAAAGCCTTAAATCTCAACTAGACTCTTGGTCCAAGAAAAAAAAACTTTATACTGATTTTTCTTACATGTAATTTAGTGATTTAAAGTAATGCTTTCAGATCCTTAAAGTTTTTTTTAAAAGCATATATTTTGAAGATATACAAACTGATCTTACTCTACTAAAGAAGCTTTATTAATTCTAATTAAACAAATTTCACTCAAGAAGGAAGTGTATTCAAATCAAGAATTTTATTAGAGGGGAAAATATTCAAAGAACAAATATAAGCGGGAATTAAATTATCTGTTCTTTGTTGTAGCCCGTGCTATCCAAATACAATTCAGAAGCAGAATTTAGCTTTTCTTAAAAGCTGCTTGCTAAAAAAAAAACAAAAAAAAACTTTTTTTAGAAACAAAATTAAAATACATTTTTAAAATTCCAGTCCAAATATATTACAAAGTTAGCATGAGGAGTATGAAAAACACCGCCTCTGATTTGTTTTGTAATGCCAGTGCCGAAATAGGAAAGCTAGATGTGCTTTCCCCAAATATATCTGATAAGATTCCCACAGGAACACCAATATAACAAGTAAAGTGGATATTCCAAAGACAAAACACAAGTTAATTATAGTACTTCACATTCCAAGACACTCATCCAAGGACACCTGGCAATTAACTAAGGAATTACGAGAAAAGTTTACAAACAACTGAGTACTATGGGGTCCGTTCACTTACAAGAGAAAAAATTATTTGTAATAATAATAATCCTTTACACTTGTAAAGTACCTTGTAGTTTTCACCATGCGCGCGCACGCGCGCGCGCACACATACACAAACCCCCCTACCTACTTTGGTCCTAGAGTTCATCAATCAACCCAGAGAGTGTGCAGAACGATAAGCAGCACTTCAGGTCTTACTAATATCACTGTGGCTGATATTCAATTCATTCAGAAATGTTTCGCTATGATGCTAAAAACTCATCCACATAGTTTGATCGTCTTTAAAGTTTAAGCGGGATACGCAGATGTTCCCAGGCTCCCTAACGCTGGGGAAGGGGAACTCCTGCCAGGATGGGCCCTGAGGTGACGAATGGTTTTAACCCATCCTTCGCAGGCAGAGAACTGGTTCCACCTGTCCTGGAGTACGAGCCGTGTGCCCTCCAGTACGAAGGATAGGCATTCTCAATACAACGTCCAACTCTCCTTCTCCTATGAGAACAATCAGTAAGGGCTTCCTAAGGGGTTCCTACAATTCTCCCTCAACTCCCAGGAAGACAAAGGTTCAGACCCACTGTGTTACTCGAATTCCGTTCTGGATAATCTAGGTGCCCCATAAACCTCAGCACGCAGTCATTTGGCAGAGGATGGAGGGGAGGACCTAAGAATACCCAAGGTGCGGGGAAAGGAGCTACCAGAGCAAACTCTGAAGTTCTGCGAGCAAAACGCGGTTAATCTCTCAGAAGGTCCTACATTCGAGGGAAGGTGCGGAACTGAACACGTGAGAAATCGAAATCGGAGGCAGGCGAAGCGGCGTGGAGAAGTGGCCGGGTATACGACTGGGACTGAGAGACTGCGCGGAGGGGCCATCGGGTTGGCTGGCCCCAAGGGCGAAGGTGCCCAACAGCTCAGATCCGTGAGGCTGGCGAGGACCCAGACGCACGGCCGGCCGACGGACTCCTCGGCTAGGTTTCAAACCGCCGCCCCCGGAAGGCGCTCAGCCGATTGGAAGTTCCACCACGACCGTCACCAGCCCAAGGCCGGAGCGGCAACTCCTCGGCAGAGCTCTCCCAGCCCTCCGCGTCTCCCCTGGAGACCAGACACCCACAAACTCCACCTCCCACCGAGGTCCCAACTCGAGTCCCGCCGCCAGCTCCATGCACGCAGAGGGCGCCCCGCAGGACCGGACCTACGCCCCCCGACCGGGCTGCGCCGCGGGAGTTCAAGGGGTGCGACGGGGCCGCGCGGGGGGCGAGCAGAACCCACGTCCCTCAGAGTCTGCCCCGGGACGCGGCCCCGCGACCACCTCCGCCTCGCCCCCCGGGCACGGCCCGACCCGGCTCCGACCCACCCATCCCGCGCGGTCGCGGGCAGAGCTAGGACCCGAGCAAGCCTACTCCCCCCCGCCCCTGCTCTTACCCATCTTTTCGCCTCGCCTTGTAGACGTGCCCGTAGGTGCCGCGTCCCACTTTGCACCCTTCGTACTCAAACAAATCCTCCACCCGCTCCCGCTCCGCCGCCAGCTTCGCCTTGAAATCATAATCCATTGTCTGCTTTCCCCATAGAGGCACCGGAACGCGGGGGCCGCCGCCGCTCAGTCCCTCCTCCTCCTCCCCCCGCGACCGCCGCTCCACTTCTCGGGCCACCTCTCGGGCGCGCGCGCGCGCGCCGCCCGCCGCCCTGCAATCCGCCTTCAGCAAGGGACTCCTCGGCGGCCGCGGCAACCACCTCCTCCACCTCCTCCTCCTCCTCCGCGGCAGCGGCGGCGGCAGCTCCCGCAGGAACCCCCAGTCCCGCCTCCCCCCTTCATTTCCTTGTTTTGGAACCTGGTGGGCCGCGCCGCGGCTTCCTCGAGCTCATTAACGAACCAGCCCGCCCGCCCGAGATCGCGGAGACTTCTGGGAAATGTAGTTCCTCGGGTCTCAAGAATGGCTTGAGTTTTGCGGCTGAAGGAAATACAACTCCCAGGCTGCCGTGGGCCACTACAGCCCCACCTTCACAAGGCGTGCACGCCTGCGCACTGAGACCGCCCCCCCTCAGGTAGCGTTGGACTACCACCAGTTCTTGTTAAGGTAGAAAGTGCAAAGTTGTGGTGTGCTTTCTGCGAGTTTGTGGGAGCTGGTGGAAAGAAGGCGCTTGTTCTGGTGCAAGGAAGGTACTCTATTATAATTGCCCCCGTGCGAGAAGGAGAGTGGAAAGTGTTTAACAAGTGCCTTGCCCAGGAGCTTGCTCCAGTGGTTTACGAGGGAAGGACTGTGGTTAGGGCAGTTGTACTGAAGATTGTTGTTTGTTTTTTTGTAGCAATTGTCCCGCCTCTTACCCCGCCCCCATCCAGCCGCTCATTGGCGGAGAAGAGAGAATGACGTCCTCGTTGGTGCGTGGGTATCCCCAGGCTTTGGCTTCTTTCCGACTCTTGATTGGTAATTGGATGTGCTAGGTTCTTCCTGATAGGATAATCTTTTTTCTTTACGATGCAAAAACCGTATTTCAAAAGCTGAACATTCAGCGGTTTCCTACTTCTAGCATCGGCCAGAGAACATGTAACTTCTGCGCCCTAGTCAGCCAATCATCCTTTTCTTGGCGCTCTAGTGATGGTCTCCTCTTACCATATGTGATTCCCACAGCCAAGCTTTTGGCCATCTGTCTAAGGACAATTAAGGTGCCTGCGGAACGCAGCGTTTTGAAAACAATCATTTGGGTTGGATTGTAAAGGGATTTTTACGGTTTATGCATAATGGTGTCGTTGTCCTAGAATGTTTAAGAAAGTCTCCTTTATCAAGGTGAACGTTGATTCATTATTGCATGCATAAAACGTAGCAAATGTTTGGAATGCAATCTTAAACATGGTTGGTGCTAGGATGGGACTTACACACCACATTCAGTGGGAGCATAGAGCAGGAAATAGTCAATTCTACCTGAAGTGGTAAGGAAAGTTAATAGTAGTGACTCGCCTGCTAGGTTTTGGAAGAAACCTGGAAAACTAGAGAGAGGCGTGGGGGTGGGGTGGGGGGAATTGTTTACTTACTACAACAATGTTTCCTGGGAAACTTCCTCAGATCTTGAAGTAAATCATGAAGTATCTGAGTTTCTGTTATTTCCAAGCACTATGATAAGTGCTGGAGATACCAGATGAAAATTGGTCTTTTCCATCAGGGACTAAAATGTATTGAAAAAATAAACATGCAAACAAATTAAAAACTATGTGAGTACAAAGAGCAATAGTAGAATAGGAGGACTTCCAGAAGTCAGGGTAGGCATCATTAAGGGGGTAGTTTTCAGCCAAAATTTAAATAGTCTTATTTGAAGGACAAGTGGGGAAGTAGCAAAGAATTATTTCTGGCAGAATGGCATGTGTATATATCATTGACAGAACCTGATATATTCTGACAAATGCAAATAGCTTGAACATTACAGATTAAGACAGGAAAAGATGATGGCTAAGAAGAGACTGGAGAGATAAGCAGAGGTCAGAATATGAAGACCTATATATGTCAAGCAGAAGCTTTAGATTTCCTCATTCTATAGGCAATAAAAAACCGTTGAAGACTTTTGAGCCAAGAAGTAATCAATATTGTGTATTCAAAAAAAATACTTCTGGACTTCCCTGGTGGCACAGTGGTTAACAATCCGCCCGTCAATGCAGGGGACGCGGGTTCAATCCCTGGTCCAGGAAGATACCACATGCCGCGGAGCAACTAAGCATGTGTGCCACGACTACTGAGCATGCATGCCACAACTATGAAGCCTGCGCACCTAGAGCCCGTGCTCTGCAACAAGAGAAGCCACCGCAGTGAGAAGCCTGCGCACCACAAGGAAGAGTAGTCCCCGCTCGCCGCAACTAGAGAAAGCCCGCGCACCCCAACGAAGAGCGATGCAGCCAAAAATAAATAGAATTAAATCTTTAAAAAAAAAAAAAAAGAGTTTGACCACACCGTTGTTACCAAGGATGGGGGAAACAGACATTCTCCTGCATTGCCAGTGGAAGTATATATTCACAAAATATGTACCAATGCATACATTAGATTTTGGTTTGGCAATATCTATCAAAATTACATAACAGTATCCTACAATTATACTCCTTGTGGCAGATGCTCTGATACACACCCCTTCAGGACTAAAGGATGTACTATTCCCCCAAGCTGCTGGGAGTGCTGCCGCAGCCTTCAGCTCTCAGCCCTCTTCAGGAATTGCCTTGTCTAAAGAGCCACCTCATCTCACCTCACCTCACCATTTTCCTAAAACACCCTACATCCAATGACTGATTAATGCAGGGATATAAAGGCCCAGACCTCTCACCCCACTTCAGGACAACCCTGATCCTATCTTCAGAACTCCCTATTGGGCTGACTCAGGCCGTCACTGAGAATGCATTGCAGACCAACTTCTCAATCTCCCCATTCCTGCTTTCTTCCTTTTCCTTCCACGAGATTGATCCCATCAACATTCTGTAATAAACTGATTACATGTTAATCTCCATATCAAGGTCTGCTTCCCCAGGAGCCCAGTTTGTGGAATTCCCCATGTGTGCAATATGATACAACTTAAGGTTATTCATTGAGCATTGTTTCTACTAGGAAAGGACTGGGAAACAACAAAAGTGTTCATTAGAAAAGGACTGGATAAATAAATTATGGCACATGCACCAATGGATTATTATGCAGCCCTAAAAATAATTCACAAGCTATGAAATATGCCTCTCAAATCTCCTCCTTGCAAGAAAGCCCCAGTTGCTAAGCTCTGGATCTACCACTGCATTTGCAATGAGGCCACAGTCCCCAACGGTTGCTCCTAGCCTATGACTGACCGTAGCAGGATACTATGCTGGGAGTGCTGCATAGGCAGGTCCATTCCTGCAAGATGCGGAGTTCCTCTGACAGGTGAGTTGAGCTTAAGGACTCCCCAGGCATAAGCCTGTCTGACACTTCCTTTGAACTCTGTTGCAGTCTGAGTCACTGCCTACCCAACCCTCCTTCCTTCCCTCTCTCCTTCACAGGGGCAGATTAGCCTCACGATCTGACAGCTCCTTCAGCTCCCCACCCCCCCACCCCACCCCCGTTCTCTTCCTCACAGGCATTTCCTCCAATAAGTGTCTTACAGGTCTAATCCCATCTTGGCATCTACTTTTCAGAAGACCTGATCAATGAGGAAATTGTTTAGGTATTGAAATGGAAAGACCTCCAAGATATCAATATATTTTTAAGTGAAAAAAAAAGCAAGAATCAGGAGAGTGTCCATAATATGCTAACATTTTTATACAAAAGAAAAAATACATACTTTCTTGTGTATGCATGACTTATCTGTAAAAGGACCACAAGAAACTGTTTGCTCAGGGAAGGAAAACTGTGCTTGAGAATCAGAGGTAGGAGGGAGAATTTGTACTGTATACCTTTCTGAATTCTGATCCATGAAATACTGCCTTTTCAAAAGGTAAGTAAATAAAATTTAAATGAAAAAAAGTAGAAACTTGGCTAAAAAGGAAGGAGAAAGATAGATAGGATTGTAGCTACCATGGTCAAGGGAGGTTCAGAGTTTTGTTATTAGTTTGTGTTTAATAAGGGGAAGGAACTTTTCATATATATATTTTTATTGGAATATATTTGCTTTACAGTGTTGTGTTAGTTTCTGCTGTACAGCAAAGTGAATCAGCTATATGTATACATATATCCCCTCTTTTATGGATTTCCTTCCCATATAGGTCACAACAGAGCATTGAGGAGAGTTCCCTGTGCTATACAGTCAGTTCTCATTAGTTATCTATTTTATACATAGTAGTGTATATATATCAATCCCAATCTCCCAATCCATACCACCCCCCTTCCCCCCTTGGTATCCATACATTTGTTCTCTACATCTGTGTCTCTATTTCCACTTTGCAAATAAGTTCATCTATACCATTTTTCTAGATTCCACATATAAGCGTTAATATACGATATTTGTTTTTCTCTTTCTGACTTACTTCACTCTGTGTAACAGTCTCTAGGTCCATCCACATCTCTGCAAATGGCACAATTTCGTTCCTTTTTATGGCTGAATAATATTCCATTGTATATATTTACCACATCTTCTTTATCCATTCCTCTGTTGATGGACATTAAGGTTGCTTCCACGTCCTGGCTATTGTAAATAGCTGCAATGAACATTGTGGTGCATGTGTCTTTTTGAATTATGGTTTTCTCCAGGTATATGCCCAGGAGTGGGATTGCTGGATCATATGGTAGTTCTCTTTTTAGTTTTTTAAGGAATCTCCATACTGTTCTCCATAGTGGCTGTATCAATTTACATTCCCACCAACAGTGCAAGAGGGTTCCCTTTTCTCCACACCCTCTCCAGCATTTATTGTTTGTAGATTTTTTGATGATGGCCATTCTGACCAGTGAGGTGATACTCATTATAGGAACTTTTCATATATTGAAGGAAAAGAGCTGGTGGAAAAAGAAAAGGTGAAACCAATACTCTTCAGTACGGGGTTCAATAAATTACATGAGATATTGAACACTTTGTTAAAAATAGGCTTTGCGTTAGATGATTTTGCCCAACTCTAGGCAAATGTAAGTGTTCTGAGCATATTTAAGGTAGGCCAGGCTAAGCTATGATGTTCAGTAGGATAGGGGTATTAAACACATTTTCAACTTAACAATATTTTCCATTTAACGATGGGCTTAATGGGACATAACCCCATCGTAAATCAAGGAAGATCCGTAATAACTTTTCATTTCTATATGACATGGGAAGCATGATCAAATGCAGAGAAAAAAAGCGGTGGCAGTAAGGGCAGGGGGCTTGAAGAAGGAATGATGATTTTGGCAAGTAAGTGGAGTGAGAATGAGAGCTAACATTTACTGAATCCTAGGCATTTTATATAAGCTAGCTAAATATATAATCCTTACAACCACCATGGGAGGAAGGTATGCATTATCTCCATTTTACAGATAAAAATACTGAGGCTCCAGGAGGATAGTTTGTGTAGTCAGTCAATGATAGGATTTAATCCCCAGTCTCTAAGACAATAGAGAACAAAGACTGCACTGCCAAATATCAGTGTCATTTATCAAGATCAAAGTATCCCAATGAGACATTTATCCTTTTGTCACACTCTATTTTATATGTTAAAATTACTGCCTCTGCTTTTTTTTCTTCATATTTGGTTGATATCAGTCACTAGTTCCCCTTTCTCAGTGCATGGAAGAGTCATAGAGCTTATGAAATACAGAAAATTTATAGTTGCCACTGCCACTGAGATGTTCATTGTCTCAGTATGTATAAGAGGCCTTCCTTGCCTTTGCTCTTTCCACTCAACCAGCAACAGTTCTCTGGCCAATCAGATTTTACATGTAAATACCTGTTATGCTTCTGGGAGGCATATTCATTTTACTTAAACATTGGTTTAAAGTCTGAGAACAAAGCTCCTTTTAATAAGGATGGTCTAAGCTTAAAGGCTGTTGGAGAAACAGATTCTGGTCTCTTCAGTACAGAGTCAATGTCAGGGAAGCTGAAGAAGAGGAATGGGAGGCAATGGAATTAAGAATCAGACCTCTCTCCCTACTGGATGAGGATGCAGGCCAGACTAAGGGAGGGATACCCACCTGCTGCTGATAGGGTGTAGGAAGAGGTTGATGCCTGTGTCAGTTTCCTAGCGCTGTTGTAACAAATTACCATAAACTGAGTGTCTTAAAACAAAAGAAATTTATTCTCTCACAGTTCTGGAGCCCAGAAGTCTGAAATCAAGATGTACAGAGGGTTGGTTCCTTCTACGGGCCCAAAGGGAAAATGTGTTCCATGCCTCTCCATTAGATTCTGGTGGTTGCTGGTAAGCCTCGACATTCCTTGGCTTGTGGCAGCATAACTCCAACATCTGGCTCTATCTTCACATGGCCTTCTTTCATCTGTGTCTGTGTCCAAATCCCCCTCTTCCTAAAAGGACATCAGTCATATTGGATTTAGGCCCCAACCTAATCCAGTATGTCCTTGTTGTAACTTGTATGCATCTACAAAGACCTTATTTCCAAATAAGATCACACTCAGATTCCAGGTGGACATGAATTTGGGGGGGACGCTATTCAACCCAGGATAGTGCCTGAGCTTTGACTCTGTCTCTGAATGAGGGGCCATCCTGAAAAAGGGAAGAAAATGGTCCTTGACTTAACTCACACCACATTCAGTGGGAGTGAGAGGGGATCTTTGGGATCCGCAGACTGGGCTTTATTTTGTGGTTTTTTTGGTTTTATAATAAATTTTATGCTACATGTATTTTCTTTTAATGAATTTGATTTTTAAAATTTATTTATTTATTTATTTTGGCTGCGTTGGGTCTTCATTGCTGCACGTGGGCTACTCTTTGTTGCGGTGCGCGGACTTCTCACTGCGGTGGCTTCTCTTGTTGCAGAGCATGGGCTCTAGGTGCGCGGGCTTCAGTAGCTGTGGCTCGTGGGCTCTAGAGCTCAGGCTCAGTACTTGTGGCACACGGGCTTAGTTGCTCTGCAACATGTGGGATCTTCGCGGACCAGGGCTCGAACCCGCGTCCCCTGCACTAGCAGGCGGATTCTTAACCACTGTGCCACCAGGGAAGTCCCTATCCTTTCATTCTTTAAATTTCTTAGCCCCACTATAGCATGAATTGTTCCCTGACACCAGAATGCAGCCTGCCCTAGGTGTTAAACAAAAAAACAAATAAATGATAACCACCCAGAAATTAATAGGGTCTAATCACATGCCAGTAAGGAATTTGAAAAGTTTGATCTAAACATTTAAAAAATGAGTTTATTTGATATAGGTAGAGAATGAAAGAATAAAGTGATGGTTTCAACAGTTTGTTCAAGTCAAAAGGAAAGGTTGGATTTCCCTGTTGGGGAAACTAACTTAACTGGAAAAAAAAGAAAAGAATCAGGCAAGTGTGCAGTTATATGTACAAAGATGAACGTGACTATGGTTTTTATGATAACAGTTAGAAACAGTTTAAATAATGGTTAAATAAATAATAGCATATCCCTTCAGTGGATTACACTGCAGCCATTTAAAAGAATGGTATAGGGCTTCCCTGGTGGTGCAGTGGTTGAGAATCTGCCTGCTAATGCAGGGGACACGGGTTCGAGCCCTGGTCTGGGAAGTATACCACATGCCACAGAGCAACTGGGCCCGTGAGCCACAACTACTGAGCCTGCGTGTCTGGAGCCTGTGCTCCGCAACGAGAGGCCGCGACAGTGAGAGGCCTGCGCACCGCGATGAAGAGTGGCCCCCGCTCACCGCAACTAGAGAAAGCCCTCACACAGAAACGAAGACCCAACGCAGCCAAAAATAAATAAATTAATCAAATTAAAAAACAAAAGAATGGTATAGATCTAATTTGTATTAATAAAAAGGAATATCCATTTATAGTGTGGAGTAAACAACAAACAAACAAAAAACCTCACAATAGTTTATAAACTATGGATAATTTGCCATAATATTTTTCATATAGGGTATCTCCCAAACATTTCTGATCATGCATTTTTGTTTTAAACTGTTAGGAAATTCATAGGAATTCTATGCTAATATTTTCATATTTAAATCATAATAAAACATAAGATATCAAATGGCTTAAGTTGGGAGGTTTTAAATATCTATATACACCTTCATTTATTTTACTGAGAGTGAACCTCATGGGAAGAGCAAGTTAATAATATTTATAAGCTGATGAAGGGTTGGTCCCTATTGGTAGGTACAAAAGAATATTTTCTTCCAGTTGTCTACATGCCTTCTATAGAGATTAGAAGAATTCTGGCTGAAGTTTTAGCATCCCCGTCTGTAACTGATACATAAAATATTCCTCTGATTGTGTAAATTAAGTCTTCCAAGAATTAGAGATAATCCATTTCTAAAAAGCTTATTAAGAATTTTTTTCAGCCTCTGCTGGGTTTTAGTAATTAAGGAAGAAGAAAAAATTCAGTCTATATTCCATCTGTATTTAGTCTGCAAGTATAAAGAACCATAGACCCCTTAAAAGTCACATTTTCATTTTCTTAACAACTACTTTCTAATTGCACCTTTGAAATATATCCCATTAAATTGTTTGATGCTCCTTGGAAAAGGACCTATGTTATGTGATACATTCCTTTTGGACCTAATACCAAGGAAATTGTCTCTGGAATAATTTCCTTATGTAATTTACTGAGTTTTCCTTTTTGATTTGGTGATTAGGAAGCTCAGTGTTAATATTTCAAACTCGCCTATAGTAACTGTGTTAGGCTATGTGGTAGGTGTTTTCCTATTCTACTTTCACTGATTCTAATTTGTTTTAAATTAAACTTTTCTGTATGTGTCTCATAAACTATTTCATTCTTTATGGAAACTTTTATAATTTATATCTTACCTATTCATGAACAACTGGTCATTATTTTAATACCTATCATTTTTATGGATTTATAAAAATGGTGTCTCCTACACACTTGAGTGATACAGGGAAAAGTTACTTTATTCTCTCCAGGCAAGACATGAAAAAGGAAAGTAAATAAACTAGCATTACTGCATACCTACCATGTGATAGGCACTGTCATAGGCAGTTTTTAGCATACATTATCTTTTTATCCCTTTAACAATCTTGTGAAATAAGATCCTACATTTAGATATGTTAAGTGATTTGCTGTCACACTGTTATTTAGGAGTGGACCTCAAATTCTGATTCTTTAAATCATGCTTTCTCCATTGTATTATAACCACCTCCAAATTTTATTACTGCTAGAGTCATCAGCAACTGCACCTTTAAAGCATTTTTCTAGGGCAGTACCTCTCAAACATTAAAGTGCAGATGAACCACCTGAGGATCTGGTTAAAATGCAGATTCTGATTCAGTAGGGCTGGGGAAGGGCCTGAGCGTCTGCACTTCTAACTGCACGCAGTTGGTGCTGATGCTGATTCTGTTGATCCTGGGCCACACTGAGTAGCAAATTTTCAGAGCGTGTTAACACCAAGGTTATCTAAGTAGTTACTATGTCAAAGGTATGAAATTGAACAGTTGCAGCATTTCTAAAATTGCCAACAGGGCTTGGTGGCGCAGTGGTTGAGAGTGGTTGAGAGTGGTTGAGAGTGGTTGAGAGTCCGCCTGCCGATTCAGGGGACACGGATTCGTGCCCCGGTCCGGGAAGATCCCACATGCCGCGGAGCGGGTGGGCCCGTGAGCCATGGCCGCTGAGCCTGCGCGTCCGGAGCCTGTGCTCCGCAACGGGAGAGGCCACAACAGTGAGAGGCCCGCATACTGCAAAATAAATAAATAAATAAAATAAAATAAAATTGCCAACAAAATAATCAACGAATGCAGCTGAAACCTCACACCTAGTCTCACAATGGGACTCAAACCCAATCACACCTCACATGGGATTCGAACGTAGCCGAAAGTCAGATTGGGACTTGAGCCCACGGGCCGGGACTGAAACCCACGTCTTTTAATTAAAATCACTCACGTGGTGTCCGGACTTACTGAAGCTCAGATTCTTTTATAT
>NW_020837947.1:47963485-47986564 GCF_003676395.1 Aethalodelphis obliquidens | reverse complement strand
GGCTGCGTTGGGTCTTCGTTGCTGTGTGCAGGCTTTCTCTAGTTGTGGCGAGCAGGGGCTACTCTTTTTTGGGGTGCACGTGGTTCTCTTTGCGGTGGCTTCTCTTGTTGCGGAGCATGGGCTGTAGGCACGCGGGCTTCAGTAGTTGTGGCACATGGGCTCAGTAGTTGTGGCTCACGGGCTCTAGAGCGCAGGCTCAGTAGTCGGGGCGCATGGGCTTAGTTGCTCCGCAGCACATGGGATCTTCCCAGACCAGGGATCGAACCCATGTCCCCTGCACTGGCAGGCGAATTCTTAACCACTGCACCACCAGGGAAGTCCTGAAGCTCAGGTTCCTTATGTCTCGGCACAGAAGGAATTCAGTGAGAGGCAAAGTGACAGGCAAGTAGATTTATTAATATAGGACTCTCGTGAGGGATACAAGCAGGCAGCCAAGGGGACTCTGCCCTGAGAACTAAGTGGGAAAGCAGGTTTATTCGGGGAGATACACACTCCATAGACAGAGTGTGGGCCATTTTTATGGCCTGGGTAATTTCATAGGCTAACAAGTGCGAGGATTATTCCAACTATTTTGGAGAAGGCACAGAGATTTCCAGGTATTGGGCCACCGCCCACTTTTTGGTCTTTTATGGTCAGCCTTGTAACTGTCATGGCACCTGCAGCATGCTAATGTATTACAATGAGCATATAATGAGGCTCAAGGTCTACTGAAAGTCGAATCTTCTGCCATCTTGGGCCGAATCAGTTCTAACCAGTTTATGTCTTATCCTCAATGGCTGTGTCATTCTTTTAAAGGTAGTGCCCTGCCCCCTTCCTTCCTGTTTCACAACTGTGTGCAGTGACTATATACAACTTAGAGAATCCTGAGGCTTTGCTTCCTGTGTATAACAGCCTTATGTGGGGTGGTATTACTCCCAAAGCAGACAATTCTTCAGATAACTAGAGGAAAAATCTAGTCAACTGAAAAAACCTCATTTCCTAATCATGTTGGTTAAGTATATTCTTTTCCAAGCTTGCCAGATTTCTGGATGAATCCAGCATTCATACAGATGACTCATGATACCCTAAGCTCCAATCTTTATTATCTTCCCTCCATTTCAGCCACCCTAGCAGTATGGGAGATTAGAGACACAGAATAACCCTCTCTCTCTCTCTCACACACACACACACACACACAAGCACACACACACACAAACCTTCATAGAACATGAGAAACATCTGTTCAAATACATTATTGAGCTAGCAAAAAGTTAAGGAACACTCAGAGGCCAAAGCCAAGTGAAAGCAGGAATTTGGAGAGGAAAAGAAGCACAAAAGGAAGATTTTATAGGGGGTGGAGGGTATCTTCTAAATTCTGGTGACCTTGAACTAGAGTTCTAATGGTCATGAAGGATATGGGAACAGGAAACAAGGCCAAGACCCCAGCCAAGGTAGCGAGTCTAATAGGAGATCCTCACAAACAAACTAGGACACCTTACCTGTCTTGACCTTGGCTTTAGATAGAAGGGAAGGAAAAGCTACCCAAATAATTTGCAAATACAAGCAAAGATTCGTGGCCCAATTCAAACTACCTTTTTTTTTTTTTTTTTTGCGGTACGTTGGCCTCTCGCTGTTGTGGCCTCTCCCGTTGCGGAGCACAAGCTCCGGATGCGCAGGCTCAGCGGCCATGGCTCACGGCCCCAGCCGCTCCGCGGCATGTGGGATCTTCCCAGACCAGGGCACGAACCCGTGTCCCCTGCATCGGCAGGTGGACTCTCAACCACTGTGCCACCAGGGAAGCCCTCAAACTACCTCTCGTTAGGAGATAATTCTTCATGACTCTGTCAAGTTTCTGCACATCTTGTGAGCAGCGGTACTGTCTTTTCAACAGTTTATATAGTGAGCAGTCTTGGAGGATAATGATGGCACCTCCTTCTGGAGACAGATTTGCTTACAACCTTGGAAAATAGCCATAACGTCTACCTCTGGGAAAAAAGGCAGTCATGCTTACTGCCCATTATAAAATATCCATGTTCTGTAAGTTCTGTGTTCCTTTCCGGTAGTGAGACCTACTGCTTGTATAGATGTCACTTAGCCCACTTTGTGTGCCCTGTGGGAATTGGGACTTGGGGAGCCAACACAAATGCTGACACTCTGTTATTGGTTTGAGTAATAACTGCCCTTAGTCTCTGTCACAAGAGTAGCATGTCTTCTGCTAAAATCCATGCAACTATGGCAGGCTAACTGTGGCAGGTAAAATCTCAGACCTTTCACAGTTGTTAATGTCTAGGTGGCCCCAAACACTTTATGCTGAAATTTTATTTTAAATTGGTCCTAGATTGGTAGTACCCATAGACAGCTAGTATAAGCAAAAGAAAATCCTCTCTAGAGAACACCCTTCAACTCAGGCCTCAAACATTTCCCACAGATAATGTAAAGGAGCCATGAGCTTTTAGTCAATTTATAAAACACACAAGAAAAAAAGGCATGATGAGTTAGAAGCAATTTCAGAAAAGCTTCAGATATTAGAATTGCTACAGAATATAAAATAAGTGTGTTTAACATCTTTAAAGAAATAAGAGATAAGGTTGAAAATTTGAGTAAGAAACAAGAGGTTGTTAAAAAATGACTAGTCAATTTGCAAAGGAACCAAATAAGACCTCTAGAAATGAAATATATAATTGTTGAAGTGAAAATTTTAATGAACAGGTTAAACATCATTAGAAATGTAGCTGAAAAGAGAATTAATACACTGGAAAATAGATCTAAAGAAATTACCCAGAATGTAATAGAGAGCAAATATGAAAGCAAGATTACAAGCCATGAAAGATAGAGTAAAAAGGTTGATATATGTTGAATCAGAGTCCAGAAGAAAAGAATGAAGAGGCAATATTAAAGTGATAATGGCTGAAATTTTTCCAGAATTGGTGAAAGAAACTGTTAGTTTCCTACCACAATGTAACAAATTACCATAATTTAATGGCTTAAGACAACACAAATTTATTATCTTACAATTCTGTAGGTGAAAAGTCCAATTCAAGTCTCACTGGGCTAAAATCAAGATGTTGGCAGGTCTGTGTTCCTTTTTGGAGTCTCTAGTAGAACATCTATTTGCTTGACCTTTGCAGTTTCTAGAAGCTGCCTATATTCCTTGGTTCCTGGCCCTCTTCCTCCATCTTCAAAACCAGCAACAGCAGGTCAAGTTTTTCTCATATCACATCATTTCTGACCCTTCCTTTTCTGCCTCCCTTTTCCATAATGAAGGACCGTTGTGATTATATTAGGCTCACCTGGATAATCCAAGATCATCTCTCTATTTTAAAGTCATCTAATTAGCAATCTTATTTTCATCTGCAACCTTAATCCATCTTTGTCAGGTAACCTAACATATTCATAGGTTCTGAAGATTAGGACATAGACATCTTTGAGGGTTTATTAATCTGCCTACCATAGACATTAATCTACATGTCCAAGAATCACAATAAATTTTAAGTAGAATAAAAAGAACCTATGCCTAGTCGAAATCCATAGTCATGTCATAAGGAAACTTCAGAATGCCAAAGACAAAGAGAATATATGAAAACAGCCAGGGAGAAGAGAGATTTCCTACAAGTGGACAATAATTATACTAATAGTTGACCTAACGCAACAACTCAAGTCAAAGGCAAAAGAATATCTTTATTCTTTTAAGAACAAATAATAGTCAACTTACACTTATTTACCCAAAAATTATATTTTAAGAACAAGTGATGGGGAGGGGATAAACTGGGAGATTGGGATTGACATATATACACTAATATGTATAAAATAGAAAAGTAATAAGAACCTGCTGTATAAAAAATAAATAAAATTCAAAAAACAACGCTTTGGGTGACTTTGATTGTTTGCTGATTTTCAGAAGTGTTTTGTGTGTGTTTTATGGGGGAAAGAGAAGGAACTCTTAAATAAATCTAAAAAAAAAAAACCACGTGATTAACAATTTTCTAACCAAGTGTAAACTCAGAGAATTTTCCACTCAAAGACACTCAAGATCTTCTAAAGGGCACACTAGGCTGAAATTAAGCACACATGGATCTGAGATGCAAAAAAGAATGATGAAAAAAGAAACTGCAGAATATGCATTAGCCAGACTTTTACTACAATGTGCTGCATAATAAACCACACCATAAATTTACCAACAATAAGCATTTATTCTCATGCTTACTGGTCTGCAGGCCCACTATGGTTTAGCTGATCTAGGTTGCCTCAGCTCTGCATCAAGCTTCAGGCTGCAGGTTGGGCTCAGGCTTGCTCTTCTTGTCTCACTCTGGTGCAAGGGCTGAATGGGAAGTAACTATTGTTGACCAGTGTGTGCATCTCCCACTAGATTGCAAGTACTTTGGGGAATGGCGAGGAGCATACTTTATTCACTATGGAATTCCTGGTAGCTTGTACTTTGCCTAATACCAAGTGGGAATTCAAGAAGTTTTTGATAAGAGATGCATAAATCAACCATAATTGCCATTATGAATTGTAAGTATGTTACAGTTATGGATTGCATTCATAATTGCCAAAGAGCCCAGCAAGTGTTAGTACTTAGTACATGTCCAATAATATATTTCAGCACTTTAAAGGAAAGAGAGAGGCACTTCCCTGGTGTTCCAGTGGCTAAGACTCTGCGCTCCCAATGCAGGGGGCCTGGGTTCGATCCCTAGTCAGGGAACTAGATCCCAAGCACTGCAGCAAAAAAGATCCTGTGTGCCGCAACTGAGACCCAGCGCAGCCATATAAGTAAGTATTTAAAAAAAAAAAAAAAAAAAGGAAGGAGAGAAGGAGGGAAGAAAGGAGGAAAAAAGAAAGGAGAGAATTTGATAGATTTTTAAAGTACATGTATCTAAAATGACCTGTGCTTACCTACTGAACCTTTCAATCACTTGGCCTGTTGATAACAAAATAATTTTCTATTGTTAACATGGCCTTTTGAAGATAGGTCTCCAAAATACAGAGACAATTTTTATGTTGAAGTATAGTTGATTTACAATGTTGTGTTAATTTCTGCATTACAGCAAAGTAATTCAGTTATACATATATATACATATTCTTTTCCATTATGGCTTATTACAGGATATTGAATATAGTTCCCTGTGCTATACAGTAGGTCTGTATCTGCTTTATATATAGCAGTTTGTATCTATTAATTCCAAACTCCTAATTTATCCCTCTTCCATTCCCTTTCCCCTTTGGTAACCGTAAGTTTATTTTCTATATCTTTGAGTCTGTTTCTGTTTTGTAAATAAGTTCATTTGTGTAATATTTTAGATCCCACATGTAAGTGATATCATATGGCATTTGTCTTCATCTTTCTGATTTACTTCACTTAGTATGACAATCTCTAGGTCCATTCATGTTGCTGCAAGTGGCATTATTTCATACTTTTATATGGCTGAGTAGTATTCCATTGTGTATATATATATATATATATATATCTCACATCTTATTTATTTTTTAAACCAGCTTCATTCACTTTATTTTTCTCATATAAAACTATGTGGCGGCTACAGCTGGAGCCTGGGTCCTCTGCAGGGAAGCCCTGGTGTGGGTCTCTACAAGATGGTCAGTGAATTGCTGTTATGGAGACTTGGTGAACACCGTCTCTTTCCAGAGATCAGGAGTGAGATAACTGTAGGTCTTGGAATGGCATCAAAAGTGGTTTTGGGGGCTTCTCTGGTGGTGCAGTGGTTGGGAATCCGCCTGCCAATGCAGGGGACACGGGTTTGAGCCCTGGTCTGGGAAGATCCCACATGCCGTGGAGCAACTAGGCCCATGCGCCACAACTACTGAGCCTGCACTCTAGAGCCCGTGAGGCACAACTACTGAGCCCACATGCTACAACTGCTGGAGCCCTCGCACCTAGGGCCTGTGCTCCGCAGCAGGAGAAGCCACCACAATGAGAGGCCCGTGCACCACAATGAAGGGTGGCCCCCACTCGCCGCAACTAGAGAAGGCCCACACGCAGCAGCAAAGACCCAATGCAGCCAAAGATAAATAAATTAAATAAATAAATTTTTAAAAAATTAAAAACAAAAGTGGCCTTAGTGAAGTTGCCTAGTGTGGTGGTGCAGCTCCTGGGAGAGGTGTAGCAGTCATTGATTCTGGCCATCTTCAGTAGCTCCTTGGGCACAGGGGCTGAGATGATGCCAGTGCCCCTGGGAGCAGGGATGAGGCACACCAGCACAGAGCCACAGTGGCCAGTCACCCTGCAAGGGACGGTATGGGGCTTGGCTGATCTTGTTCCCTCAGTAGCATCACCACACATGGACGATGGAGAGCTTGGCCAGAATGATGGCCTCATGGGTGGCAGTGGCCACCTCCTTACAGCACTCGACACCCAAACCAACATGTCCATTGTAATTCCCAATGGCGACAAATGCCTTGAACCTGGTCCACTAGCCAGCACGGGTGTGATTTTACACAGGCATAATCTTCAAAACCTCGTCCTTGAGGGATGCCCCCAAGAAAAAATCAATGATCTCAGATTCCTTGATGGACAGAGAGAAGAGATAGATCTTCAGGGACTTGATCTTCATGTCCTTGACCAGGCAGCCCAGCTTGGTGTTGGGGAGCCACTCCTTGTGGCTCCTTGTCCTCAGCCTTGCCTCCGTGAGCTCTGCCGTCTCTGCCCCCACCGAGACCCGGGCCAAAACCCCGGACCCAGACGCTGCTACCAAAGCCTCTGTAGAAGACACCGGGGCCTCCCATTCCAGGGCCCCGGGGCCTCTGGGCCCTCCCGCAGCACTGCCGTCATCCACCATTTGGTGTTTTTACAGCGAAGAAGCTATACCACATCTTTTTTATCCACTCATCTGTCGATAGACATTTAGATTGCTTCCATGTCTTGGCTATTGCAAATAGTGCTACTATGAACATTGGGGTGCATGTGTCTTTTCGAGTTAGAGTTTTCTCCAGATACATGCCCAGGGGTAGGATTGCACGATCATATGGCAACTCTGTTTTCAGATTTTTAAGGAACTTCCATAATATTTTCCATAGTGGCTGCACCAATTTACATCCCCACCAACAGTGTGGGAGGGTTCCCTTTTCTCCACACCCTGTCCAGCATATTCTACTTGTAGACTTTTCTTTTTTTTTTTTTTTTTTTTTTTGGCGGTATGCGGGCCTTTCACTGTTGTGGCCTCTCCCGTTGCGGAGCAACAGTCTCCGGACGCGCAGGCTCAGCGGCCATGGCTCACGGGCCCAGCCGCTCCGCGGCATGTGGGATCTTCCCAGACCGGGGCACGAACCCGTGTCCCCTGCATCGGCAGGCAGACTCTCAACCACTGTGCCACCAGGTAAGCCCTATTTGTAGACTTTTTAATGATGGCCATTCTGACCAGTGTGAGGTGGTACCTCATTGTAGTTCTGATTTGCATTTCTCTGTTAGTGATATTGAGCATCTTTTCATGTGCCTTGTGGCCATCTGTATGTCTTCTTTGGACAAATGTCTTTTTAGTTCTTCTGCCCATTTTTTGATTGGGTTGGTTTTTTTGTTGTTGTTATTGAGTTGTATGATCTGTTTGTATATTTTGGAAATTAAACCCTTGTCAGTTGCATCATTTGCAAATATTTTCTCCCAGTCTGAAGGTTATCTTTTCATTTTTGTTTATGGTTTCCTTTGCTGTGCAAAAGCCTATAAGTTTGATTAGGTCCCATTTTGTTTATTTTTGCTTTCATTTCTGTTGCCTTGGCAGACTAACCTAAGAAAACATTGGTACAATTCATGTCAGATAATGTTTTGCCTATGTTCTCTTCTAGGAGATTTATGGTGTCATGTCTCATACTTAAGTCTTTAAGCCATTTTGAGTTTATTTTTGTGTATGGTGTGAGGGTGTGTTTTAACTTCTTTGAGTTACATCAGCTGTCCAGCTTTCCCAATACTACTTGCTGAAGAGACTGTCTTTTCTCCATTGTATATTCTTGCAGAGGTATTTTTTTAATTCATAAGTTATCTATCTGCTTTTATATTTGAACTTAAAATGTTTTTTAAACTTTTATGAGAAGTTCTGAAATGAATTTTATAAATTTACATTGAAACATGACTATTTATGCCTGAAAGTTCTTTTGAAATTAAAAGATTAGAAAACCTTATTTTAATTTTCTTTAATTAAGGGTTTTTAAAAATTTTTTAGTTTAATATTTTTATAATATCTAGATTAAGGCTACTTTATTTCTAAAGGAATCACTGGGTCTGAAGGTTTTCCCTGTCTACTCCTGTTTCCCCTCCTTTTATCTTTCACAGACATTACCCTCAATAAATCTATTGTGCTCCTAATTCCTTCTTGACATCTATTTCCTACAAGACCCAGTCTGCATAAACACTGACCATATATTCATTTTTCAGTAAACAGACTCTCAAGAAGAGAATTTGGGGATTGGATTGCTTACCTAGCATAGCATAAATGAAGTGAAATTGGAACACTAGTAAAACATGCAGGGCTGCTTCATGGGCCTCTGGGCCTCACTCTCAGAAAGGCCTCATACTTAATTTTGTCTTTGAACTTGTGTTTTGTAAGTGAAGTTCAACAGGACAATAAAGTAGTCCTTTGGGTAAGGGAGATACACTTGGGGAGAAAGGAGGCAGCACGTGCAGACACAGGTTCAGACCTGTGGGCATAGCAGACAAGCCTGGGTGTTCAGCAATTGGTCTGACAGCCCAGCACACTTGCCTATAGCTGGGCCAGGGTCTGGGTCCAGACTGGTATTGGTGATGGTGGTAGCAGCAGCACAGAAAACAGAGGTGGCACCCCCTTCTTCCTATAAAAGCCTTTCATTTTGTACAGCTCTTCAGAGGGAGCTCCTTTCTATTTGCTAGATGGAATGCAGTCCAATTCATGAATCATTGAATAAAGTCAGTTAGACCTTTAAATTTACTTAGTTGAATTTTGTTTTTTTAACAATTCCAAGAGTTTACAAATAAAAACTGAATTTAAACATTGTCACATTTAACAGAAAAGAATACTGTTTTCATACAAAGCTTCAGGTGAACAAATTATTAAGAATGATGACAATTTTAAATTAATTTTTCCTTTTAATTGAAGAATGCATAGACAGCCATCTTGAATTTATACAAATCAGAAAACCACTTTCAATTTCTTATATGACTGTTACAATTACAGGAAATGTCAGAGGAAACATTAAATTTTCATTTACAATGAAATTCAGACTTAAATGAAACTGATGTATATGCAGAGTTGTCTTTTTAGAAAAATTATTCCATCTGAATTATTAGATCTATACAAATTAAAAGATATATTTCAAAATAATTTATCAGAAACTTAGCCCAATATTATCATAGTCTGTATAATGCCTTTTTTTCTATAAAATACTCTTAATAGCTCCAGTAACAGTTGCATCAGCAGAAAAGTCCTTTTCAAATTTTAAAATTATCAAAAATTATTTGCCATCTGGCATTTACCAAGACCACCTGGTGTAGCTTTCAATTACACTGATTGAAAATGAAGTTGCTAAAAGTATCATGATGGCCTACCATAATGAATTTGCAGATAAGCAAGCCAGAAAAATCTTATGATCAATCAAGATATTACATTAATAAAGTATTATTTATTAAACATTATGACACAAAAATCAGTTTTTAGTAATTTTATGTTGTGACTCACCTCTGTATGTTTTATAAATAATAAAAAATTTTTAAAGGAAAATGTTTTATATTTTAGTACCTTTGATAGCACTTGTTTCCTGCTTTTTGAACAAGGGTTCTCATGTTTTCATTTTGTACTGAGCCAAGCAAATTATGTAGCTGGCCCTGAATCCATGACATGTGTATCAGTCAGGGTTCTACCATACAAACAGAACCCATCATATATATAACATATACATACATGTACTGTTTCTCTCATACACACACACACACATATATATATATATATATGTATATTGCAAGAACTGTTACCTTAAGCAATCTTGGGGGCTGGCTAGGCAAGACTGAAGTCTTGAGGGCAGGCCCTCAAGCTAGGAACTCAAGCAGAAACTGAAGCTACTGCCCATTAGATGCAATGTCTTCCTTGGGTGTTTTCTTAAGGCCATTGAACTGACTGGATGAGAATAATCATCTAATTAATAACAATAATAGAGGATAATCTCCTTAAAGTCAAAGACAACAGAAATTAATCCCATCCCACCTACAAAATTCCTAATAGCAACATCTGGGTTAGTGCTTGATTGAATAACTAGGTGCTATAACCTAGCCAAATTAACACATAAAACTAAGCATTACAGGATGGGACAACGACATGATTCCTTAAAATGTAATCTGTTTGGGAGGAAGTGTCCAAAAAAAGCAAGGCTTTGAGAATTCAAGTATGGGCTAGCCTAGTATAGTAATAAAGATGACCACAAGGTGAGATTTCTTTTAGTTGTACTGGAGAATAAAAGAATATTCAGGACTTCCCTGGTGGCGCAGTGGTTAAGAATGCAGGGGACATGGGTTCGATCCCTGGTCCAGGAAGATCCCACATGCCGCAGGGCAACTAAGCCCTGTGCCACAACTACTGAGCCCTCGTGCTGCAACCACTGAAGCTGATGTGCCTAGAGCCTGTGTTTTGCAACCAGAGAAGCCACCGCAATAAGAAGCCCGAGCACCGCAATGAAGAGTAGGCCCTGCTCGCCGCAACTAAAGAAAGCCCGCGTGCAGCAACGAAGACCCAACGCAGCCAAAAATAAAAAAGAATATTCAGTAGGAATATGAAAATGTCAGGGTGTTGAGCTCTGAGCTGAAGGAATAGGTAGAGAACCAGAGAAATTCTATGATAACCTTAAAAGAATTGATCTCGCAACTGCCTGGCAGACAAGGCCCCAAATTTAATTTTGCAGATAGAATTACAACAGAATACACAACCTCACCAAGTCTTTTATGTTAAGATTAGGATATTAGTTGGGAAGGAGGGAAATTCTTGAGACTTGAGTTACGGATATTTGGATGGACTCAGACAAAACTGGGAATCTTGTACCTTCAAATTTCCCTGCACCTGCCTTGCTGGTGAAGATAGAACCTCCTTCCCTGCCTGAGTTTAAGGATCTATCAAACCTTGCCTTAAGGCAGTAATCTTGCTCTAGGGCAGCAGTCCCCAACCTTTTCGGCACCAGGGACTGGTTTCATGGAAGACAGTTTTTCCATGGACTGGGTGGGGGTGGGGGTGGTTTCAGGATGATTCAAGTGCATTACATTTATTGAGCACTTTATTTCTATTATTATTACATTGTAATATATAATGAAATAATTATACAACTCACCATAATGCTGACAGGAGGCAGAGCTCAGAAGGTAATGAGAGCGATGGGGAGCAGCTGTAAATACAGATGAAGCTTCCATAGCTTGCCCACCACTCACCTCCTGCTGTGCAGCCCAGTTCCTAGCAGGCCAAGGACTGCTACAGGTCTGTGGTCCGTGGGTTGGGGCCCCCTGCTCTAGGGGATGCCTAATCTCCTGAAGACCCACCCCCCACCTTCCTTTCTGCCTCCAGAAGCCAGTTAGCTCCCAGGATGCCCTAAGGGGGAAAGCGCACTGTTCCGAAGAGATATGCAAATGTGTGTTAATAGGAAACTGGGAAACTTGTGAGAATGGATTCTAAGAGTTTTAGAGCAAGGAAGATGGAACATAACACCAAGTTGGACAATATTTATCAATCTAAAGGTTCTGACTTGTGAGTCTGAATTCAACATTCAAACTGGAGCAGCTGAGATTAGTTTGCTTGATGAGCAACTAACAGCTTGCTTGATTAGTTGACTGAAACCTAGACTGAGCAGTGATTATTTGAAAAGAAGACATCCTGGTTTAAGTTCTATTTGTGATTGAGTTTTCAAATATTCAAAGTAGTTTTTGAAATGCAGAAGAAACATATGATCATTGTAAAACCATTTATCTAGTAAAAAGGTATATAATATAAAAAATTAGTACCCAGACTGGTGATTTCATTCCCCAGAAGTAACCACTGTTAACTGTTTGGTGTGTATCTTCCAAATCTTTTTCTTTTAATGTGTATGTAAATATGTTCATTCTTTTTTTATGTTGTATGTGAATATAAAGACATACTTTTTAAGGACTGAGAGTAGGAATAAATCACATTACTACCAGGAATGCAGGAAAGAATGCAAGGAGTGTTGAAACCCTGCAACTCAGATAGGGACTTGAACCTGGTCTTTTAATTGAGATCACACACCTCGTCTCAGGAATTAATGAAGCTCAGGTTCTTGATGTCTTGTCGCAGAGAGAATTCAGTGAGAGACAAAGTGATAGGTAAGAAGTTGGATTTATTTAGAGAGAAACACACTTCACAGAGTTTGGGCCATCTCAGGAGAGAAGCCCCGAAATATGGCGTGGTTAGTTTTTATGGGCTGGGTAATTTCATAGGCTAATGAGTGGGAGGATTATTCCAACTATTGGTGGGAAGGGGCAGATATTTCCCGGAATTGGGCCACCACCCACTTTTTGGCCTTTTATGGTTAGCCTCGGAACTGTCATGGCGCTGGCGGGTGTGTCATTGAGCATGCTAATGTATTATAATGAGCATATGATGAGGTTCAGGGTGCACTGGAAGTCGAGTATTCCGCCGTCTTGGACCTAGTTCTAACCAGTTTTTGTCATGTCCTATGGCTATGTCATTCTTTTAAAGGTTGTGCCCTGCCCCCTTCCCTCCTGTTTCAGTGTCATCACTACAAGGACTCTACATCCTAAATTTTCTAAGCTGAAACAGATTTCAATATCCACCCCCTTATTGGACTATCAATCAAATAAAAAACTAGATACCTCAGAAACTAGATACAAAAGCCCTGTACTTGATTTATTTTTGATTTGGATTTGGAACTGTTACAGATCTGACAAAGGATGTATCCTGCAAACAGTTATGAAATATTCCCTGTGTCCTGGCCCTCATATGACAAACAGATCCACCTCATGAAATCCTGCAAATTCAGCCTTCTAATTAGGGCTCAACTAATACATTGTGAAATGTCTTTTTTTTTTTTTTTTTTTTTTTGACCACGGGATTTTATTTCTCCGACCAGGGATCAAACCAATGCCCCCTGCATTGGGAGAGCAGAGTCTTAACCACTGGACCACCAGGGAAAACTTCCCCACTGTGAAGTTTTGAGTAAATTTTTCACCTCTCTAAGCCTCAATTTCCTCCTTAATAAAAAAGGGCTGGGGCTTCCCTGGTGGCGCAGTGGTTGAGAGTCCGCCTGCCGATGCAGGGGACACAGGTTCGTGCCCCGGTCTGGGAAGATCCCACATGCCACGGAGCGGCTGGGCCAGTGAGCCATGGCCACTGATCCTGCGCATCCGGAGCCTGTGCTCCACAACGGGAGAGGCCACACCAGTGAGAGGCCCGTGTACCGCAAAAAAAAAAAAAAAAAAGGGCTAATAACACCTACCTCACAGGATTAATGGAAGGAGCAAATGAAAGGATACTTATATGAAGATGGATTTAAAACATAAATCATCATAGAAATAAAGGTCATTATTATCTTAATATTACTTTATGTAATAATAACTTAGTATGTGCAGGCACCCTTCTAAGGGCTTTACGTGTATTAACTATTTCAATTAATTAAAACAAGGTTTAATAAGATGCATAACAAATAATTATTCATTTTATATACTGTGAAGACTTTAATTATTTCATTTAATCTTCAAAACGACTCTGTAGGAAGTTACTACTAACACAATCTCCATTTTGCTGATGAGGAAGCTGAGGAATACAGAGCTTAAGTAACTCGCATGAGGTCACTTACCTGGAAAGTGGCAGTGCTGGGATTTGAATTCAAATGCTACTGTACCTATCATTTTGTGTGCAAATTATGTGAGCCAGAAATCTTGATAATTTTTTTCTTTATTTTATATTGTGCTTAATTTTGTAATATTTCTCTTAAGTAATCTATTTGGAAGTATTAGGAAAACAAGCCCAAATTTCTTTTCCTTTTTTTGGCCATGCCATGCGGGGATTTTAGTTCCCTGACCAGGGATCAAACCCAAGCCCTGGTAATGAGAGTGCAGACTCCTAACCACTGGACAGCCAGGGAATTCCCCAGGCCCCAATTTATTTATTGGATGTCATAATACAAAGCTAAATTTCATCCTAAATTTTCATGCACAGCTATAATAAAACATGTTTTCTTCATTTCTGGTGAAAAACAATGTTTTTCCAGTTCCCCAAATGGTGAGGCATATCAAAGACATTGTTAGCAACAGATTCCTGGGCCCCAGTCAAGACTCAATGAATCAGGATGTCCAGGGTAGAGACCTGATAATCTACAAATTTGATAAGTGGCCCAGATTCTAGGGATGTTTGGGAAACTAAAGTATAGAGGAAATGGGCTCCTGAATCCTAATAGCCCTTAGCTTTGCTTAAGATTTTTTGACCATCCCTTTCATAGAAATATGTAATCTTATCACTCCTTAGAATTAAAAAATTATTTCACGATTTTATTATGGTCTGTGATGAAGAGCTGATTTTAAATATAAAATACTTTAGAATTATTATTAAAAATAATGTCAGTTCATTTTAATATGTTGTTTAATAATATCGATCACACACATGTTTGTGTCTGAGGGAACCCAGTAAGCATTATCCCTCTTCCCCACCTGCAATCTGAACTAATTGAGAGATAAGACAGGGTAGGTATGTGAAGAACCAAGTTATCCTCTTTATTAATATTAAAAGCGGATATTAGAGAATATGGCTTACATCTGTGGGCATGAGGGCTTCCTAACTCTGAACTCCTATGCAGGCATATTTGCCTGTCTTGTCACAGGTAATGCTGAAAAACCACAGGCTACACTTGAAGAGACCAGCCCCTTTCCCCATATGACATTAGTCAGGATACACCTAGAGGCTGCCAGCTATCAGGAGAATGGAACTGAGTGGGATACACATACCTGGTTTCTTCCCCCAAATTCATTAATCAAATTACTTACCTTAGCTAAGAGGCATAGGGGAAAGTAGCTTGGATTGTTAGGCTAGTGAATCCCTCTTCACAGAAAAGGAAACATTTCCCATTTCACAAGAGAAATATGCTGTTTAATTTACTTTAAATTCATCGTGTTAAAAAAAAAAAAGCATAGTTTGTTGATTTTTAAAAATCTTTAGCATGTTTTTGGTTTTGTTGTTGTTGTTTACGGTATGCGGGCCTTTCACTGCTGTGGCCCCTCCCGCCATGGAGCACAGGCCATGGACGCGCAGCTCATGGGCCCAGCCGCTCCACAGCATGTGGGATCCTCCCGGACCGGGGCACGAACCCGTGTCCCCTGCATCAGCAGGCGGACTGTCAACCACTGCGCCACCAGGGAAGCCCCATGTTCTTGTTTTTAAGACAAAATGCGTGGGCTTCCCCGGTGGTGCAGTGATTAAGAATCTGCCTGCCAATACAGGGGACACAGGTTCGATCCCTGGTGGGGGAAGATCCCACATGCTGCGGAGCAAATAAGCCCGCGCGCCACAACTACTGAGCTTGCACTCTAGAGCCCGCAAGCCACAGCTACTGTGCCCGCGCACCACAACTACTGAGGCTGCATGCCGCAACTACTAAAGCCCGCGTGCGTAGAGCCCATGCTCCGCAACAAGAGAAGCCATGACAATGAGAAGCCCGCGCACCGCAATGAAGAGTAGCCCCCGCCCACCCACCGCAACCAGAGAAAGCCCACGTGCAGCAAAAAAGACCCAACACAGCCAAAAATAAATAAAATAAATTAAAAAAAAATTTTTTTTTTTAATTGCTGTACGCGGGCCGCTCACTGTTGTGGCCTCTCCCGCTGCGGAGCACAGGCTCCAGACGCGCAAGCTCAGCGGCCATGGCTCACGGGCCCAGCCGCTCCGCGGCATGTGGGATCCTCCCGGACTAGGGCACGAACCCGTGTCCACTGCATCGACAAGCAGACTCGCAGCCACTGCGCCACCAGGGAAGACCCCTAGTTCAACACTTTTAAGTGTTAGAAACATCTTGATGTACCATATGAAATTTTTTTTTTTCTTTTTTAGTTGCATTGGGTCTTCGTTGCTGCGCGCAGGCTTTCTCTAGTTGCAGCGAGCCCCCTCTTTGTTACGGTGCAGGGCTTCTCACTGCGGTGGCTTTTCTTATTGTAGAGCACGGGCCCTAGAGCGTGCGGGCTTCAGTAGTTGCCGCGCATAGGCTCTAGGGTGCACTTGGGCTTCAGTAGCTGTGGTTCGCAGGCTCTAGAGCGCAGGCTCAGTAGTTGTGGAGCACAGGCTTAGTTGCTCCGTGGCATGTGGGTACTTCCCGGACCAGGAATCAAACCCATGTCCCCTGCATTGGCAGGTGGATTCTTAACCACTGCGCCACCAGGGAAGTCCCTACCATATGAAATTTTGATCAGGAAATGCAATGAAGCTCATGGGGAGTTGTATAGCATAGTGATTAATGGGGAGGGTTCTGGAGACAGACTGCTCAGATTTGATTCTGTAGTTCAAGCTGTATGACTTTGGGCAGCTTACTTAACCTTAGTTTCACTATCTATAAAGTGGCGATAATGACAGTATCTACTTAGAATGTAAAGGAGATGAAGCATGCAGAATTAACATCTCTCCAACTTGTATAAATTAGGTGCTCAATATTAGCAGTGTTTATATATTTTAGGCATATTAAGTTTGCCAGAAAAAAAAGGAAAGTTATCCTAGACATAGAATAGGGGATGAATATGCAAAAGTAAATAACAAGCACAGGTCACTTTAGACAATAATATGCTTTTATTTAAAAATGTGTGTAGGGCTTCCCTGGTGGCGCAGTGGTTGAGAGTCTGTCTGCCAATGCAGGGAACACGGGTTCGAGCCCTGGTCTGGAAAGATCCCACATGCCGCGGAGCAACTAGCCCCGTGAGCCACAATTGCTGAGCCTGCGCGTCTGGAGCCTGTGCTCCGCAACAGGAGAGGCCGCGATGGTGAGAGGCCCGCACACCACGATGAAGAGTGGCCCCCACTTGCCGCAACTAGAGAAAGCCCTCGCACGGAAACGAAGAGCCAACACAGCCACAAATAAATAAATAATTAATAAAATTTAAAAAAAATAAAAATAAAAATGTGTGTAAACTGGATTAGAGTCAAACCAAGAGCTTCTTGTTTAAAAGGGAACTCTGGTAAATTCTTCTGTAACAATATATTTTCTAATGTGTATTATGTAGCTATTGATGTTTGGATTTCCTCCCCACCTTCCATAATAATTGGGAAATATCTGTTTTGTAACCCATAGCCATATCAAATAAAAGCATATATTCTAGCCTTATCTTAAAAGTAAATAATAAATGTTATTGCAACGATAATAAATATTTTAAGGAATTGCTGATTTTGATCTTTATGCTTTTTCATTTTGATAACAAACTTCTGATGGAAACCTCATGATATCAATATATGAGTCTCAGTTTTAGTACTTAAGATGTAACAATGCCGTAATAGGTACTCGATGGATAGTTGTTGAATGAATAAATGATTGAACTAATTCATGAGTTCATGAATACAAAAAGATGATACCTGACCCTAAAAGTGTCCGGGGAAAAACGAGACTAACAAGAAAAATAAGACTAACAAGAAAAATTCAAAGGTATAAGTAACCATATCATTCTTAAACTACCTGATCTTTTAGAACTAACAATTGAGGTTAGGAATTCTCTATTTTGCCTCTCTGTATCAATATAATATTGCAGCTCTTTTATTATATTGTGGAAAGATTGTGAACCAGCAGAAGGCTCAAGGTTGTGTCATCTGATAGGCCCACTACAGAACTGTACCCCGTGTGTGTCTTAGCAACATTTCCCTGCCCCTCCTCTCTCATCTCCTGTTGGGAAACCTGCTCGGAAGCTGTGGAGCTTGGCAGGGATGAAGGAAAATCCAATGACTGATATAGATGACTTTTGTTTTTGGGATGGTGTTTTTTCTTTTTTCTTTCTAGCTTTTTCCCTTTATTTAAGGATTAGAACATATATATCAGAGAGTTTACTGCACAGTGGAAGATGAGGAGCAGGAACATGTTTGACTGGAATTGGGTTATTTGGTACCGGTGGTGCCACGCCTTAATTGCTAAAGACGTTGCTGTTGGGAAACGCTGACACTTCCCTTCTCACACTTCGGGTTACAACCCTGTTGAGTTAAGCAATACCCTGCTTCACACTGGAGACTTGAATTGAAATAAGTGACAACTAACTTTTTTGTTGTTTGTCTTAATTTTTGAATTTTATTTTATTTATTTTTTTATACAGCAGGTTCTTATTAGTCATCAATTTTATACACATCAGTGTATACATGTCAATCCCAATCGCCCAATTCAGCACGCCACCATCCCCACACCCCTGCGGCTTTCCCCGCTTGGTGTCCATACATTTGTTCTCTACATCTGTGTCTCAACTTCTGCCCTGGAAACCAGTTCATTTGTACCATTTTTCTAGGTTTCACATACATGCATTAATATACGATATTCGTTTTTCTCTTTCTGACTTACTTCACTCTGTAAGACAGTCTCTAGATCCATCCACGTCTCAACAAATAACCCAATTTCGTTCCTTTTTATGGCTGAGTAATATTCCACTGTATATATGTACCACATCTTCTTTATCCATTCGTCTGTTGATGGGCATTTAGGTTGCTTCCATGACCTGGCTATTGTAAATAGTGCTGCAATGAACATTGGGGTGCATGTGTCTTTTTGAATTATGGTTTTCTCCAGGTATATGCCCAGGAGTGGGATTGCTGGATCATATGGTAATTCTATTTTTAGTTTTTTAAGGAACCTCCATACTGTTCTCCATAGTGGCTGTATCAATTTACATTCCCACCAACAGTGCAAGAGGGTTCCCTTTTCTCCGCACCCTCTCCAGCATTTGTTGTTGATTTTCTGATGATGCCCATTCTAACTGGTGTGAGATGATACCTCATTGTGGTTTTGATTTGCATTTCTCTAATAATTAGTGATGTTGAGCAGCTTTTCATGTGCTTCTTGGCCATCTGTATGTCTTCTTTGGAGAAATGTCTATTTAGGTCTTCTGCCCATTTTTGGATTGGGTTGTTTGTTTCTTTAATACTGAGCTGCATGAGCTGTTTATATATTTTCGAGATTAATCCTTTGTCCATTGATTCATTTGCAAATATTTTCTCCCATTCTGAGGGTTGTCTTTTCGTCTTGTTTATGGTTTCCTTTGCTGTGCAAAAGCTTTGAAGTTTCATTAGGTCCCATTTGTTTATTTTTGTTTTTACTTCCATTACTCTAGGAGGTGGATCAAAAAAGATCTTGCTGTGATTTATGTCAAAGAGTGTTCTTCCTATGTTTTCCTCTAAGAGTTTTATAGTGTCTGGTCTTACATTTAGGTCTCGAATCCATTTTGAGTTTATTTTTGTGTATGGTGTTAGGGAGTGTTCTAATTTCATCCTTTTACATGTAGCTGAGTGACAACTAACTTTTATGTAGGAAAATAAAAGAGTACAAAGGAGAAAGGAATCACTCCTTTTTATGTAACTCCTTAGACAGAAGTATAAATCTGAGTGGATAAAGTAAATATTCCTTGAGTGTAATTAGAATTCTGAGTGGATAAACTATATACAGTTGACCCTTGAACAACACAGGTTTGAACTGCACAGGTCCACTTATACACAGACTTTTTTCACTAAGTACACACTTCAGTACTATGTGATCTGCAGTTGACTGAATCTGTGGATGCAGAACTGCAGATATGGAGGGCCGACTGCTCAAGGGTCAACCATACATCAACACCCGCCTATTTGGACAGAGCTAGGCTAAATTTACTGCAAGAGAGTTTGGGGGTTTTGAGCATGAACCACCCATTCTCCTTGCTTGGCCCTGCAATAAAACTTCCTCTGCTCCGAAAAATAGAATAGAATAGAATAGAATAGAAAGAATAGAATAACTGCAACACTTTGTTCACATAATTGTTCTTTAAAAAAAATTAAGCTTTAAAATATCTAATGGAAAATTAAAGTAATAATTAGGTAAATTGAATACTGAATCACTATGTTGTACACCTGAAAATAATATAATATTGTGAATCAACTATACTTAAATTTTTAAAATTAGATAAATTGGGGACTCCGCTGGCAGTCCAGTGGTTAAGACTGCCCTTCCAATGCAAGGGATGAGGATTCCATCCCCATTCGGGGAACTAAGATCCCACATGTCACATGGCATGGGCAAAAAATTAAAAAATAAAATAAAAATAAAAAATTAGATGAATTGAAGTGATTACCTCCTTAAATATTGTTTTTCTTAGGAAAAGCTTATACCCTTTATTTATTTATTTATTTTTGGCTGCGTTGGGTCTTCTTTGCTGTGTGTGGGCTTTCTCTAGTTGTGGTGAGTGGGGGCTACTCTTTGTTGCAGTGTGTGGGCTTCTCATTGTCGTGGCTTCTCTCATCATGGAGCACAGGCTCTAGGTGCGTGGGCTTCAGTAGTTGTGGCTCACGGGCTCAAGAGTGCAGGCTCAGTAGTTGTGGCGCATGGGTTTAGCTGCTCCACGGCATGTGGGATCTTCCCGGACCAGGGCTCGAACGCGTGTCCCCTGCATTGGCGGGTGGATTCTTAACCACTGCACCACCAGGGAAGTCCCACTTATACTCTTTTTAAGGTTAAGTGAAAATAATGCTAGATATAAAGTAGTTTGTAGAAATATCAAGGTGAATGGGAAAGTTTCACGTTTCCTTTAGGTATGAAACTAAATAAACAGTATCGTGACTTCACTATTCAGAGTAGATAAGAATTGTCATATATAGTTAAACATATAAAATATTCTAATTTTTAATTAACTAAGGATAAAAATAACTTATTTCCTTTCATCCAAAATTATGATGATTTTCATTTTTGGTCTTCCCTACTGTCATAAGAATTTAATGATTGTAAATAGTGTGACCAACTTATAAATAAACATATGATTTTTATTATCTCAGAATTTGAAAGTCATTTAAAGAGGAAGCTGCTTTAAAAGTGCATACTTTGTGATATGACCTCATACAAAAGTCTACGTAATTATCTGATGTTTACCCATACATACTTTACACACTTTACTACTCATAACAGTGGCATCTCCCCTACTTCAAATTTTTGTAATTCTTACACTCTGTGGAATAAAATTCATTAATTGAGTTTATACTGAAATGTATAAATTCCTAGTTTCATGCATTTTATGTATAGTCCTTTGAAGGGTCCTGATCTTTGCTTTCACATAGTACAAAGCACACAGGAGACAAAACAAAGTTTTGCTAAGTTGAGAACTACGGTTGTGGATTTTGAATGAGTAATACCAAACTGGTTCTGTAAAAATTATGAAGGTTAGGTTTGTTCATGAATATCAGAGAATGTTCTCTCCACATGCTCTGAATACATGACTGAAAATTGATAATTTCTCAGCAGAGGCTTTCTCAAATAGAGATGTCAATACCACATAGTTTGTTAAAATAAAGTTTCAACAAGGAAGCAAGAAGGAAACTGCATCCCCACCAGAAAAAAAATGTGATTTTATTTTTTTAATTTTTTGGCCACACCGTGTGGCTTGCAGGATCTTAGTTCCCTGACCAGGAGTGAAACCCATGCCCTTGGCAGTGAAATAGCCGAGTCCTAACCACTGGACCGCCAGGGAATTCCCCTCCACAAAATGTAATTTTACATTTTTTAAAACAACAAAAAAGGGACTTCCCTGGTGGTCCAGTGGCTAAGATTCTGCACTCCCATTGCAGGGGGCCCAGGTTTGATCCCTGGTCAGGGAACTAGATCCCACATGCTGCAACTAAGAGTTGGCATGCTGCAACTAAAAGATCCCACATGCCACAACTAAGACTCAGCACAGCCAAATAAATAGATAAATATATTTTTAAAAAAGTAACTATCTTGCCTGATGTGGAGCAGTGTTTTCAACATCTGGTGGTGAGGAGCTCAGAGTATTTTTGTCCAGCAAAGCATTGTCAGTTCCATTAATTATGTCAGTGTATAAAGGAGAGTTTTTAGACTTTAATTTACTGAGTGTCTTAAGGTTATAATTTTCAATAATAACTTTCTCTGTTGTTTTAGAATCTGCTCTCTCTATCAGATAAAATCTATCTTGGATGATAGTTTAATCAAATTCATTTTGGTTTTTGCAAAATTCCTTTTTTTTTTCAGATTTTTAAGAATCCCGAGGTCAAGGAAATAAACGAAAAATTTCTAAAAATGTTCATGTATACTTAAAATACTGTAACTATATGTATTAAATCTACAGAAAAACTGATGGAAGGAACCTGCAAGTAAGATTTAATAGCTTTATTTTACAAACCATAATAAATTTAATAACTTTATTACAACATTTACTTATAAATTACAGTTTGACATAATTATAAATTAATAAATGGCATCAAATTATATGGATTATTAATCCAGTGGCTGATCATCTGGCTTCTTCTAGCATCTACCAGAACTACTGCAGAGCAGGCTGAGTCTTGAAGAAGGTGATCCTTTAAGCACCTATGAATCCCTGTGACTAGAAGGATCCAGGCATCTCTCCTGTAGGACAATGCAAAGGAAATGTCTTCTCCTCTCCGATATTTCCCTGCCCCCAACCAACATAAAATATATTACAAGAGAGGTATGAAAACGTATAAGTGTGGGGTTCCAAACATGCACTTTATTTTTCATTTATTTATTTATTTGGTTGCACAGGGTCTTAGTTGTGGCAGGCGGACTCCTTAGTTGCGGCTCAAGGACTCCTTAGTTGTGGCATTCGAACTCTTAGTTGCGGCATGCATGTAGGATCTAGTTCTCTGACTAGGGACCGAACCCGGGCCCATTGCTTTGGGAGCGCAGAGTCTTATCCACTGCACCACCAGGGAAGTCCTGCAAAAATGCACTTTAAAAAACTGTTGGGTCAAGGATTCTTTGGTTATAAGCAAAATGAAGCTATCCAGGGCTTCCCTGGTTGCGCAGTGGTTGAGAGTCCGCCTGCTGATGCAGGGAACACGGGTTCATGCCCCGGTCCGGGAGGATCCCACGTGCCGCGGAGCGGATGGGCCCGTGAGCCATGGCCGCTGAGCTTGCGCGTCCGGAGCCTGTGCTCCGCAACGGGAGAGGCCACAA
>NW_020837947.1:47837167-47963385 GCF_003676395.1 Aethalodelphis obliquidens | reverse complement strand
CAACAGTGAGAGGCCCACGTACAAAAAAAAAAAAAAAAAAAAAAAATGAAGCTATCCAAATTAACTCAAGTAAAAAGCATGAGGTTAGAAATCCATAGGGAAATCTCATGGATCCCAAATACAAGTATAGGAATCATCAAAGCTATCAGACCACTGTTCTCTCAGTCTTTCACTAGGGCTGTATGATTTCTGCTTCCTTTAGCACATCTAGGTTATGGCTTATTTCTGAAGAACGGTTTTCTCAGTTTATTTGTACGCACACATCAAAAAATGGCGCCTGTCCTGAGTCTACCTGACCTTACAGCTCTACAGCCTCTATGGAGTTACTGACTCAGTATCTAGGTCTCTGGTTAAATAATCAAACAGAAGAATCTGTTTGGGCTAGGTTTCTCCCCTGGTCCCATCAGCTGTGGGTCTGGAGACAAAGTCTAATGCCAGTAGGGCTGCCGCTACCAGGAACTGTGGGTGGGGCAGATTCTCTGAGAAGGGCATGCGGGTGGGAATGAAACAATTACTATCTCAAGTTCCCAGATACAGGATATGTTGAAGTTGGACTTTCTCAGTTGGTTTCTCCCTCTCTCCCTCCCTCCCCCACTTCTTCCCCCTCTTCCTCCCTCCTTCCCTCCCTCTTCCTTCCTTCCTTCCTTCCTTTTTCTTTCTTTTCTTGCTTTCTTTTCTGTTGGAAGTTCAGGCTATGGAAGACAGAAGCATATTCTCCTTAGAGAATATCAGCATATTCTCCTTATTTCAAAAAAAGGCAGGGTTTTGGTATGTGGCAGGTATACCTTACTCTATTAAAAATGGGAGAGGACGGACTTCTCCGGTGGTCCAGTGGTTAAGATTCTGCGCTTCCACTTCAGGGGGCACGGGTTTGATCCCTGGCTGGGGAAATAAGATCCCACATGCCAGTGGTACGCGGCCAAAAAAAAAAGGGAAAGGGGTATACTAAGGCTACTGGTTTCCCAAGTAATTTTCTAGTGTCCAGGTTGAGAGGAAGCTTTGAGTAACCAACTAAAACCTGTTTCCATTTGCCAGAATAGTTTTTGTTCTAAAGCTCCAAATAAAGATATCCTAAGAGACTGGCATCTCCCTCGTGGTCCAGTGGTTAAGAATCCGTCTTGCAATGCAGAGGACGCCGGTTTGATCCCTGGTGGGGGAACTAAGATCCCACATACTGAGGGGGAACTAAGCCTGGGCGCCACAACTACTGAGCCTACACACCACAACTAGAGAGACAGTGTGCCTCAACTAGAGAGCCCACATGCCACAAACTACAGAGCCCATGCGCTCTGGAACCTGTGCGCCACAACTAGGGAGAAGCCCCCACACCGCAAGGAAAGATCCCATGTGCTGCAATTAAGACCCGACACAGCCAAGAATTAATTAATTAATTAATTATTTTTTTAAAAAGACATCCTAAGAGAGATAACATATTGATACTGATAGTTTATTGATCCAATTATTCCTTTCATTAACTTTCTCAAACAGGAAGATTACAAGAGAATAAGCCACGAACAGAGCTTAATTCTTTAATATTTTGATTCCATTGCCCTAATTGTAATACCATTCTATGTGTGATGAAAACAGAAAAATCACATTTTACTTCTGATTTCTAATAGTTTGAGGGATCACTTCCTTTTATTAATTAATTGTTAATAGGTTATAAGAAGTTATAGTGACAATTTGCTTTTGCTAGTGCTTTGCATAAAACATGATACATTCAGTTTAGCATAGTGCCTATCCAGAAACCAAGGTACTAATGTACAGCATGGTGACTGTAGTTAATAACACTGTATTCCATATTTGAAAGTTGCTAAGAGAGTAGATCTTAAAAGTCCTGATCACAAGAAAAAGAAAAAGAAAAAAATTTTTTGTAACTATTTATGGTAGCAGATGGTAACTGGACTTATTGTGGTGATCATTTTGCAATGTATACAAATATCGAATCATTATACTGTTCACCTGAAACTAATATAATGTTATACGTCAATTATACCTCAACAAAAAAATAAATAATTGACAAAGAAAGAAAGAAAGAAAGAAAGCCTAGATATAGAGTTCTCAGGTAAAAATACATTTTTCTCAAAATTTTGAAGATATTGCTCCCTTGTCTTTAAGCTTCCAGTGTTGCTGCTGAAAAGTCCAGTGCTCTCTGATTCTTTATTCTTTGACCTTTTTCTTTCCCCCCACTTGGAAGCTTTCAAAATCTTTACCCAATGTGTTCTGAAATTTCAGTTATATGCCTTGCTTTGGGTCTTTTTTTTTTCTTTCTTTCTTTCATTGTGTGGTGTACTGGGTGAGTCCTTTCAATCAATATCCTTTGTTCTGAAATTTTTTATTATATTATTTTTTTGATAATCACCTCCTCTCTCTTCTTTCTTTCTCTTATTATTTGGGTATGGGGACCCTTGGACTGATCAACTAATTTTCCTATCTTTTCTATCTTTCATCTCTGGCTTACCCTGCTTTCTCAGAGATTTCTTTAAATTTATCTGCCACCTTTTTTTTTTTTTTTTGCGGTACGCGGGCCTCTCACTGTTGTGGCCTCTCCCGTTGCGGAGCACAGGCTCCGGACACACAGGCCCAGCGGCCATGGCTCATGGGCCCATCCGCTCCACGGCATGTGGGATCTTCCCGGACCGGGACACAAACCCGCATCCCCTGCATCGGCAGGCGGACCCCCAACCACTGCGCCACCAGGGAAGCCCCCACCTTTTTATTTTTTTAATCACTCTCAGCTATCCTATTTTTAATTTCCAAGTACTCTTTCTTGTTCTTTGAACGTTTCTTGTTTATATATTTTATGTAGTATTCTATTTTTGTTTGTTTTGTTTAGTTTTTATGGATAGACTCTCTTCTCTTATCCCTATGGAGTATAATTATGGTCTTTTTTTCTTAGAAGTTTACTTCTACTTCCTATTATTATTTGTTTTTTCTGGCTTCTTTTTTTTCCTATTTTCTTTGATCTCCCGTCAAACACTGAAGGCTTCCTTCAATCTGATACTTGGCTATTAGTATTTAAGCGTGAAGCACAACAGAACAGATTGTAAGCTGTTGGATTCTGGACCTCACCATAAGAAGACCAGGTTGCATTTTCTTTTATTGAAATGAGCCTCAAATGTCAGTATGTAGATAGAGCTCTTTCATTTGGAGCTACTCAGTGTCTACTGAGTAGAAGCCTCCAAACTCTGGGATATAAACTTGATTCTGCTTTCTGATATTAAACATTAGCACTGGGGGTAGGGGGAGAATAGGGCTAATTTTCTCTAAGACTTATAAATAAATACTCAAAAGAACTTACTTCCTGTAGTACTTGACTTAAATATTTACCATAAGCAATAGACACAATAACTAAATTTCTCTAAATATTTTTCCTTAGAAAATGCGGACTTTTAAATTTCAATCTGACAGGTTTTTTAAGATGGAATGGACAGTGGGACCCAAAAGATTAAAAACCTCTACTCTAAGAAAACTTTATGTTTACCAGTGGCATTGGAAGACTAGAAGAGAACTGGGGGTTTGGGGCTTTAAGCCACAGTTATAAAAGGCTTTTAGAAGCAGCAATCTAGAAATAACAATTCTGTGAACTTTCTGGAACCAGTACCTGAGACCCAGGTGGAAGAGCCCTGCCCTGGACCCCACATGTCACAAACATACCTAAAATGAACTTATTAAATAACACACAGGCACCTCTGATACTTGGAATCCAGTGCATATTGCTGGCACAATTGTGACTCATAAACATCCATTCCTGGAAATAACACCATTTAGTCCCCAAGGAAATAATTCTCCACATCTTTTGCCCTACGTCCACAATACAAAAGGCAACTGAATACAAATACCATGGAATACAGTTTATGGTGCGGTTGACATAGGAGAAAGAACTTGCTTTGGAATGTGGGGAGGATTTGAGTAGCAGAGACAGATAAGAGAAAAAACAAAATAATTAACTTGTCAAATTCTTCCTCTCATTGTGAATGCAATAGCTTTTGGCCTAATGAAGTATCTTCCCTAGTGCCAAGTATCCATTTTCTTGCTTCTCTCAGGACACCAGAGATACTCTCAAATTAAAGTAAAATTTCAAACAGTTGAACATAGTAGCTGAGGAACATTTTACAATACTGAACACTTTTATATTATTTTTCAAATTGTGTGTATGTAGGTGTAGACATAGCATACATGAAGTGTGATACAAACTCTACATTAGCAAAATGGACGTGTTATACTAGAATTGCAGATAGTTTGATTTTCATAAAAATATGTAATAAGGTTTCATTAAATTTTCAAAAATTAAATTTAAAAACTTTATAATTGTGACTTTGAGTTGTTAATATTAAATAAAATTCATATATTTATTTTTTTAATTTTAATGGGTAATTATACATTTGGTAGGAAAATAGCTTTTTGAGTTATCTGAAAATAATTTTAATTTGTGATTTTTTTTACATTTAATTTATATTTTATACACATTCAAAATAATCACTTTTTTAATCCTTTGGATGACAGAATGAGTACAAGTTGAGATCATGACAGAAAAAGAAGATAGAAGAGTGGAGCTCAAAAACAGTAAAAAAAAAAAAAAATCTCAAAAGGAAAAATAAATTTAAAAACCTTCAAAGAGGCTACCGGCTCGAATATTTAAAAACTGAAACAATGAAAGTGTTCATGAACCACATGAAATTTGCAAACAGCACATTACAAACTCTTTGCTTACTGAATATTTAATTACTGATGAAAGTGACTAAGAAACTTATGCTAACATATTTGGCCAGGACACTGGTCAACTACACTGTTTATAAATGACTTTGTCCTTTTACATTAAGGTCATTGTATATCTTTTCTTATTTTCAACTTTACATCTACTGTTAAATATTTAATTCGGCTTAGGAAACACCATCATCACTAAATTTGTTATATTCTGAGTTTCTTATTCTCGCTTAGTAGTTTCACTTTCTTCTGTTACCTGTCTTTCCCCTGTGTCTGATAAGTTGAATACAATACAGAAGATGAAGGGGAGTCATTCCAAACAAAACTGCTTTTCGACTTTTGGCATATCTCCTCTTATCCATGTTAGTCACAGCCAAGAAGTCAAATAGCTTCTGGGACAGATTATATCTGGGCACTTTTGTTTCACGATTTAATGTAAAACATCTCAGGCATTGCAATAGTGTTCCTTTCTTCGGTACTTTTGCTTCTGTATTTTGTAGTAATAATACCATACCTTATCTACAGTTTCCAAATCACTTTTATTACTTGTAATGCCAGTGAAGCCCCACAACAGCCATGGGTGGTAGAACTCACATTTACAACAGAGCAAACCATGTTTTTAACACCATCAAAGTGACAGATTTGTGACAACCAGTGATATACTGGTAAATGTTTAACAACTGTCTCTTGGAGGATATGGAGAGCCCTGCTTGTAGAGTTTACCAATTTCCTTGAAGTGACTACTCCCAGCATGGCCAATGTCAAGCTACCTATGTGATGTCAACTGGCTCCTAAAAGTTCTGAAAAGTTAACAAAGGGCTCTTGCAAACAAGAGGAAGTGAGCTCCAGCACACCAACAGTCACTTTAAATTGAATCCAAAGTATATGAAACATATACATGCATATGTGCCTTGTTTTGAGATTAGGATTATCAAAATAAAAAAAAATTGGATATGCCAATGTAGTTGGTGGATTAAACCAAAAATTAAGCTATTAAGTGGTAAATTATCAATATATGTGGTCTCAATTACAAATGCTTTTGGAGTTCTCAGAGGGTAGTGAGTTGATGGACAGTTTCTAAACTGGCCTTCAATGACGTCCAACTCGTGGTACTCATGCCCTTGTGGAATCCACTCCCTTCAGTGTGGGCAGAACTTGTTACTTTCTTCTAACCTCCTTAACCAACAGAATATGGCAAAGGTGATGGGATGCCATTTGTGTGATTATGTTATGTTAGACTGTAACTTTTGTCTTACTAGCAGACTCTGTTTCTGGCTTTGATGAAGCAAGCTGTCATGTTGTGAGCTGATCTATGGAGAGGTCCACATGGCAAGGAACTGAGGTCCTCAGTCAAACAGCTTGTAAGGAACTGAATTCTGCCAACAACTGTGTGAGCTTGGAAGCAGATCCTTTCCTATTAGAACTTGAGATGAGACTGCAGCATGGACCGATACCTTGCTTGCAGCTTTGTGAGATACCATGAAGCAGAAGACCAGCTAAGCCATGTGCAAACTCCTGACCCCACAAATAACGAGATAATAAATGTGTGTTGTTTTAAGCCACTAAGTTTGTGTAATTTGTTATGCAGCAATAGATAACTAATATAGTCAGTGTGTACTGGAGTATTGTCCTAGAGAATGTTATATGGGATTATAGTATTAGAAATTTAAAATTTAATGAGTTTTGATAGTGCAGGGATTGGAGGGGGCTTTGAGGGAACGTTGGAAGATAAGCTTAGTTTGAAAGAGTAGGGTCTATTAAGAAGGCACTTAAGGGTTCGTGACCTGGTCCGGGAAGATCCCACATGCCGCGGAGCGGCTGGGCCCGTGAGCCATGGCCGCTGAGCCTGCGCATCCGGAGCCTGTGCTCCGCAACGGGACAGGCCACAACAGTGAGAGGCCCGCGTACCGCAAAAAAAAAAAGAAAAAGAAAAAAGAAGGCACTTAAAAATTCATTTATGGGAATTCCCTGGCAGTCCAGTGGTTAGGACTCAGCGCTTTCACTGCTGGAGCCTGGGTTCAATCCCTGGTCATGGAACTAAGAGCCCTCAAGCTGTGCGGCATGGCTGAAAACAAAAATATAAATATTTTTTTCTAAATAAAATAAAAATTCATTTATTCAACTAATAATGATTTAATACCAACCTTATGCCAAATACTTTTGGAGGGCAATGCTATACAGTATTGAGAAAAGACAAACAAGATTTATGGAGCTTAAAATCTAATTGCAGGTAAGAGGGAGCTGGCAATCAACAAACAAGTAAATACAAGAGAACAATAAGGATTATGCAGAGAATTAAAGCAGAATGGCGTGTTAGGGAGTGACTAGCTGGCTACTGTAGATTAGGTGGTAAGAAAAGGTGTGGCAGGCCTGTAAATTGTCCCCTGCATCCATTTTCTCCCTCTTTCCTTCTAGTAACAGAATCCCCCAAGTTTTCACCAGGCAACTTGAAATGTAGACAGGTATGGACCAGCTTCAATCATGTGAACAAAGATTGAACCTTCTGAACAATCTAGAACAGGCTAGAAGGAACCTGGGTCCCTGAATGATTTCATGGAGCAGAGCTGCCCACTCACGCTTTACCAACTGCCTACCTCTGGACTGTTATGTCAGAGAAATAAACTTTAATATTTTTGAGTTACTATATTTCAGGACCTCTTCGTTATAGTACTGAGCCTATGCCCTGCTACTACAGGTGACCTCTCAGAAGAGGCAACATTTAAGCTAAGACCTAAGTGACAAGAATGAACACACCATACAAAGAAGAGGAGAAAGAGCATTTCAGACAAATGTAAAGGACCTAAAAGGAGAAAGGTCGGTATGGCTGGGGCACAGGGAGTGAATGGCAGAGATAAGCTTGGAGAATTAGCCTGGGACCAGATCACATAGGGGTTTCAAGGCTATGGTAGGGAATTTTTAGTTTAAATGTTATGGAAAACCATTCGAGAATTTTAAAATATTCAAATAAGAGAAGTGTCATAAATGGATTTAAAAAAATCTCTCTGCCTGCTCAGTGGTAAGTCATCTGAGGGGGCAAAGTGAAGGCACAGAGATTTTTTTTTTAAATCTTTATTTATTTATTTGGCTGTGTTGGGTCTTAGTTGTGGCACGTGGGATCTTTCATTGCGTTGCGCGGGCTTCTCTCTAGTTGCAGCGCGTGGGCTCCAGAGCGCACAGGTGCGGTTGCCCGCAGCACGTGGGAGGGATGTTAGTTCCCCAACCAGGGATCGAACCCTCGTCCTCTGCATTAGAAGGCGGATTCTTAACCACCGGACCGCCAGGGAAGTTCCAGAGAAATTGTTTAGAAAGCTACTGCAGTAGTCCAGGGGAACAAATTTTAGTGCTCTAAACTAAGGTAGCAATGAAGATAGAGGATAAATCCTTGAAATGTTTTAGAAGTATCAACAAGAAAGCTAATGATAGATTGGATTGGTAGGAGGAGTGCAGGAAAGAGTGGAATGAAGGATGACTTTGGGCTTGAGCAACTGCTATTATTATTATTATTTTTTTTTTGCGGTACGCGGGTCTCTCACTGTTGTGGCCTCTCCCGTTGCGGAGCACAGGCTCCGGACGCGCAGGCTCAGCGGCCATGGCTCACGGGCCCAGCCGCTCCGCGGCATGTGGGATCTTCCCGGACCGGGGCAGGAACCCGTGTCCCCTGCATCGGCAGGCGGACTCTCAACCACTGCGCCACCAGGGAAGCCCAAGCAACTGCTATTTAATGAGATACCTGCTACGTGAAGGATGGACCATAAGGATGCAAGAGCAGAGCAGAAAGGTCAGCCAGGGAGCTTGAATTGAGGAGAGCTGGATTTTTTGTTTTTGTTTTTGTGGGGAGGGGGCAAGTTTTGCTGTGAAAAGGAATAGCTCTCTTAGCCACTTTAGCTTCAATATGCTTATTAGACATTCAATCTGAAATGCCAGGTAGGCAAGTGTCCCAAAGGTCTGGAATTCAAAGGAGATGTCTGGGTTGGAGATATAGATCTGAAAGTCACTAGTATATGGATGTGTTATAAAGCCATGGACTGGATGAAGTAGGTCACTCAGGGAGAAGGTGCACACAGAGAAGAGGGCGGAGGAGAAGCCAAGGGCACTGTAGTGTTGGATAGTATAGATGTCAAAGGAAAACCAAAAAAGAGAGGTGTCGCAAAAGCCTGGAGAATTGTTTCAAGAAGGAAGGTGTAGTTAATTGTGTCAACAGTTATTGAAAGACAGTTAAATGAGGACTGACATCATTCTTTGAACCACTGGCTTTGACAAGATGTGGGCCTTGAGAAATATCCATTTCAAGGGTGAAGAAGAGATGAGGAGGTGAAGACCAGAAGTATAGACATGTCTTTTAGGGAGTTTTGCTGTTGAAGGAGAGCAGAAAAATTGGGTGCTAGCTGAAGGCTGAAGTGGGGTCAAGTAAGGATTTTTTTAAATTTGGGTAAGATTTCAATAGGAAGGATTACTAAAGAGAATGAGGGGTGAGGGGTACAGTTAGAGGTGTCTTAAGAAGGTCTAGGGGATGGGAATCCTTTAAGTCCTTTAGGCAATCGTTTATGTGCAAAGCAAAAAATGTTCAATAAGTATTTCTTTTTTAAACTCGTAAAGTGGGAAAAATCATCAGTGATAAAAATAGGGCAGATGGGGCTTCCCTGGTGGCGCAGTGGTTGAGAGTCCGCCTGCCAATGCAGGGGACACGGGTTCCTGCCCCGGTCCGGGAAGATCCCACATGCCGCAGAGTGGCTGGGCCCATGAGCCGTGGCCGCTGAGCCTGCGCATCCGGAACCTGTGCTCCGCAACAGGAGAGGCCACAACAGTGAGAGGCCCGCGTACCGCAAAAAAAAAAAAAAAAAAAAAAAAAATAGGGCAGATGATAAAGGAGTGACAGATATGTTTTGGACATATTAAGTTCAGTGAAATATTTAAATAAGATTAACTGACCAACTTAGTACAAGAGACTTTGAGCTTCAAGATAGTAATAATCCTTAAGAAAAACAATATATTTTACAAAGGATCAGTCCAGTTGGCAGACACCATTTAAATTATCCTAGGAACTTCCCTGGTGGTCCAGTGGAACTAAGATCCCACATGCTGCAAGGCATGGCCAAAAAAAAAAAAAAAATTATCCTATATAAAATTAACAAGGACTTACCTTGCCAAGATTCTCGGCACTTTTATATTCATTTAAATTGCATTGGGAAAAAGCATAACAGTAATTGAAAAGCAACTAATTATAAGCAATTACAAGCCAAATTATGTTTATACCAAAATTAGTGTTTGAGGTGGTTTAGTAGACTGATTCTTCATTTCAATAAGCAACTATCAAATAATTGAATAGCTTGTAAAACACATAAATACTTCTTTTATCTTTATTCCGAGTGTAACCACCGCATTCTCTTTGAATTATTATTATAATAAAATAAGCAACATTCATTATTTTTTGTCCCAATCCCCAGTTTGAGTTGGGTGCTTTTAAAAACAAGGCAAGAGTAGCATATGTACCTAGTGCACAACATAGCTTCTTTCAACAGGTTTGACATAGAAATGCGAACAAATTCATGCTCCTGTAAAGACAACTACTATCCTGCAGGGAATCTAGAGTACAAGCTCAAAGCACTTGACGCTTACAACATTGTCTTATTTCACTTGTAGTTGAGGTAAGTCTTTCTCTAAGGATGATAAGGAAAGGTCTTTTGTCTTGTGACTGCTGATTTTTACATCAGGTTGGTTTTTTTCTCCCATATTTCTGAGTAAAAGTCACAACTTTGTTACCACAATTTTGCCACCTCAGGTTAAACTGCTTGACTACGACTCGACAACTTTTACAGTTTACTTGATTACTGAAATTACAGATTCATGACTCTAAATCACGACTAGTGATAGCTCTGAATCCCTGTTACGTTCATTTCCCTGCAAACAATTTCAGATTATATTTATTTTTGGTTCATTTTTATTGAATGAAGGAGTCTTTAAACTCTATAGTGCTTCACAATTTTCAAGCCTCACACAGATGATTTCATACAATCCCAAAATAACCCCCCCTTTCCCTCCTACCCCTTTATGTCCCACTTTCAAATTATACTTAATAAATCAGGTTCTAGAAACAGTTTTGCAGAATAAAGTCCCACCAGTTGACCTAATTGAGCGCGGAGTTGCCAGTGCTTCACTGCAGCTACTGCGCTGGGCCAACTCGGAGGCTTGGCGAGCCACATGCTGGGAGGTAGGTAGAGCCGGAGCCCTTCGAGGCTGGGCGCCACGTTGCTTCTCCCTTTTTGAATAGGGAGACAACGCTTCTGGCTATTGTGTAAACCGGTCGAGAACTGCGTTCATTCGCACATAAGCTAAAGCGAGAGCAGCATTAAAGCGCCTTCTAATCCGACCCCTAGCAACATGTGCGTCACGGACCAATGTTGAGTTTTAATGCCTGGCTTCGTTCGCCTTGGGGAAGCTTACTTGAGAGAATGGCCGAGTACCTCGACAATCGCGACGAAGTGCACAGGATCAAAACCCCCACGCCAGCCCAGCAGTGGCCACCGCCCCCGCCGAACCCCGCCAACCCTCCAGAGGATCCACCCATGTTCCCCGATAACCAGTTGTTTTACGCAGCGCTACACAGCCTTTCCTCACTCCGTCCCCGCTCTCCCACCCACTCCGCATTCGACCCCAGGTTTGTAGTCCCCAGCCGAACAACAGACCGCCGTCTCCCGCCCAGCTGCCAGCCCGAACCCGCACCGCAGCGAGGGAGCCAGCTCCCCGCGCTCCTCGCAGGCGGGCGGCCAGCCAGCCGCAACTGGGTGGTTGGTGATTGACAGGAGGCTGGAGCAATGAGCCGCAGGGGCGGGACGCTGCGTCACTTCCTGGCTTTTCGGGTAGACGGGGTATATAATTTCGGTGCTCACGCAGCGGCCTCGCTCCCACAGTATGGCCGGCGACATTAGCTAGCGCTCGCTCTACTCTCTCTAACGGGGAAACAGCGGACTACAAGAGACTGAGCTGTATCTGCCTCTATTTCCAACAGACTCACGTTCAACTTTCGCTCACACACACACAAAAAAAAAGCCGGGAAAATTTTATTAACCCTTTTTTAAAAAAAGTTAATATAAAATTATAGCAAAAAAGGAACCTGAACTTTAGTAACACAGCTGGAACAATCCGCAGCGGCGGCGGCAGCGGCGGGAGAAGAGATTTAATTTAGTTGATTTTCTGTGGTTGTTGGTTGTTCGCTAGTCTCACGGTGATGGAAGCTGCACATTTTTTCGAAGGGACCGAGAAGCTGCTGGAGGTTTGGTTCTCCAGGCAGCAACCCGACGCAAACCAAGGATCTGGGGATCTTCGCACCATCCCAAGGTGGGTGCTCGGGGCTCTCGCCCACAGTCGGGTCTGGGGCTGTCGCCGCCTGGGAGGCACCAGCCCCAGGCTGGGGGGCGGGGGCTGGCTTCCCGCAGCCTTCAGGTGAGGGCAGGTTCGCGGGCGGGGGTCGTTTGGGCGGGCGGGGGTCGTTTGGGCGGCCGTGGAGGGCGGCCCCGGCGCTATCGGGAGAGGCCAGGTCCACGCGCGGCCCGAGCCGGCTTCTCCCGCCACCGTTGCAGGGCCGGGCGCTGCCCGGGGGGAGGGGAGAAGGCCGGCGCCGCCGCGTGCTCAGGTAACGTCCCCCGCGCGGCGTGCGGTGCAGCGGGCGGCGACGCTCGGGGTGGTTTGGCGGCCCTCGCCTCCCAAACTTACCTCCTCCTCCACGGGAGTTGGCGGTTCGGGGCCCTGGGTGAGGTGCCCGGGGGTGGGGGCCGCGCGGGCTCCCTCCCAGCAGGTGTGGCTCGGCGGGCTTAGTCAGGCGCTAATTCGGGCGTGTCTGCCTCGGGAATGGAGGAGGGAGGGAGCGGGACAGGAGTCCGACTCGTTCTCTCCGCGTGCTGCGGGAGGAGGGGGCCCACCCGGGGCCGGGCCGAGGGGCTGACGAGCAGGCCTCCCGCCCGCGGTCGGCGCTGGCAGCATGTGGCGCCCGGGCGGCGGGGATTGGGCGGGAGCAGCTGTGTCGCAGTGGCTGGGCCCCACCGCCGCCCTAACGTGCTCTGCACCAAAGCCTTTTCGGGGCGGCCCAGGGAGCCCACCGAGGCTCGCTCCCGACTCTCTTGACCTTGGGTTGTGTAACCTGTTACCGAGTCGGCGGGGTCCGGGCGAGGTGCGGGGTAGAGTGACGCTTGCCTATATTCACGGGCTAGAGGCCCGTCCGAGCTCGGACATAATACCTTTAATGCCTAATCCAGCAAAGGAATCTGGGGCCCCAGCCTCCCACCCCGGGCAGTCACGCGAGAGAGCTGGGCGATCGCGCAGAAAAGGAGAGGTCTTGTAGTGGCCTTGATCCAATCGCAGACGAGGGCGCAGGCGACCCCTGGGGTGGCTGGGCCGGCTCCCCCCGGCTGGGCTCGCTAAGCACCCCTTGGCTTTCTAGGCTTCTCCGCGCACAAGTGCAGCTAGCTAGAGTGGCCGTGCGGCGGCGGCGGAGCCGGCGCGGCCGCTTCATTGAGAGGCGACGACCAATGAGCTCGTTGGCCCGACCGGGAGCCTGGCCCCGGGGTGTGGGCCAATGGGCGTTTCAGGAATGTTGGCTGCGCTCGCCGCCTTCTCTGACAAAAAGCAACTGGAGAAGGGAATCCAGGCGGACACGTGCTGCCGGGACTTTAAGGCGATCTATGTTGAAGGAATCTCCTGTAGAAGAGCATCGCGTTAGCTAAAGTGTGACCGGTTTCATTTTTCAAGCTTTGTGCGACACTTAAAAATGTCTTAATATATCCCTTTACTCTAAGCACTTTATGTTTATAGGAAGCAGTTACTTACAAAATATGGGGAAGCTTAGTATTTCCTCCATTTCACAGATGGGGAAGCTCCCTGGTGTTGTTAATGCGCCTTTGGTAAAACGATTGTGATGGGATTATCTAGAAAATGTTGTCAGGAAGAACTAATGAGTAAGAACAGTCTTATAAAATGAATAACAAAATTTTCTGCTCTGGCTCTTTAAATGGGTTGAAGCTTTATTTGTAAGCACGCGTTCTTAATAAAGGGAAGGGAGTGTTTCCTCCCCGAGTTCTTGGGCAAAAATGCCAGAATTTAAGCTTGGGCTTTTTTGGTTAAGAGTTCCCTGAATCAAGGAGGAGAAAGGCTTATAAATGGGCAACTTGCTTTCTTTAAATGTTTGAGAACCGCTTTTGTACTTTAATCAGCTGAAATTGTTTTACTGCTTCAGTGTGGATCTTAAAATGATGGCAAAAGTTATACCTTCAAGGACAGGATGTTCAGTTTTGTTGAATTCGTGATTTAGTGCCATACGTTTTGTAGACACTTAAAATTTGTTACGTCACTGTTGTGAGAGTTCAGCACATTTCAGCTGTTGAAACATCTATTGGATTTAACAGAGATGTCCGTTGGTAACCTTCGAGGAACATTTTTCAGTGACCTCTCAGGCAGAGATCAACTGGTTAGGTTATTTATTCAGAAGTTTAAAAAAAAGTACCTGAAAAACAATACATGCTTGATACATCACCTAAAACCAATGGCCTGGCCAGAGAAAATCACTGGCTTCTGGTCTCCGAGGAGGTGGGGTGCAGGCCCCAGAGACCACAGAGGAGTTATCAGTCATCCAGAAGAGTAATGCATAATGAGATGGTTCGTGGATGACCTATGGCATGTCTAGATTTGAATTCAAATATCATCTAATAGCTAGCTGTTCGATATTTCCATGTCTCTAAAATGGAGAAAATAATGGTACCTACCTCATAGGGTAATTGTGAGGATTAAGTGGGTTAATACATATATAGTACTTAAAAACTGACTGACAAATTGTAACCATAAGTGTTAACATCTTTATATTTGATTCTTTGCCCTTAAGGACAGAATCTTTTTTTCTTTTCCTTTCTTTAAGCAAACCAGGCTGGAGGAGAAAGTATATCAGATACTTAACATTAAAGGGTGCTCTACCAAGTTCATGTATTTTTATTCAAGTAGAGGAGATATGGTGAGTTTTGGATTGCTTAATGCAGTTAAACCTTAATTCTTCCACAGAATAATCAGTCTTTAGTAGCTTTGTTCTTTTTTTAATGATATAAAAGTTTGGAAGCCAGAAAATCCTTCCTTGTCCTTAACCTCACATCTCCAACCTCAGTAATACTGCCAAAATGCAAATAGACAAAAGTCATAGTCAAAAGACATTAACTAACAGACTGGAATAAAGTTAACAACTTAACTACACTGTTTATAAAACATAAAACTTAAGGTTATGGAAAGGGTTAAGAGGTCCTAAGAGGGCATCACTATCGATTAAAAGATAACAAGGATATTATGGGGAAATTCCTAGAAAAATACTTTTCCACACTGATGCAAGAAGAAACAGAAAATCTTAATAGTCCTATTACCATTGCATGAATTGAATTAATCAGTAATCATCCCATGAATATAAATCTAGGCCCAGATGGTTATACTGGAGTGTTCTAACATTCAAGGAGGAAATAATTCCAATCTTCTTCATACATTCTAATAGTTAACAGAAAGGGAATACACATCACAGTTCCTTTTGTGGTTTGTATAATTTTGATATCAGACCCCTGACAAGCTGTGAAGGAATCAGAATTTTCATGCACTGCAGATGGGAATGGAAAACAGTATATCCACTTTGGAAAATGGTTTGGCAGTTTCTTAATAAGTTAATACATCTGTCATATGATCCAACCAGTCTAGTCCACTCATGTATCTGTCCAAGTGAACCGGAAATGTGTCCATACAAAGACTTTTACATGAATGTATTCATAACAGCTTTATTTTCCAATAGCCCCCAAACTGGAAACAGGTCTCTATTAACAAGCAAATAGATAAACAAATTATGATTATTCATACGATAGAATACTACTCAGTAATAAAAAAAAGAGATGAACTGTTATTGATACATGCAACAAATAATTGTGCTGGAGAAAAAATAATAAGCCTCACAAGAAGTACTATACTGTAAGATTTCATGTCTATAAAACCAGAAAATTCTAAGAATCTGACAGGCAGATCAGTGGTTGCCTGAGGATGGAGTTAAGGGGGAAGGGTGGATTACGGAGAGGCATGAGGGACCTTTTAGGGGTGATGCATGTGGTCAGTGTTTTGTGATAGTTTCCCAGGTATACATGTATGTCAAGAATCTTGTAGATTTAATGTAAATGAAAAGATTCAAATGAATTTGAAGTTTAGAGTACTATATGTCCCCAAATTCTTTGTACAGTAACAACGATGAATATGAATTTGGAGAATTTGAAAAGCTGCTGAAATAGTTTTATAGAAAAGATTCTGCTATCATCAGGTATAAGGATCCAAAAAAATACTTAGTTGGAAGCAGTGTGGGGTTTGAAGAATTTGTGACATGAAAATTATTCCACAGACATCAACCAAGAGAAAAAAAACCGTAGGGCCATTTTGAAGGAAATATTCCAGCAGAGCTGGAGAAAGTGGTAATCTGCCAAAATAAAACAATATGATTTGAAAAATCTGACTAATAGTAAAACAGCATATCTTCTGAATACAGATATTTTGGGTTTTTTGAGCTTTTTGTTGAAGCATAACACAAAAGTTAAGAGAATCATGGGCTTCTCTGGTGGTCCAGTGGGTAAGAGTCCATGCTCCCAATGCAGAGGGCCCAAGTTCAGTCCCTGGTTGGGGAACTGCAGCGAAAAGACCCCGCATGAAGATGCCAAGTGCCGCAACTGAGACCCGGCACAGCCTAAATAAATAAATACTCATAAGTACATCTCTGATTTTCACAAATTGATCACATTCATGTAACCAGCGCTCAAATCTGAAGAATGTAACTAGCCAGAAATCCCCCGTACCTCCTTCCAATTATAACCTATTCCCCTCTCCACCTAAGGGAACCACTATCCTGATTTCTAACACACCATAGATTAGTTTTCCCCATTTTATATATAACATGGAGTCATTTAGTATGCATTATGCCTCCTTTGGTCAGCATTATGTTTGAGGTTTTTTAGTTCATTCTCAATGTTGTATTTTGTGTCCATATGCCACAGTTTATCAAATCTATTGTTAACATGGGTATTTGAGTGATTTCCAGTTTGCTAATACAAATATATGGCTATGAACACTAGTGTGTCTTTTAGTAAGCAATATGTATGCTTTCCTGTTAAATATACACATACCTAGGAATGGAATTGCTAAGTCATAGGGTGTGCATATAGTCAGCATAAGGGTGCTGGTTGCTCCATATCTTCATCCAACACTTGTATTGTTTTTTTAATTTTAGTTATTATTGTGGGTATATAGTGGTCTACGTATTTCCCTTCAGACTAAATGGAGTTGAGCATCCTTTCATATCTTTATTCACCATTTGGCTATCTTTTTTGAAATGCTTGTTCAAGTCAGCCTGTTTTTCTTTTGGGATGATTTTTCAGTTTGCAGGAGTTCTTTATATATTATGGATGAATTATCCGTCCAGTATGTGTATTACAGATATTTTATACACTCTGGTTTCCTTTTTCGTTTTATTAATGATAGCTTTAGAAACAAAAGTTCATAATTTTAATGTAGTCCCATTTATCAGTGTTTTCACCTTTAATGGTTAGTGGTTTTGTATCCTATTTAAGATATCTTTGCTCATCCTGAGGTAACGAAGATGTTATTTTTTCCCTCTAAACTTTGTTTTACTTTTCACATTTAGATCTGCAATCCATCTGGAATTGATTTTTTAATATGGTATGAGGGAATAGAAAGCACATGAAGCAAAGTTGGCCCATCTTTCCAAGCTTTAACTCCAAGTCAAGCTGGAACCCACTCTTTCTTTTTTTGTGGGGGGGGGGGGGTGGCAGCACTGCGCAGCTTGTGGGTTCTTAGTTCCCCAACCAGGGATGGAACCCAGTGCCATTGGCAGTGAGAGAGTGTAGTCCTAACCACTGGACTGCCGGGGAGTTAATTCCCTGGAACCCACTTTCTGTTAAACATTTCCCACTCTCCTGTAGGCCATTTAGTAGAATTGCAGCATTTACCTTCAGTGTAATCTGAACAAATGACATAATACTGAGAATCTTTTTTTTTTTTTACTAATTTCTCAAGGGAGTCAAAAGGGGCACATTATATAGATTTTGTTTTTTTTTTTTAAGAAAGAAAATCTTTTCTGGTATGGCTTGGGTTAAATAATATTGGTTAACAATATGTTGGAGAAAAGCAGTAGTCCAGACATCCAAATGAATAAGGAACAGATGATGTGTTCTAAAACTGACTTATTTCACACAGTAATTAAAGTTGAAATATAAAAAGGAGGAGTAGTATATTAGGTTTAACCTGCAGTTTTCTCTACTGAATTTTTCAGATTTCAAATGATGTTGAATAGAAATAGACCATTTATGTCTATTTCCATAATGTCTTTGAATTGCCGGACTAAAATCCTGGACCAAACAAAAGCCTTTTTATAAGAAATGGCAGCTATGGGGAGGAAGTATGTTAGAAGATAAGAAATTTTGGTGAGGAAAGATAGTTTAATCTGATCTTTCAGGACTCTAAAATTGGCTTTCCTTTTTGCTTTAGAATTCATCTCAGACCTGAGCTATATATATTCTTAGTAATGAGGTAGGTTCACATGGGAAATTGTAGTGGATGGAGGTGAAGAGAATATTTTACTAATTGTGGGAAGGTTAGAGGTGTTAGATGTGTTACTAATTGTGGGAAGGTTAGATGAAAACTACCATCTATAATTTTAATATTGGAAAAGACATTTAGGACTAGTGGCATGTTCTGCTCTTCTTTCTTTCCTTCACTCAAATTTGTAAGCTAAAATAAAATCTTCAGTAAAGGACTGGGGGCAGTTGCAAAAATAGTAAATTACACCTCAGCATTAACTTTCCCAGAACTCATGCCTTACTTGACTAAAGGACTGCACCATATTCCAATATCAATAATTCACATTTAAGGAATTTACAACCCATTGCCAAGAAACCTTTTAGCCTAAATGTTTAGGAGTGAAAAGCTTCTTATTGAGTTAAGCTTCTCATTACACTCCTCACAGCAGTTTCAGAAAAGTTTGAACTGTTCTCTTTAAACCACCTTTCTGGGCTTCCCTGGTGGCGCAGTGGTTGAGAGTCCGCCTGCCGATGCAGGGGACACGGGTTCGGGAGGATCCCACGTGCCGCAGAGCGGCTGGGCCCGTGAGCCATGGTCGCTGAGCCTGCGCGTCTGGAGCCTGTGCTCCGCAACGGGAGAGGCCACAGCAGTGAGAGGCCCGCGTACCGCAAAAAAAAAAAAAAGTTAAACCACCTTTCTTTGAGAGGTACACATTGAAAGTAATAATCACATGAAAGTAGCAGTAATTATACTCATTTAATTTTTAGGTAAAGTTTGAGATGGAGAATTTAGTACTCTGATTATAATTAACAGTGCATTCTGGGTTGATTTCTTTGAACAAAAGATAAAAGCTTATTTCTCTGGATAATCTGAATTAAATTCTGGTCAGTCTAGACGTTGCTAAAGAATAATCTCATGTTCTAGGATAGGTTTGACTCAGACTGCTATTACTAGTACTACTACTTTGGGTATGGTGTTGAGGCCTGAATGTAATGTGATAAGGAGAGTCTCTGAAACAGATAGGTCAAGCTAATAGCTAAGGTCACAGTTCAGGGAAGCTTCAAAGAGTTCAGTTGGGTGGCTTTTTGGGTAAATTACTTGATAGTCCTGAAACCAGTGATTTTTGCTTAAAGGAAGAAAACCATTAGAGGAATCTAATCACATGGAGCCCTTTTAAGTAAATGTAGGTTTCGAGGCACCATCTGCAGAGTATCTGACCTACAGTATCTATGGGTAGAATCTAAGTGATAAGAGTGAAATGAAACTCTGCTCTAAAGGGTTTCTTCTACCTGCTTGCAGCATTTTGTTCCCTCCATCATTTACTTCTTTTAATTGATGTTTTAAAAAGTCTAACAAAGTGTACAATTAAGCAGTATTCAGTGTGTGTGTTTACATTGTTGTGCAGATCTGTAGAACTTTTCATTTTGCAAAACAAACTACCCATTAAACACTAATTTCCCCTCCCCTCTTCCCCCAGCCCTTAGCAATCACCTTTCTTTATGATTTTGACTACTTTAGATACTTCATATGAATGTATTGATTACCTCATTTAAGTGGAAACCTACAGTATTCATCCTTTTGTGACTGGTGTATTTCACTTAGCATAAAATTCTTAGATTCATCCATGTTGAAGCATGTGATAGGATTTCCTTTAAGACCACATAATCCATTTTATGTATTATACCACATTGTCTTTATCCATTAATCCCTTGATGGACATTTGGGTTGCCTCCTTCTCTTGACAATTGTGAGTAACAGTGAACATGGATGTGCAAATATTTCTTCCAGATCCTGTTTTGTATTATTTGTGTATATACCCAGAAGTAGAATTGCTGGATCATGTGGTAAATTCTATTTTTAAATTTTTGAGGAATGTCCATACTGTTTTCCATAATGGCTGCACCATTTTACATTTTCACCAACAGTGCATAAGTGTTAAAATTTCTCCACATTCTTGCCAACACTTGTTCTTTCATTTTTCCTTTTAAATAGCAGACATCCTAATGGGTGTGAGGTGGTATCAAGAATGTGATTGGCGTTTCTCTTATGAATAGTGGTGTTGAGCATCTTTTTACATGCTTGTGGGCCATTTGTATATCTTGGAGAATTGTCTATTTAAGTCTTTGCCTACTTTTAAATTGGGTTATTTTTGTTGTTGGAGTTCTTTGTTTATTCTGGATATTAATCTCTTATAAGATATATGATATTTTTCCAATTCTGCTTTTTCACTCTATTGAATGTTTTCCTATGATACATAAAAGTTAAGTTTTATGTAGATCCATATGCCTATTTTTGCTTTTGTTGCCTGTGCTTTTTGTGTAACATCCAAGAAAGCTTTGCCAAATCCAATGTCCTAAAGTTTTTCCCTATGTTTTCTTATAGGTGTTTTGTGTCTTAATTTAGGTGTTTAACATTTATATATATATATATATATATATATATATATATATAATATTTATTTATTTGGCTGCACTGGGTCTTAGTTGCGGCACGGGGGATCTTCATTGCGGTATGTTGGATCTTTAGTTGCAGCAGCATGCGAACTCTTAGTTGTGGCATGTGGGATCTAGTTCCCTGACCTGGGATCGAACCCCCTGCATTGGGAGCAAGGAGTCTTAGCCACTGGACCACCAGGGAAGTCTGTTAATGTAGGTGTTTAAGTCCATTTTGAATTATATGGTGTAAGGTAAGTATCTAATTTCATTCTTTTGTGTGCAGATCCAGTTTTCTCAACACCATTTGCTCAAGAGACTCTTTGCCCAATTAGTCTTGTACTTTTGTTAAAGGTCATTTGACCTGAGGTGTTTACTTCTTAAATTTTTACATTAAAGAGTGTAGCCAGGGAATTCCCTAGCGGTCCAGTGGTTGGGACTAGAAGCTTTCACTGCGGTTGCCCAGTTCAATCCCTGGTCGGGGAACTAAGATCCCACAAGCCATGTGGTGTGGCCAAAAAAAAAAAAAGTACTCAGTTAGCCATTACAAGTGTTATTGAATCAGATGACATAGAAGTCTCTTGTCATTTTAATTGCCTCTCTTACTGTGTTAACACCCCAGTTTGTTCTATTTTTATTAGACCACAGACTCTTTAAGAAAACTTATAAAATATGGCATGCCATTAATGTTTTACTTTTCTGGCATAGTGACTAAGATCATTCAATCCATGTACTGTCATTTGTAAAGAGCATACTATTTGGGATATTTATCATGATCTGGGTGTGGCTAGGATCCAAAAAAAGCTTTATTTACAAAAGGAGGCTTATTTTCCCCTCAGAAATGTGATATTAATAATTTGCTGAAATTCTCAGCTGTTTGGTTTTCTCCTTCTTCTTTGTGTTCATGTATGGCATTGTATTAACTTCTTCAATTCTGTATCTCTGTTGCATCTTTCCTGCCCTTTGATTTATTATTTTTTTGAGCCAACAGTGCTCCTAAGATTGTGTTTTTATAATCACTTGGTTGATAGACTGTTCAACTGTGTTTGGCTTAGGGTGTTTTAAAGCAATTCCTTTCATACTGTGACTTTGAAAAATCCTACTTGAAGGTTTCTATTAGGTGAGGAAGAGTTTGTTTGTAGAATTAACAGTGATGAATGAGTGCAAGAGCATTCTTGTTCCATCAAGATGGAATAAGCACACTCTATTCTCACTAAATGCAACTAAAAAACCTGGACAGAATGCATGGAGCAGCTATCTGAGAACTCTGAAAAGTAAATGTTAGGTGAATTGGAGAAGGAAGCCAAAACTCAAAATATCACTGAAATAGTCGGGAGTTTGTTTCTTTTTTTCTCTGGTATCTCCTGGGGTGGTCTCAAAAGCTGCCAGAAACCTGGAACTGCACACAAACTGAGCTCTGAGAGAGGTCTTTTTCTGGAATGCAAAGAAGGAAGGGAAGGGGGGCCCCTTTGGGTTAGAGAGAGTGGGGAAAATCCCTTTTTTATTTTCGCATTGCTTTGCTTTTTTTCTGTTCTCTCCTGCCACAGCTCAGGCAGTCCTGTAGCAGACTGCTGCAGAGTGGGGAAACTAAATTGGCTTTCTAGCCAGAGGACCAAGAAGCAGGCCATCTTCACTACCACCCCAGTCCGCCCCCCAAACCCCCCCCCCCGCCTTGAGCCAGAAGTTGTTGTGGAGATTATGGAGAGAAAGAGGTGAAGAAGGTGATCCCTTAATGATTTATATGAACACTCCTTAGCTGATCATATGTGGATCTGACCCTAAACAGTGTATCAAAGCCTTTGAAATCTGACAGATTGGCCACTGGGTGGCACATATGCAGGGCAGCTCAGAATTCCATAGCAATGGCTTTCATAACTCTGAAATCGTAACATAACCCATAGAAGTTGGATAAGAACAAGACTGAACTTAACCATTTCAACTGTCTGCTAGCACAATTTTTTTTTTTTTTTTTTTGGCTGCGTTGGGTCCTCTATGTGGTGCACGGGCTTCTCATTGGTGGCTTCTCTTGTTACAGAGCATGGACTAGGCACACGGGCTTAAGTGGTTGTGGCTCGCGGGCTCTAGAGCGCAGGCTCAGTAGTTGTGGTTCATAGGCTTAGTTGCTCCATGGCATGTGGGATCTTCCCGGACCAGGGATCAAACCTATGCCCCCTGCATTGGCAGGCGGATTCTTAACCACTGCATCACCAGGGAAGTCCCCTAACACAGTTCTTTAAAATCAGCATGCTCCATAGGATTTAAAGGAGATGTAAAATCGTATAGTGTGATGTCCAGGATGCGATCATAAATTACTCGACATACAAATAAATGACCAGGAAATTCTTTCAAAGGAAGACAATCAATAGACTCCAGCCTCTAGGTGATGCAGATCAAAATTTAAAAGCATCTATCATAACCATTCTATAAGAAGTAAGGAGAACACTTAGAAGTCTTAGCAGAGAAATAGAAGATGGAACTAAAAAATAACTACTGGAATAAAAAGTTTACTGAATGGGCTTTATTTAGTAGGATGGAGATGACAGAGAGTGAGTGAACTTGAAAACAGATCAGTAGGAATTGCCCAGTGTGAACAACAGAGAAAATATTGAGACTGAAAATGAACAGATCCTGGTGGGACAAACCAAAAGTTTTAACATTTTGTGTCAGATTCACAGAAAGAGGAGTGTGATGCAGAGAAAATAGTCCATGTCTAGGTTCATTATAATGAATGGGTTCTATAACAGCTAAGATATTAGACAGTGAAATGACTAAGCTTCATTTATGCAGGTTAAGATAGCATTTCAAGTGGAAGATATATGTGTAGCTCATTAACAGAATAATTCTGTTAAATGAATCTTTTATTTTTTCTTTTTAAGAACTCACCCTCTAAATACCTGAATTATTATGGTGACAAATTTAAAAAACTGAATGGGATCATGTAGCAGTTTAGATTTTTTAAATTTAAGGCTCTTTGATTTTTTAGTAAGTTTGTAAGATCTAATCAAAATTATTGCCAGATGCAACAAATATTTTAGGACCTGCTGTGAACTGGGCTAGGCACTGAGGATGGAAACAGTAAATTACACATTCAATCCCTAACTACGTGGAATGATTCTGGTGGGATTAACATGAATACCAAAATAGCCACACAACTAAAGCACTTAGGTAAGCCTTCTGAGCTTTAAAACATTTTAATGGCAGACTTGATCTGGTGGGGGTAGTGGGGTGGCTTGAGCTGGAGGAAGGGAGGTGGGGACAGAGGTTCTAGGTAGAGTGAAATCCATTCAGCAGTATCCAGAACAGTCAAAGTTTGCACCTGTTGTCTCAGCATAATTATAAGGATCTAGTTCACTCTCAGGTGGCTTGATTTGGGTGAATTAGTTATCTATATGTCTGTCAATGTACACTTTATTTGCTTTAATTATTCTTCTCATTGTCTTTTGTGTGTGGGTGGCTACGTTGGGTCTTTGTTGCTGCCCGCGGGCTTTCTCTAATTGCAACGAGCTGCGGGGCTACTCTTCATTGCAGTGTGCGGGCTTCTCATTGCGGTGGCTTCTCTTGTTGCAGAGCACAGGCTCTAGGCACGAGGGCTTCAGTAGTTGTGGCGCACAGGCTTAGTTGCTCTGCGGCATGTGGGATCTTACCAGACCAGGGCTCAATCAAACCCGTGTCCCCTGCGTTGGCAGGCAGATTCTTAACCACTGCGCCACCAGGGAAGTCCCTCGTTGTGTCTTTATCATATAATGTGTCAGATGAGAAGGGGGGATCCCAGGAGATCTGAAGATTAGATAATAGTTTACTCTTTGGAGAGAGTAAAACAGGATCTTTCTGAAGTAAGGGAAGCAGGTACAGTTGAGGGGTAGAGTCACTACACGGAAAACAGAATAAAAAGTTTATACTGAGTGTGAGATCCGTAGCCCTTTATCAGCTCTTTTACCTACCAGAAATCTTAATATGCTCCAGGCAAGACAACCGAATATTTGGGTAATCTGACCTACCCAGGAAAGAACAACAGCAAAAAAACACGGAGTTCCCAAGTGAAACAGCCTAGATAGAGAGAGGTCCACTAAACAAGCATAGAACTTCTGACTAGCTAAGTCTTAGCACCCTATTCTTGGCCAAGAACCACTTAAAAGAAACGTTGAAAGAGGAGACATTTGGGGGAACATCTGAGGATAAATTTGGATAAGTGTGTAGAAAACAGAAGCAAATGAAAAAGCAAGACAGCTTTGAAAAGCAAATGAAAAGCAAGTCCAGGAAAAAAACCTATACAAGCGAGGAAAAGTTCTTGTTATACTATATCTAGCTCAGCCACAGAACACGTTTAAAAGTCTTAACATCCTATAGTTAACACTGCTGTATGATATGTGAGGAAAATGTTAAGAGAATAAACCCTGAGTTCTCATCACACTGAAAAAAATTTTTTTCTTTTAATGCCTTTTTTTTAATTGTATTTATGTGAGGTGATGAAAGCTAACTAAACTTATTGCAGTAGTCATTTTGCAGTATACATAAGTGAAATCACTATGATGATGGGCACCTGAAACGTACACAGTGCTGTATGTCAACTATATCTGAATAAAACTGGGGGAGGGTAGTTAACTTTAATCACCGCTTTTCAGTTCTATTCACTATTTATGTTATGTCCCGTGGATAGAAGAGAATATTTGCAGGAGTGCTTAATTCTAGTGGGAAGTCAGTATGTAATGACATTAGCCAGTAGCATTATTGGAAGATCTGAATTAGATCTCTAAAGAGATCCCTGTGCTCCAGAATTTTACTTAAATGCTTCTAATGTTTATAGTGGGTATTTTTATTATTTACCTTCATATTCAGTATTTGAATTCTAGTAGGTAAATTTTGTATGCATTATGTAATTTATTATCAGTCATGTGAGGTAGGTTTTATTAAACCAAGCCCAGGGGTAATTGTAAGAAATGTCACAAAGCAGAAAAGCAATAGCTTCAATAAGAGCCTCATGTTTTCCTTTAGTTCTGGTTATTTCTTTTTGCATGAAGGCATATTCTTTGTGGAATTGAAATACTGTGGGTTCTGGAATGTTGTTTGCACATTTAGTGACCTTTGAATCTTAGAAATATGAAACTGAAAGCTACTACTTCAGTACCTAAGACAATCTATAAATTTGTGTTAACTCAGAACTGGGTCTTAATTGCAACTGTTTTTCCTTCCCTAAACAAATTGAACCATTTTTAAAATTTGAAACAAACTGCAAAAACATGGCCAAGTCTAATACGTATTTTCTTCTTTATATAAACAATCAGTAGCACCTCTTAAAAAGAGTAATTGTTAGCTCTTTTTAAAAGTTGCTTTGTAAAAAAAAAAAGTTGCTTGATAAAGTTATGGGCAAATAGGCTTTATAATTAATCATTAGCAAGGCTAAATCATTTAAGTTTTCAGATGGGTCTGAGTAATGTTCAATTTAATCTACCAGTGGGAGGAATTACTACTGCCTTGTGGCTGGTCATCCAATAGCCCATTGGGCCAATAACATTCTTCCCCCCCCCCCCCGCCCCGGTACGCGGGCCTCTCACTGCTGTGGCCTCTCCCGTTGCGGAGCACAGGCTCCAGACGCGCAGGCTCAGCGGCCATGGCTCACGGGCCCAGCCGCTCCGCGGCATGTGGGATCTTCCCGGATCGGGGCATGAACCCGTGTCCCCTGCATCGGCAGGTGGACTCTCAACCACTGCGCCACCAGGGAAGCCCCCAATAACATTCTTTTAGAAAAATGATGAAACAGGCACAAAATTCTAGCAGGATTGATTGGTATTATGTTTGCCTTTAATACAAAAGAATAAGCATACCTATTTCTGTGCTGGCTGTGCTGTTGAGGATTTCTCTCACAAGGTCTTAACTGGAAAAGAAAACTTTAATGTGCCATTTTCTTGGGTATACAAGAATGAGTTGCCAAATATTAAGAGGCTTAAAACATATTTCTAGCCTTTAATCTGGTTATTTTAAGCTGTCCTGTGGGAATATTTTATGTTAACTTTCTGTTTATAGTGGGCACACTGAAGAGGAAGCACTACCTTAGGTCTCAATTGGGTAGATTAAGACTAGCCCATGACTTCCTTTTTGCTGTCTACTGCCTTACTGCATTTCAGCTTTGTTGAAATGGGCATTTTGTCATCCCATTAGAGTGTAACAGTATTCCCAAGATCTTATGGGTATGCTTGTACTATTGAATTGTCAGCCAAAGGCATTTTTTGGTTTTTTTTGACAATGCTTCTAGACCTTTAAACAGCACTGGGCATTGTGATTAGCTGCCAATTTGATAGCAGAAAATAGTATCAAAACTGTGTGAGAGTACCAGCTTACTTTTGCTGTCAAACTTAAATCTCTTTGCCAATCTAATTGGTGAAGGAAATGATGCTTTTAAATTGTAATTCATATAGTAAGGTTAAAAATCAGAATTTGAGGGACTTCCCTGGCAGTCCAGTGGTTAAGAATCTGCACTACCAATGCAGGAGGCGCAGGTTTGATCCCTGGTCGGAGAACTAAGATCCCACATGCTGTGTGGTGCATCCCCCCCCCAAAAAAAAAATCAGAATTTGATAGGGGAAAAAAGTATCTCATTTTAACTTGTATTTCTTTAATCACTTAGTGAAAGGTAATGTTATCCCTTGGTTTATTGGCCTTTGGTATTTCCTCTGTACATGGCCTATTTACATTATTTTGTCCATTTGTCCACACCCCCCCATTTGTCTTTTTCTTAATAAATTGCAAATACGTAGTATAATTTCCTGGGTTTCGGTTTGCTTTTTTGTTTTTTACATGCTATAGCAAAATGTATCCATCTTATTTGGTGGATATGTCATTTTTTTTTTTTTTTTGTACGCGGGCCTCTCACTGTTGGGGCCCCTCCCGTTGCGGAGCACAGGCTTCAGATGCTCAGGCTCAGCGGCCACGGCTCACGGGCCCAGCTGCTCCGCGGCATGTGGGATCTTCCCAGACCGGGGCACAAACCCGTGTCCCCTGCATCGGCAGGCGGACTCTCAACCACTGTGCCACCAGGGAAGCCCCAATATAAATTATTTTGAAACAAAACTAAATGTTGGTATTCATAAGAGGAGCTGGAACAAGAATGTGACAACAAATATAAAATGTGGTCTTAAATCATTGGAAACCTTTGAGACCTTTGTAATTTTTATGAGTGTACTGTTATGAATTAATCATCCTCTTTTTGGTTAAATAATAGATCCGAGTGGGACATACTTTTGAAGGATGTGCAATGTTCAATCATAAGTGTGACAAAAACTGACAAGCAGGAAGCTTATGTACTCAGGTAAGTCCTGTAAAACAAGTGTTGGCTAACCAATTTCAGTCTGAATCATACTTTACATGGAATAGCAAATCATTTTTCTGGATCTTAGTTCTATAATTGTTTTCATCTTATTTTTTAAAATATGATGTAAAATAAAATGTTTACTTCTGATGTCCCTAGGCAGTAGGTTTTTGAAGTCCTACCTAATAGCTCTTCAAGATGGTTGCCATCTTTACTACCTCCTTGAGGTTAGCAGGAAATGTCTGTGAAGGAGGGGAGGGTAGAATGGCACTGTTCCTTTGCCCACAGTCCCTGATACAGGTCTTCCTTTTTAGTATATGCCTCTCTCTCTCAACTTCAGGCAAAGTGAAAATTAGCTTCATCATACAAATAGGATTGCTGTATGTAAGAAGAAAGCCATGCAACCTTTTTATAGGTATAAAGATACTATATTGAATTCTTATAATAATATTGTAACGGGCCTTGGGGCTATTGTATTGAACATGGTGCCTGCTTTTTATGAAGCTTGTGCTTGGCATGTACAGATGTTTATCAAATGATTATTATGTGCCAGGCCCTAGGGATATAATGGTGAGTAAAAACAAACATTCCTTTCCTCATAGAGCTTATTATCTAATGAAAAGTAATGAGATGGTTACAGAAATACATGAGAGTGGGCAGTTCAAAATGAGGTAAAGTATGAATTTAGTGTCCTAGGTTAGGTTAGGTGAGGAGGAAAGTTGACTACTAAAAGAGTTTGTGTAATGAGCTAATATGCTTTATACCTAATTTAAGTTCTGTTTCTGTGGGGTCCTATAACCTTACACTGATTTTTATATAATAGAAGAGGAAGAATACTATAGTACATTATTTGCCTCCTTGAGATCTTAACATTTAAAATTATTAGCCAAAAATTTACACTGTAAATGACAGTGCAATAATAGATTAAGCATCTCAGTAGTACATAAACATTGTTATAATATTGTGACTTTTTTTTAAACTGCAGTGAGAGTAGCATGTTTGTCTCCAAGAGACGTTTCATTTTGAAGACATGTGGTACCACCCTCTTGCTGAAAGCACTGGTTCCCCTGTTGAAACTTGCTAGGGATTACAGTGGGTTTGACTCAATTCAAGTAAGTAATCAAAAATCATTTATCCTTTTGCGGGGTGGGGCGTAAATGTTAGGGTTTGGTGATGTGCCTGGTAAATAAATTTGTATACTTGTTCAGTTTTAATGGGTAAGGACGTTCACAACATGGGGAGAAAGAGTGCCTGTTGCTCATTAATAGCAAAAAATATGGAGGAACCAGAGAATGGGTTGGGATAAAACTCAAATGGGAGAAAAGAAAACCGGACACTTTCAGTAGTTAATTCCTTAATATTATTACTATGAATGGTAGAGAAACTAAGAAAAAGAAAAGCAAGAAAAATCATCCAGTCTTCATAATAAAGAATTGATTATGTTAAAGAGCAATAGTCAGTTAATTCTTGAATGCTATCAGAATTTATACTTAGGGTATAATTGTTCTGATAAGCAAATGTTGAATTTTAATAATTAACTATGGCAAGGATAGCTGTCATTAGGACCTAAAACAGTTTTTGTTAATTATTGACCCTTTTAAGAAAATCTAAATTTAGCAATATGTTCTTAATTTTTGGATCAGTGACTCTTTTGAAACTAAATATACACATGTTCTGCCACAAAATTTTTGCTTACATGCCTGTTATAAAGCTCAGATTAGGGACTCTGGTGGCACAGTGGTTAAGAATCCACCTGCCAATGCAGGGGACACAGGTTCAAGCCCTGGTCCAGGAGGATCCCACATGCCACGAGCAACTAAGCCCGTGTGCCACAACTACTGGGCCTGCACTCTAGAGCCTGTGAGCCACAACTAGTGAGCCCACATGCTGCAACTACTGAAGCCCGAGTGCCTAGAGCCTGTGCTCCGCAATAAGAAAAGCCACCACAATGAGAAGACCGCGCACCACAATGAAGAGTAGCCCCCACTTGCTGCAACTAGAGAAAGCCCGCACGCAGCCAAAATTAAATTTAAAAAAAAAAACGTATTAGAAACTCCTGCTCTAGGGCTCCCCTGGTGGCACAGTGGTTAAGAATCCGCCTGCCAATGCAGGGGACACAGGTTCGACCTCTGGTCCAGGAGGATCCCACATGCCGTGGAACACCTAAGCCCGTGCGCCACAACTACTGAGCCTGCGCTCTAGAGCCCATGCTCTGCAACAAGAGAAGCCACCGCAATGAGAAGCCTGCGCACTGCAATGAAGAGTAGCCCCCACTTGCCACAACTAGAGAAAGCCCATGCACAGCAACGAAGACCCAACACAGCCAAAAAACTAAATAAAACAAAATAAATTAATTTAAAAAGAAAGAAAGAAAACTCCTGCTCTAGGGAATTCCCTGGCCATCAAGTGGATAGGACTCCGTGCTCACACTGTCAAGGTTCCAGGTTCAATTCCCTGGTTGGGGAACTAAGATCCCACATGCCACGTGATATGGCACAGAAAAAAACAAAGAAAGAAGAAGAAACTTCTGCTCTAGAAATAAATATTGTACCTTGTCTCTACAGTTGTTATGACCCATCATTAGTAGTTGGGCATTTTTTAGTTTCTAGAAATTCAGTGACACTATCTACATGGTTAATGTTCTATTTAGACTCTCTTCACAGCTGAAAAACAAAGTTGCTCTGTATAACACTAACCCATGGGTATTGGTCTGAAACCTTGCTCTTTGACACAGTGGCCTTTGCCTTTGTTTGTCGGCCAGCAAAGTACTTATACATCTATTTAGCATATTAAAGGAAAAACACTATGTTAGGTGTCATTGGGGAAAATATTTGTGGATATAGTTTTGATTTTGATATGTATATGTAGAAAATAGTTGATTGGTTTAGGAAAGGTGATAGAATTCAGTGTATGAAGTTATCTGTCTGTCTTTTTATAGAGCTTCTTTTATTCTCGTAAGAATTTCATGAAGCCTTCTCACCAAGGGTACCCACACCGGAATTTCCAGGAAGAAATAGAGTTTCTGAATGCAATTTTCCCAAGTAAGTTTTAATAGAATTGAATCCTGCTTTCTTAAAGTTAGAAGATATATTCTATCGAATGTGTGTGTGTGTGCGCGCGCGCCTATGTGTCAAATGCAGCACATTATATAGTTAAGATAAATATAATCAGTGTAGCTGATTACAATTTTTGGAGTATGTTGTGTAAGTGTTGTTGAAATGATGGGGGGAAAATCAAGGAATTGATCGCCTGCCAGAGGGAGAGCTCATCTTCCTCTAGCCAGTTGCCCTCATTTATATCTAACTTAGTGGTTATGAAGGCTGTAATCCCTTCATCCAGAAAAATGCCCAGTCACCTCATAAACCCAGGCTAAGGCACTGGTCCATGTTAAGGAACTCTGTCGCGCATTCTATATAGGAATTGTCCTAGCTTAAAAATGGTCAACTTAGTGAGAGCATAGTGTCACTTCAAGTAAATTGGCAAGATTTTTTCCATCCATTTGCTAAGCTTTTATTTATAGACCTTCCTTTTTGAGCTTCAAGGACAGGGAAGTAAAGTTTATCTAATCTAACACCCTCATATCCTAAAGGAGGCTGAAAACCTGGATGATTTTAGTAACATGGCACAAAGTTGTCCACAGGGATGATTTAAAAAGAAAATCAGATTTCTATCCTACTGTTCTTACCTCATCTACTAATATGAAATTGTACTAGTTATATAAATAAGAGTGCTGAGTATAATTTAGTTTAAATATCTACCAACTATTAATTTACTGTGTTTAATGAAGCTTTGAAACACTATGGACAGGAGGACGTATTACATAAAATAACTTTTTACTTGAGAGAGTAGATAAATGGGTGACCAAATTCCATTTCCTAATGGAGTTTTAGGGGAGAGTAAACCATAGTTTTCTCAGCACCATTTAGACTGACTCACTAGCTGAAGTGCATCTCTAAATGACAGCCAGTAAAGTTTTTTCTTAAAAGGTGAGGGGGATCCTGCCTACTTGCTATCGAATGGATCTGTTAAATTTATTTTATGTTCTCCTTCAACAGATGGAGCAGCATATTGTATGGGACGCATGAATTCTGATTGTTGGTATGTTGGACCCAATTTGATGGAAGTTTTGTTCTACATAAGATTTACTTTGAACTTGGAGTTGTCATTTTTAGAAACTATTTTGTACTTTTACATAGGTACTTGTATACTTTGGATTTCCCAGAGAGTCGGGTAATCAATCAGCCAGATCAAACCCTGGAAATTCTGATGAGTGAGCTTGACCCAGCAGTTATGGACCAGTTCTACATGAAAGATGGTGTTACTGCAAAGGATGTCACTCGTGAGAGTGGAATTCGTGACCTGATACCAGGTTCTGTCATTGATCCCACACTGTTCAATCCCTGTGGGTATTCAATGAATGGAATGAAATCGGACGGAACTTATTGGACTATTCACATCACTCCAGAACCACAATTTTCTTATGTTAGCTTTGAAACAAACTTAAGTCAGACCTCCTATGATGACCTGATCAGGAAAGTTGTGGAAGTCTTCAAGCCAGGAAAATTTGTGACCACCCTGTTTGTAAATCAGGTAAAGTATTTTATTATCGACAATAAAATCTTACAGAAAATAAAGATAGTGAAGCATGTCATAAAATGTATTCTGAGATGGCACATAATCATTCAGCTATTCAGAGGTACTACTAATTGAGGTGTTTGGTAGATGAGAAGCTTTATGTGTTTCATTAGACTTCTGTTGGTCCTTGTTTTTATATCTAACCCAGTTCATGGGCTCCTCTTGTCCTATTTTCCCTGTTGATAGACCTTGGGGTGGGGGGTGCCAGGGGACATAAGGTGCCCCACTTCATCCCACCCCTAAGAAGTCAGCTAAAATATTTCAGTGCCACAGTTTGACTAAAATAATAGTCTTAAATATTTATTGCATGACTGCTTTGTTCGAAAATACTTCTGCAGGTTGGAAGCACTCATGGTTAATTTAATTTTTTTCCCCAGAGTTCTAAATGTCGCACAGTGCTTTCTTCACCCCAGAAGATTGAAGGTTTTAAACGTCTTGATTGCCAGAGCGCTATGTTCAATGATTACAATTTTGTTTTTACCAGTTTTGCTAAGAAGCAGCAACAACAGCAGAGTTGATTAAGAAAAATGAAGAAGAAACGCAAAAAGAGAACACACATAGAAGAAGGTGGTGGCTGCTTTTTAGATATTGATACCAAGGGCCATGCTTTCCATAACCACCACCTTGTAGTTGCAGAAAGCCCTAGATGTAATGATAGTGTAATCATTTTGAATTGTATGCATTATTATATCAAGGAGTTAGATATCTTGCATGAATGCTCTCTTCTGTGTTTAGGTATCCTATGCCACTCTTGCTGTGAAATTGAAGTGCATGTAGAAAAAACCTTTTACTATATGAAACTTTACAACACTTGTGAAAACAACTCAATTTGGTTTATGCACAGTGTAGTATTTCTCCAGGTATCGTCCAAAATTCCCCACAGACAAGGCTTTCGTCCTCATTAGGTGTTGGCCTCAGCCTAGCCATCTGGGACTGTTCTATTAAATTGCTACCAGGATTTTGCATCCAGTTACCTCCACTTTCTAGAACATATTCTCTACTAATGTTATTGAAACGAATTTCTACTTCATACAGATGTTTTTGCAGCACCAATCAAAGTTCTTCTTCCACGAGTCGAGTCCTCTACGAAAATGACTGCAGTTATCCATTTTGTGTATTACTATCTCACTGCTTCCTATACTTGTGTGACTTTGATTCATTCCTCACCATGGTGTCTCCCTCCCAACCACACCCCCTCCATAAAGCAATACACTGTTACACTGTGGGTTTACACTAACCTTATACCCCAGAGGGGGAACGGGGTTGGGGGTGGACCCTGGGCTTAATTTTCTTTTAAGGTCAAGGGAGTTTGGCATTTTTCGTTACCATGAGCTCTTTTGGAATAAGCTGGTGTTGATTAGTGAAGAAGGTGTAGATTGATACTAGGGAATATTGGCAGAACTGTATGCCATACTGTGCCCCCCATTAAATGAGATTAGCTTCTCATGGGTACCATGTCTTTATTAACTTGCTAAGTAGTAGTATAGGAAAATTATCACTAAATTTGTTAGCAAGGAGATTTAAGATAAAGGTTGTGTTGGATTCAACAAGTTGAGTCAGCTCAGATGATTCACCTCAACTTTTACTTTCATAGCCATTTCCACTAATTTCTATTAATGATATGCCATAAACTTTCGTTCAAAGCAGAATCGATGTCTTTGCCATCTTTGTGACTTAAAAAGTTCTGTGACTTTGTGATGCATGTGATAGTGTTCTGACGCTTCCTCTTACTGGTGTTTCTTTCTCCATGGAGTAACATCAAGTGATGAATGAGAACTGTTCAGGTTATTCAGACATACTACACAGTGAAGCAGAGTGCTATCCATAAAACATAACATATAAAATTCCAAAATGGTCAATTGGAAATGACTAGAAATACAGGCTTAAAAGAGTTGGCATCTTTTAGCTGTATTTGCTAATACGGACATTTATTTAAGCAGCTGAGAAAAGAGCAAAGTTGACTCAATTTTGTATTTCTTCTTGTCCTCAAACAATTTTTGATTCATTCTGGATTGATGCAGTGATGTTTTTGTTCCTTCCGTACTTATAAATGAAACACTTTTTTTTTAGTGTTTCTAAACATAAATTCTACTTGGTTTGAAATCAAGTGGTTGGAACACTTTTGACTTTTAAACATGTTGATTCAGAGCTTCATTGAAGAAGCTTTCAATCAATGGATCAGTCCGATTCTGTAATTAGTGCACAGTACCTAATGTTTTGGTGCTATTACGAGGACCAATGCTCAAAGTGGATTTTGTTCTTGAACAGTGTCCCAGTAGATTTGATGAACACTTATTGGCTTGAGGTCTGATCCCTGCCCCAGCCCAATAGATTTAAGATTTCTATTTAATGTTGAGAAACTGCACAAATTTGTATGGAACAAAGCCTAGAAAAATAAAAACTATAGATTGAATAGTAATCTAAATTAATCCTAGTGTGTATGATAGAGGAGGGAAAATTTTGGTGCCATAATTTCTCTCTTCATGGTGTTGGACTTAAATCAGTTGAAATGTATTTCTGTACCACAATTTAAGCTTCAATAAAGGTTTGCTTAATTCATTGTCTAGTGACATTCAGAAAGTTTTCTGTTGATGTATTTTTTTAAATAGTATACATGACCAAATACTAGACATCTAAAGTTTTTATAATTAATTGAGTAAATCAGTATTTAATGATCATTTTTTAAGATTTATGGGAGTTGTCATGAAGATAAGATCTCTAAGCTCCTGGGAGAACAGATTTAAACATTTTTTTGTTAGTGGCTTCATACCTGAAGCTCAAAGGAAATCATCCGGGCTATATACCAAGATATCAAAGAGTAGAAAGGGTGTAAGTAGTAAGAATAAGAATGCTAGAGTTTGGAGCTAGAAAAGTGAAAAGTTTGAAGGTGGAATAATCTAACATTTATTATGAAATAGGCTCTTGATGGTGGGGTGGGGGCAGAGTTTAACTCATGGTTATTTCTATTAACTAGAACAGAGTTATAAGCTTTTGATCATTGTGCCATGCGGGTACATATCTCATCTGAGTTTTAAAAGGTTGATCATAGAAAAGCAGGTTGTTACATATGTGTGCAATACTTACAGCACCAAATTCTTTTACATGAACAGGTAACTGAGTTTGGCAGACACTTGGTGTTAATCAGATTCAGGGACATAATCTGAAAAATATGGTAAATGTGATATCACACTATGAAAGATAAAAGGCTTTTATTGTCCTAGTCAGATAACTCACCATTTCCTGGCTACCCACCTTCAAACTTGACATTCTCATCTACCCTTTTTGTCATAATGGAAGAAGTATTGGTCCTTTGGATTCTATCCACCCATTCCTACTTTCAGAGACTTTATAACTGAGTTCACTGCAAGCATGTCCACTGTTGATCACCATCAGTTTGTTTTACTTTTCTGGTTTCTTCCCACTTATGTTTGCTCCTTAGGGTCTACTTTATTAGTCCTTTACAAGATGATAAGTGTCAATTCTTACCCCAAACTGAACCCTCTTCAGACTACTTCTTGCAATCTAGCATTTTCCTGAGTTGTTGAAACCAGAAACCTAGGATGAAATTGAGGCAGGGTCAGAGAGATCTGTTATGTGACTAAGTTTGGAAGAAAACCATTGGCAGTGTCAAGAGATGTCCAATATGCTGTTGGATATGTGAGCTAGGAGCCCATAAAAATAGGTTGAGATTGGTAATTAAACATCTTAATTGGATGTATATTTAAAAAAATTGTACCTTGAACCTTCACACCCTAGCTTCGATAGTCCTCAGTTCTGCTTTGGTACATTCATCTGTCCGCTATGCACACCTCTTACTAGGTAAGATTTATTAAAAAATTGAAATACGCAAATCTTAACTACAATTTTGAAAATGGATACTTTTAGCCTACAGCCGTATCAGGACAAGGGAAGTTTCCCTTATACCCCTACCTAAGCAACAAAGCCACTACCCCTACTTTAGCTGGTAGTTTAACTACTATCCATATTTTTTCACCATAGACTAGGGTTTCCCTCCCCACCCAGCTCTGAAACTAAATTGAATCACTTAATGCTTTCATTAGTATAAAGTTTTGAGAGGTTGAACCATGTATTTCTTTTTATTGCTGAGTAGTATTCCATTGTATGAATGTACCACAATTTGTTTAGCTATTCTCCTGTTAATGAACATTTTGTTTCCAATTTTGGGAAAATATGAATAAAGCTGCTATGAACATTTGCATATAAGCATTGTGGCTTCTGAGTATGTAATAGTATCTTGTATTAATCTACATTTCTCTAATGAACATGCTCTGTGTCAATTAGCCATTTACTATATTCTTTGAATGAAAATAAGTTTTGTATATTTTAAAATTAGGTTGGCTTTTTATTAATGAGATACAGGACTTTTATATATTTTGGATACAATTTTTTGGTCTAGTATTTTGCAGATATCTTCTAGTCTGTCTTCATTTTTCTAAGTGTTTTGATGAGTAGAAGTTCTTAATTTCAAGTCTTAATTTATCAACTTTTTTAATGGATCTTTTCTGTGGATAAATCTGCCTTCCTCCACATTGTGATGGTGTTGTTTTCTTGTAAAAGCTTTATAATTTTTGGCTTTTACATCTATGATCCATCTCAAATTTTTCTAAGTGATACAAGGTAGGGATCGAGGTTCATTTTTATCCATATGATCAGTTAATCCAGCACCATTTGTGCTTTTTCCATTGAATTAATTTGGTGCCTTTTAATAAATTAGGTTGACCATGTAAGTGTAGGTCTACTTATTGCTTTGACTATTTCGTGTACTTTGTATTTCTGTGTAAATATTAAAGTAAGCCTGTTGATTTCTATTTTTTAAAAGCCTGATGGGCATTATGATTAATTAGCATTGAGTTGAATCCATCTGTCATCTTTAATTTTTCTCAGCAATATTTTGTGTAATGTGTGATTTTGATTATGTCATAACTATTTTAGGTTTCTTGACGCTAAAAACCTATCAATGGGATTGTTTTTTTTCCAATTGCTAACTTACACAATTAAAAAAACTTTTTTTTCTTGTATCATGAGACCTTGCTTAAGCTCACTGGTTTTAAAAATTTTTTATTTTCTTCTCTATTGCCCTGTTAGGACCTCTAATACATGTTGAGCATAAGTGGTAAGAGCAGGCCTACTAAGATGAGGTTGGGAAGACAACCTAGGGAGCAGAATTCAAGGAGGTAGTGTCAGGGTGATGCAAGTGGGCATCTGGGAGTGAGTGCATCCTTGCATTTTGCTCCCTAGGGGCTTTCCTCGCCTCAGCCTTATCCTGGTCTTCTGTTAAGGCATGCTCATCCCAATTATAGGAAGAAAAGAGCAGTCCGTCAAGAATGCTATTGGTAGCTAGCGGGAACCTGCTGTATAGCAGAGGGAGCTCAGCTCCGTGTGGCGGCTCTGTGACAACCTTAGATGGGTGGGATGGGGGGAGGTGGGAGGGAGGCCCAAGAGTGAGGGGATATAGGTATACATATAGCTGATTCACTTCATTGTACAGCAGAAACTAACACAACATTGTAAAGCAATTTTACTCCAATTAAATTTTTTAAATGTATTTGTATTAAATAAATATTTATTAAATAAGAAAAAATGCTATTGGTTTTATGTAGATGCCTAGATGGATACCTTTTACATAGTCTACTTCTGTTTAGTTTGCTCTGTTTTTCTCATGAATGGGTACTGAATTTTGGCAGACTCCTTCCCCCCCATCCCCCCTCACCCACTTTTTGCATCCACTGAAATGACCATATGGTTTGTCTCCTTTATTCTGATAACATACTATTCCTGTCCTTGGGGAGGAGGATTTAGTTAATGGAAACTTAAGACTGAAACATCCCCCAAACTGTCCTGTTTAAAGTAACTTGCCCAAGGTTGCACAAGTAGAAATGTCTAGATTCAAAACTGGCTCATTTTCTTAATCACTGTGCAGTCTCAGCTAAACCTTTTCCAAATAAGTCTCCCTTTTATAGCTACCTAAAACTTGGGGATTCAGTTATTTCACCTACTTTATTTACAATTGAAGAATTTGTTCCCCATCCTTGATAGTACATTTGCTTCTTCTGACTTCAGTTTTAGCATTTTAGTAGTAAGGTTGAGTTGAACCCTGGAAGTTGGCCGCCTTCATTAACCCTGTGATGTCCTTTACCCTGATGCTCCACACAGGCTCATGGTATCTCCCAGTCAACATTTTCCCCAACCAGCCCTCAATATTTTGCAAGGATTAAAAGCCTGCAAAATAAGGAAAAATAATGAAATCTAATGCTGGTGAAGCTTTTATGGAAATACATACTAATTCAATGATGGTACCCTGGAAAATAGTTCCTAGGAAGGATGATCTGGCAGTGCGTTTTTAACTTGAGGGAATATGTAGGTAGATAGCCATATACGAAGTCACTTGTAGAAACCTAGATGGAAAAAATTAGGGTCCCAGTTAATCTGGTCATAATGTCTATGCAAGTACATTAAAATTTTAAAGGAAATGTGCTCATTATAATAACTAGGTAAAACTACATGAATAGTCGGTTAAAAATACTGGGTGTGAATTAAATGCAGAACATAGTGCTAGATGCTGAGAATATAGAAGTGAGTAAGACGTAATCACTGTCCCTCCTAGGATCTCATTCTAGTAGAGGAAGTAGATTATAAAAGGTGATCTGATGTAGAGAACAAACGTATGGACACCAAGGGGGGAAAGCGGGATGGGGGGGGTGGGATGAACTGGGAGATTGGGATTGACACGTATACACTGATATGTATAAAATAGATAACTAATAAGAACCTGCTGTATTTAAAAACAAAACAGTGATATGATAGTGACGTGCTGCAAGAGCCTCTTACCCAGGGAGGTTAGGAAAGATTTAATGGAAGAAGGTCATCTTTGAGCTAAGAGCTGTGGGAATATACTAAGTAACAAGCAAGGATGTAGCCTTCTAAGCAGATCTTTTCTGAAAGAGTTCCAGGTGAATTGCTTGCTATAGAAATAGCAAGAATCTCCATTTAGGTGGAGGGACTGAGTGTGGAGGGAGGAGGGAAAGTGATTAAGATGGTGGAAAGATTGCCAGTGGGTACTTTGGTGCTAAATTTGGATTTCATTTCCCCCTTGGCTTGCCCCCCACCCCCACCCCAGTACTGGCTACTGGCGGCTCATAGCTGACTCTAGAAATTGTTCTCAGCTAAAGAGTTCTGTATCATAAGGAAAATTTTTTGAAGAAACTTAACTTGGGGGCAAAAAATCCTGGAGGGAGCTTCAAAATGGATTGCAGAAAGTTAGGCTGGGGAGTTCCCTGGTGGCCTAGTGGTTAGGATTCCGGGCTTTCACTGCCGCGACCCAGGTTCAATCCTGGTCAAGGAACTGAGATCCTGCAAGCCGCACAGTGCGGCCAAGGGGGGAGAGAAAAAACTGGATGTCAGGAGACCAGTTAGACTCCTTCAAGAGGAGAGGTAAGAAATGTTACCACTAATGCAGTGAAGTCACTGCAACAGAAAATGATAAACATGAGACACTAAAGAGGTAAGTAGAAGACCTAGTGTTCTCTAGCTTGGCTCTACTGATAGTTCGGGAAAGGGAAGAGGACTGGGGTCGGAGATAACAGGTCTGTTTTTGGACATGTTGAGTTTAATGAGCTAAAAGGTGGATAAAGGAGCCCAGATTTGCTCTGCTGAGATTGTGAGATTATGGGCACTTTCATAAAGAATAAACTTTTATGCAAACTTCAATTTATTTACTTACAATTTGAAAGAATTGCTTAACAGGCCTGTGGGCCTGTAGGGAACTGGTTAAATAATCGTCCATTGAAATGTGTTGAAGCTATCAAAACTTACAGGTCTATGTTGGCATGATAACAATTTTGTAACATGTTAAGTGAGAAAAGTAAGTTACGGAGCTATAGTAAATAAGAGTATCTAACAGAAAAGTTCCTGCTGTTGCTCACAGCTCCCCTTGAGCCACCTACCATACTCTATACCATGCAGGGACAGTAGTATGAATTTAGAAGACAGCTCCCTCTGGGCAGGCACAGCCCTGTGAAGACATGCTGGGCTGAGTATATTGTGTTTCAGCCCAGATGCAAATATATATAGGATGGAGGCCAAGGTTGCAGTAAGGCCAGGTGGGTTCAGAGACAGGCCAATGGAATTCACACATTCAAAAAGACAAGGCTGGATTGATGCAGGAATCACTAGGCCTTTTTTTCTGTTGCTATTTGGGCTAAAGGGTCACCTAGAACAGTGTTAACATTTTTGACATGAAGGACCAGTTTTTGTTTCCAATCTGTCATGGACGGATGACTGTGTAAACTGCTATAAGTCAATAACTATGAAAATGAATTTTTAAAAAGATACAGCCTGATTTTTAAAAGTTCAACCGACAAAATTACTCTGCCAAGTATTATAAAAGCTCTTAAACGCTTGCCCTCAGTTTCTGTACTTAACTGGTTGCAAGCTGGTAACAGTTTGGGACTGACAGGAGTCAGCAGACGTTTTGTAGCACTGATAAAGCTCTGTACTTTAGAATGTAGAAACTGAGGAACAGGGGAGGGGAGGCATGACACGAGTGTCATTTTCCCATCTTTCTGGAAGCCGTGCCACCCTGATAAAGAAAACAGGGATCCAAATGCATTTGGGGGCAGATGCTAACCCACCACACAGCTCACTCATTCATGATGTTGTTCAAAAAACACTGAAGTTCTGGTACCGCCTGTCCTGAGGAGATGAACTCTATGCTAAGGCAGAATAATTCTGAGTAATTTTTTGAAGATTTTATTTATTAGGCATTTATAAAACATGTTATTAAAATACACATAAACAAGTGTAACAACACTCACTTCCTAGAGAACATAAAGTTCTTACAGCTGAAAAGCAGGTCATCACATTTAAAATAATTTTCATTGTAGAACCTAATTAAAGTGGTTGCTTCACAGTCTAACCTTTCTTGCACCTGACAATTATGACCAATAAGTCACTAATCTAGTAGCTAACTGTTCTATGCCCTGGAAGGAAATTTGATCAGATTCTTTCTTATTAAATTATCAGATCTTAACATTGTACTCTCCTTTTAAAAACACTACATTGTGACTCAGTGACACTATATTTGTGATGCACTGCTTGTGGTCATAGTATAAAAAGCTATCATGTGTTGTCAGAGTAGACAAAGGGAAGCCGCCTTTATTTCCATTCAAAAGAATGAGACAGTGGGACTGAAGACCTTTTTTTAAGTATGTAAATTATCTTAATGGTATTTCTAAATTATTTTTAGCTGCGTGGTGTAGCCTGAAGGTTCCACTATGTTTTATCTGCCTCAAAACAACTCCCCTGATTCACTTTGTTATAAAGCAGAAACTAATACACCATTGTAAAGCAATTATGCCCCAATAAAGATGTTAAAAACAAAACAAACAAACAAACAAAAAGAAAACTCCCCTTCTGGCTGCCCTACGACTATCGGGCAGTCATCACTATTAGTATGTAACTCTTAAGTCAGCATTTTCACATATGGCTCCCATTGAAATCAGTCCACAAATACTTACTGAACAGAAGTGCAAGACATAGTAAGAGGGAATGAAAAAAGTATAAAACCCTCTGCTCAGAATCTTCCAATAGTTCCCCATTTCACTCAATTTTATTCCCTCATCTCTAACCTCATCTACTTTACTTGCACACTCCACTCCAGGTATGCTGGCTCCTTGCTGCTCCTAGAACACATCAGGCATGGTTCTGTCTCAGGACCTTTGCACTGTGCCCTAGAATGCTCTTCCTTTAGATACCTACATAGCTCACTCCCTCCCCACCCAAAGTCTTTGTTTAAATATATCAGTACGACCTACTGTGAACATCTTATTTTAGAATTGCAAACTGACCCCAAAGCAATCCTAATACCACTTAATCTTTATTAAATAGTTTTTTTCCATTAGTTGCTGAGTAATTTATCATGTTATTATTTATTGTCCAGCTGCTTCTACTAGGATGTAAACTTTGAGGGCAGGGAGTTTTGTTTCTCTATTTCTCAAGTGTGGAGGCCACCTTCCAAGATGGCCCCCAGTTATTCTCACATTGATAGTGCTGATTTAAGTAGCCAGTATGATAATGCAGAAATTATAGAGTATGACTTCCAAAGAAAGGTCATAAAAGGCATCTTGGAAATAAATCCTCTAGACCCAGTCAAGCCGTTAGATAACTGCAGTCCTGGTCAACAACATCTTTTCTACAACCTCAGGAAACCCTGACCCAGAACCAATTAAGCTGCTCCCAGATTTCAGACTTATTGAAAATTTATTGTTTTAAGCTGCTAAATTTGGGGCTATTTAACGTAGTAAGAGCTAATGTACCAAGCACCTAGAACTATTTCCCTGGCACATAGTAGGCATTTAAGAAATAACAGAGGAAGGAAGGAACAAAACTGCCAGAAATAACCCAACTTTCATCAATAATAGCCAGGATTATTGTCACTTAGCAGAAAGTGACGTAGGCTTTGAGATAAGCAGGTATACAGTAGGTAAATTTTAGAAAGAGAAGCTGAGTTTGAGATGTAACATGAAGTAGAAAGGAATGTTACTCTTCCCCAGAATTCCCTCCCATCTTTTATTGCCAATCATGTCTTACACCTAAGAGTTCATTAATTTTTGAGCATTAATAAAGTTGCCTAGGGTACCATCTCTGCCATTTTGCCTATGTAAATTATAAATTAACTATGGTATTATAAACACATAATATTATTTCTGTAAAAGTTGGAGATAAACTTACGCTTCTGGCCAAGATGGACTAACAAGGAAAGGATTTACCCTCTCACCTGAAACAAGTAAAAAACTATGTACTTCACAGGACATTGGATAGGCTGAAGGCTTTTGCTTCAATAGTGAGCCCTTGACCAAGTGCTTCCTGCAAAGCAAGACCCAAAGGGATCTAATTGCTTCTAACTATTGATAACTGGGTCCCAGAACAAAGCTCAAGAAATGCTATCATCCAATACATTACCAGGCATGCAAAGAAGCAGGAAAATACAACCATACTGAGGAGAAAAAATCAATCAAAATGGACCTAGAAGTAATTCAGATGATCAAATTTTGAAGACATAGCAATAGAAAAGATCCAAAATGGAACAAAAAAGACTAGAAAAAAGAGATGGCATCAGTGAGCCATAGGACAACTCCAAGAGGCCAAATGTACATGTAATTGGAGTTCCTGAAGGGCGAAGATATTTGAAGGAAGACTGGCTAGAAGTTTCCCAAGTGTCATAAAAACTAAAATCTCACAGTTCCAAGAATTTTAATAACCCCCAAACACAGGAAACATGAAGTTTTAAACATGCTTAAAATCAGTGATTAAAAAAGATCTTAAAAACAGCCAAGAGAAAAAAGAGATACATTACCTACAAAGGAACAAAGCTAAAGATGGGAACAAATATCTTGTCAGTGCAAGCCAGAACGTTTTCAAAGGCATGAAAGAAAAACTTCTAAACCTAGAATTCTCTACACAGTATTTTGAAAATACCTTTCAAAAACCAAATGAAATAAAGACTTTTTCAGACATACAGTATTATTAATCATCAGGAAAACGCAAACTAAAAATCACAATGAGGTGTCACTACATACCTATAAAAATGGCTTCAATTTAAAAGGCTGCAGTGTAGGGCTTCCCTGGTGGCTCAGTGGTTAAGAATCCACCTGCCAATGCAGGGTACATAGGTCTGAGCCCTGATCTGGGAAGATCCCACATGCCGTGGAGCAACTAAGCCTGTGCGCCACAACTACTGAAGCCTGCACTCTAGAGCCCGCAAGCCACAACTACTGAGCCCACATGCCACAACTACTGAAGCCTGCATGTCTAGAGCCTGTGCTCCGCAATGAGAAGCCCGTGCACCGCAACAAAGAGTAGCCCCCGCTCGCCGCAACTAGAGGAAGCATGCGTGCAGCAACGAAGACCCAACGCAGCCAAAAATAAATAAATAAAACAAATTTTTAAAAAGCAAAAAAAAAATAAAAATTTAAAAATAAAAGGCTGCAGTGTAGAATTAACACAAATGTCCATACACTAGTGGGTGGGTTTCTGGTATAACCATACAATGGAATAAACGGGAATGAAGTACGGATACATGCTGCAACATGAATGAACCTTGAAAACACTAATGTGTGTAAGATGCCAGTCACAGAAGTCCACATATTGTACGATTCCATTTACGTAAAATGCCCAGAATAGGCAAATCCACACAGACAGAACGTAGATTAGTGGTTGCGTACGACTGGTGTTGAGGGCTGGGGAGCGAATGAGGAGCAGTGACCTCGCTGTGATGTGGGGTTTCTTTTGGGGATGATGAAAATGTTCTAAAATTGACTGTGGTGACAGATGCACAGCTCTGTAAATACACTAAAGACAATGTAATTGTATACTTTAAATAAATGGGTGAATTGTATGGTATGTGAATCATATCTCAAAGCTGATTTCTTTTTATAAATATATTTGTTTATTTATTTATTTATTTTTGGCTGTGTTGGGTCTTCGTTGCTGCACACGGGCTTTCTCTAGTTGCAACGAGAGGGGGCTACTCTTTGTTGCTGTGCGCGGGCTTCTGATCGCAGTGGCTTCTCTTGTTGCAGAAATCTGGCTCTAGGCACGCGGGCTTCAGTAGTTGTGGCACGCAGGCTCAGTAGTTGTGGCTCACAGGCTCTAGAGCGCAGGCTCAGTAGTTGTGGCGCACGGGTTTAGTTGCTCCGCGGCATGTGGGATCTTCCTGGACCAGGGTTCGAACCCGTGTCCCCTGCATTGGCAGGCAGATTCTTAACCACTGCGCCACCAGGGAAGTCCCTCAAAGCTGATTTTTAAAAAAGGTTGGAGTGTTGGAGAGAATGTGTAGCCACTAGAACTCCCATGTACTGCTAGTGGGTACAATCACTTTGAAAAAGTTTGTCAGTTACTTAAAAAGTTAAGAATACAACTACCACATGAATCAGCCATTCCATTCTTATATATTTACACAAGAGAAGTGAAAGCATATGTTCATTCAAAGACTTGTACATGTAATGCAATGTTTATAGTAGCCTTATTTGTAACAGTCAAAATCTGGAAACAACCCAAATGTCCAGCAATAGGTAAATGAAAAAACAAATTATGGTATATTCACACAATGGAATACTACTCAGCAACGAGAAGGAATAAACTGATGTGAGGGGTATGGTTGGGAGGTTGGTGAGGTTATAGGAGGGCAAAATGAGAACTTTGCAGTGATAAAACTCTTCTGTATCTTGAAGGGGGTGGTGGATACATGAACCTACTTGTGATAAACTGTATAGAACTGGTGTGGGGGGGAGGACAAATTAGGAGTTTGAGATTAACATATACACACTACTTTATATAAAACAGATAATCAACAAGGACCTACTGCATAGCACAGGAAACTCAATATTCTGTAATAACCTATATGCAAAAAGAATCTGAAAAAGAATGGATATATGTATAATTGAATCACTTTGCTAAAACTAACACAACATTGTAAATCAACTATACTCCAATATAAAATAAAAATTAAATTAAAAAAGAATCAATAACAAATAAATTACTCTTAAATTTAAAAAGAACTATAGAACTAAATGTACCCACACAAAAGACTATAAGATTAGTAGATTGTATCAATGCCAATATCCTGGTTGTCATATTGTACTATAGTTTTATAAGATGTTACCATTGGGGGAAACTGGGTAAAGAGTATACAAGATCTCATTGTATTATTTCTTTCTTTTTTTTTTTTTTTTGGCTGCGCCATGCAGCATATGAGATCTTAGTTCCCCCACCAGGGATTGAACCCATCCTGCAGTGGAAGCGAGGAGTCTTAACCACTGGACCACCAGGGAAGTTGCAAGCAAAGGGGTTTCTGTTTTTTTTTTTTTTTAGGTGTTGGGGGTAGGAGTTTATTAGTTTATTTATTTTTGCTGTGTTGGGTCTTTGTTTCTTTGGGAGGGCTTTCTCTAGTTGTGGCAAGCAGGGGCCACTCTTCATCGCGGTATGCGGGCCTCTCACTATCACGGCCTCTCTTGTTGCCGAGCGCAGGCTCCAGACACACAGGCTCAGTAGTTGTGGCTCACGGGCCTAGTTGCTCCGCGGCATGTGGGATCCTCCCAGACCAGGGCCCAAACCCATGTCCCCTGCATTAGCAGGCAGATTCTCAACAACTGCGCCACCAGGGAAGCCCCTGTATTATTTCTTACAACTGTATGTGGACCTATAATCTCAAATATTTTAATGAAAAAAAATTCTTCGTACTTACAACATAGATAAACCTCTAAATAATTATGCTGAGTGTAAGAAGACAAAAGAGTACATACTGAATGATTCCATTTATATAAAATTCTAGAAAATGCAAACTATTCTATAGTGATAGAAAGCCGTCAGTGGTTGCCTAGGGAGGGGAGAGGGCCTGGAGTGACAGGAGGGAGGGATTACAAAAAGGCACAATTTTTACAGGCGGTGGAAATGTCTGTTATCTTGACCGTGGTGATAGCTGTACCCATACCAAAACATGCGCAATTTTTGTACATCAATTATACTTCAGTAAAGCTGTTTAAAACTCTGAAAGTTAAAATATCTGCAACAAAACTAAATTTTGTAATCATGATTTCACCAAATTTGGCCCTCCTAGTTCTGTGAAAGAATAAGGGGTTTCATGATCTAAACTTTGTTTGGGACTGAGTGGATCAATTCAGATTAAAAGCCCAGTACAAGCTGTCCAGTAGGGGTTAGTTGTACAAGAAAGCACAAAACCCCTGAAGCCTTGAGTGGAGGTTGGCCACCAGCTGAACCTATTCAACAGTGTGTCTATTGTATGAAGTGAAACTGCCTCAGGCGTCTTTTGAAACCTTATCTAGAGAATTTTGATTGCTGAGAAGTTTTCCCTACATTAGCCAAAGGCCAGAATACTTCAGTTCCCTTACTTTCACAAACACCAACGTTTTTGCTTGTTTCCCTGCACCAAATATGCACACACACATACTATTTCTTTGACTGTTAAGTTTGTAACATTCTTTGAATGTTACAACTTAGAGAAAGCTCGCTAGTCTATAAAGCGTGTCAAATATTTGAGCGACTTTCTTTGTATATAAAACCTCTATTCCTAGGTTTCTGCTTACTATTTTCAAACCTCAATTTTTAAATTAATACTTATATATATAGTATATTCAGTAACTGAATTCATAAAAGTGCAAATGATACAAGAGTGTAGAGTGAAAGGTCACCCTCCTACCTCTATTCCCCACCTGCCCAATTCCCCTCTCCAAGAGCATCCAGTTTTGCTAGTTCTTCTTATGAAATGCCAGAAAGTCTATGCATACAGAGGCAAATATACACAAACACACACACATACACATATATGTCTTAGTACACAGTCTTATTATCTCAGTTTTTAAAAAACAATTATGACTTTTGAATAGATTACACATGATGTGTTAAAATCCAGTACGCATAACACTGGTTCCCCTTCTACCCATGCCCGTTTCCATCTTCTTCCCCTCCTAAACAACCAGTGTTACCAGTTTGCTGGATTCCTTCTAGACTTAGTCTATGCATATAACTGTTTTTCTGTGGTTTTTTTTTTTAAACTAATAACACAATCTTGCTCCATAAATGCAGGGACGTGGCCTACTTGGGTCACTCTTCCTGCCCGAGCATGGAACACAGTTCCTGGCATATAGTAAGTGCTCAATAAATATTTTTGGAATTAAGTCATCTAGACACAAACATCCTTACCTTCCTAATCTCTCTCTTCTGCATTTTCAAATATATCTAGCAAGTCTGATTGATTCTCCAATGGGAGAATTTCATCCCTTCCTCACATTTTTCTGTGATCACAGTCCATGCTCAGGGTCTAATCACTATATGCTTCAGAATACCACAACCTCCTCAGGAATCTCCTAGGTCTCTATCACATAGGTAAAGAGCTCTATGGAGGGCTTCCCTGGTGGCGCAGTGGTTAAGAATCCACCTGCCAATGCAGGGGACACGGGTTCGAGCCCTGATCCAGGAAGATCCCACATGCCACGGAGCAACTAAGCCCATAGGCCACAACTACTGAGCCCACGTGCCACAACTACTGAAGCCCGCGTGCCTAGAGCCCGTGCTCCGCAACAGGAGAAGCCACTGCAATGAGAAGCCCATGCACCGCAACAAAGAGTAGCCCCCACTCGCAGCAACTAGAGAAAGCCACGCACAGCAACAAAGACCCAATGCAGCCAAAAATAAATAAAATGAATAAATTAAAAAAAAAAAAGAGCTCTATGGAAAGAGAGGCCACGTCACATAAGGGGTAGGAACACCAGGTTTAGAGTCAGACAGCCCAAGTTCATATTATAGGTCTGCTATATCAGAAGCACTTTAACAGATCTTCGCCTCAGTTTCCTTGTCTGTACAATAGAGATGTCAGTGTCTTCCTCATAGGGCTGTTGTAAGATGAAATGGGCTAATACATAAATCACTTACATATATGCATCTGGCACATAGTAAGTGTTCAATAAATGTTAGCTATTATTGTTATAGTGCAATTCATCTTCCTCAAGTGCTGTTTTTTTTTTCAAGTGCTGTTTTGAATACATCGCACATCTGTAAGCAGCTCATAGACACTGTCCATAATTTACACTGAGCCTTCTGCTCCCTTTTCAGTTTACCTCTTCCTCCTTACTCTACCATTCTCTTAACCTGCTGCGGCACGTGAGCGCCACTCCAGCAACCCAGTCGTTTAAATATACCACACAGACGTCATCCCCACTCACCCCAAAGCTTCACACAGCACCATCCCTCCTTCCTAGGACCCATTCTCATCTCATCTAATCTCACCTCCCCTTCCTTCCTTCCTTCCTTCCTTCCTTCTTTCCTTCCTTCCTTCTCCCCTCTTCTTGCCTCTCTCCTTCCATCAGGCCTTCTTTGACTACTTCTGGCTCTGATATAGAGATAGAATTGTTCATATATCATATATACATTTGTATTTCTATGTTATACATTCTTACATATTTTCAGTTGTGTGTATCCAGAGTATCCCATTAGATTATACTGAACCGCAGTGTCTATAATGTCTATTCTTTTGTTACCCTTTGTACAGTATGTTCATGATTAACCCTTGGAAAAACATTTTGACTTTTTTTTTTAACATTTGATCTTTCTCCAAATCCCCTGGCTTCCAGAAAAACTATGACAATAAAATATAGAGAAGGCTATGGCTGGGTACAAGCTGAGCCAGGGTGCAGGGATTTGGAAGGGAGGCCTGTACTGAGGAACACAGGAGCAAAGCTGTCACTCCCAAAGCACTTGCCTCCTAGAAAACATGTAAGTGAAGTATTTGGGGTTTGCTATAAGCAACTGATCTGAACCCTCAACAGTAAATCACTTATTATTGATCATTACGATCACTGAGATCATCATCAAGAAATTATTTAGCACCTATATTGTGAAGGCGCCATGTTTACAGGATACAAGGAGACATTGAACTCCTCTTCCCTATGATAAACTGAAAATCTAATGTGATAGAGACCCAATATGCTCAGCCACCTGAGTGGTACAAAAAAATAAGCCATCATCAAAGGCTGTGACAACCAATTAGTGCTTCATGGAGAAGGCTGAACCTGATCTGATTCTGAAGAAAGGGTCAAATGTTTAATGAGCATAAGGAAAAGCATACATTTTAGGTGGTAGGTACTATTTGAATATTATATTCCTTATGTGAACCTCTATTTAAGAGTTCGGTTTCAAAAAAAAAACAAGGGCTTCCCTGGTGGTACAGTGGTTAAGATTCTGCGCTTCCACTGCAGGGGGCGCGGGTTTGACCCCTGGTCGAGGAAGTTCCGCCAGCCACACACAGTGGCCAAAAAGGAAAATAAAAGAGGGGAAAAAAAAAAAAGAGTTCGGTTCCATTATTATTTCATTAACAAAGAGATCATTCCAATGACATTTATTGAGTACCGACTATCTGCAAAGCACTATGCAAGGTAGAATGGGATACAGACCTGAATGGGGTGTGATCCCTGCCTTGTAAGAGATTACAATATAGTGGAGAACACCAACATTTAAATCCCGGACTAACAGCTTGCAGAGTAAAGGAAGCTCAGAAAGTTGGTCCAGGACAGAAGCAAAAATCTCCTGACTGCCACACTGTTGTGTAGTCCATTTCCAGAATACAGTAAACCCCTTTAAGGGCAAACTCTGGCAAAATGCTCTAATTGTGGAAGACATCAGGTAAATAACAAGAGGGTCTGGTACAGGGCTACAGAATGGTGATACTATGTATTTTTCTATCATCATCCTTTTCACTATTCTCATAGGAACTGTTTTTTGTTAATTCCTTGTCTCAGCCACAGACCTTTTTGTTCCTGAAAAAGCATTAAGCAAGCTGTGTGGAAGGGACCTTAGTATTATCCAATCCATTCTTCTAATTTTATAAATGAAACAGCTGATGTCTGTTACAGAACTTGCTTAAAGGTCATGAGGCTTTTTCTTTAATTCATTTCTTTAATGATAACGGCACTTACATTTAAGTTTTATGTTATAATTTGCCATTTTTAGACATTTCTTAAACTTATCTCATGACTAATCCAGGATGTGACACTGGTGACAGTAAGTTAGACTGATATAATTAAGTGCTCTGAGAAGCTTCTGCTGCCCATCCCCATCTCCCCACTAGTGATGCAACACTTTCTTTCCGTGACAGTTAAAAAAGAACCTTTGGTACCTCTCCAAAGAAAACTATCAAACACAATAATACATAAGAAATTTAAAATTACTTTTTATTAGTACATATTTTTTCCCCCAAGCTTTAAATGACACCCAATTGGATTTGTTAATATACTTCTGAATAGAAATATATGTGGTTTTAATGTTAGGAACATTAGAAGAACTGAGGTTGCTTTGTTCCCCCAAGTCAATCCTTTTTTGCCCTTATGTACTGAATTTTTATCTGCAAACTGGACTTTTGCAATGAATTGTTCCAATTCATCAAATATGTATCAATTTCCTACAATGTGTACTGTTTTATGCTTGACACTGAAGGACACAGTAATAAGTAACACATAGTCCTCTACTATCCAGTTGCTTATCAGATACTGGGCAGTGTTTCATGGAACACAAGTTCATGAGAGATAAATAGCTGCTGTTAATTTAGCATAATGTGAGTAAGATATTTCTTCTTTTTCCTAAAGTGTATCTAAAGTTATCAGAGGCTTATGAAAAGCCACGGGTGATACCCATTTCTGTTCCGAACATACCAGAGTGACTTCCATATAGAAAATTATGTGATGAATCATTATAGGAATTCTGTGACACTGAAGCGAGCACCTCCCTCCAAGGGAAAAACAACCCCAACCCTCCCCCCCACACACAAAAAGCAGGTGTATGAATTAACACCTGAGAAAATACATATAAACAAAAAACAGAACATGAGGGAATCCAGTCAAGATGAAACTTAGTAGTGCTCATTGCTTACAGTCAAGATGTCATTTTAAACAAAGAATGAGGTGAAACAAAATAAGAGGAAGATCCAATGACAGCTACTTAATCAGGTTCTTTTTTTAAAACACTGGAAATTTTCTGTTTAACGTTGGAAGCTCTTATCCTTAACTAGTTGCTATCCTGTTTCACTCAAAGCATGAAAAGAAACATTATCTTCGTGGAAAAAATCACAGCCTCATAAATCATAGTGCAGACTAATCAAATTGCATCATCAACTTTTAAATTTATTTCCACATTTCACGAATATGTAAAAGAGTATCTCGCGTAGCAAGGGAGCTTGATAAATATTCACTGACACTACATTTCTACAAAAGGCAATAAGGATAGCTGGGATTTTTTTTTACCAGTAGCCTTTGGACTATCAACACAACAAAAATAAGGTGTATTTTACTTGTGTTCATATTATAAAGTATTTTTCTTCAGACCTTAAATAACCAAAGACACATTGGCACCAGAAAGATGGCAATACCCTCGCAATATCTGATGCTACTAAAACAGTAGGTCATGTTCTATTCATCTGGTAAGAGGCCAGTTTCACATCAGGGAGCACAGAATGATGAGGTTATAACTAAGGTTTAGACATCTTTCACAAATGTGTCCTCTTAAATATGAGAAACAATTGTGTTCTAAAGGCTTTGCTTAAAACCAGGAACAAGGGTCTAATTGTTGCCTACAATTTGTTGCTATAGAACCTTCTTGCTCATAGACATGAGCTTGGCTTACAACAGGCCATTTTGTGCTCTGATTATTTACGCTGATCTATATAGTGATGATAACTAACTTTCTACCCAAGGGTGCTTTGTTTGGAAAAGACAGCACTGGAAATTTAAATGCTTAAATAAATGCCAAGTATTATTACTGACCCTCTGTCCTCTTTTGCCCCTCAGAGCTCCTGTGGCAATTTTAATCTAAGGGCTCCTGTGTTAATTGTCCACTATACCCTTATATGATCTCACAAACTCTATTGCTATTGATGCCAAGGTAATCAGGATTCATGTGGAGATCTGGACTGAATGTGTATTCAAGGCTGACAAGGGAAAGGGTTTCCTTAAGTACTGCAAGCATCCAGTGAATGTTAACATCATTTGGAAGACAATGCAATAGAAGCAAGTAAGAGAAACTTCTTAAAGATCTGTTTGACACCATCCAATTTCAGTGCAACTTCAGCAAAAAGGAAACAGCTAACACAATAATGAAACTGCAGAAAGCAAAACTGAATCCTTAGAGAGTTCAGAACTGGTCGTTTTAGATCTCTGATTTGATACTTTGATCGTTCATCCATAAGCAAATGCAATTTTATTTTAAATTCTCTTCTCACTCTGAAAGAAAATGCTTCAGTGTATTAGGGGAAAATAGGGGAAAATACAGAGAAGTCTTTGTTGAGCTCAGCAACTCTCAAATGAGCAAACTATGAACATGTTTTATTCTTTCATTCATTTAGGGCACCAAAATACTCTTTAGTAAATACCTATTGAGCAAAAAGACTGTATTAATAATTCTTACAGCTAGATTTTTATCTACCATTGTTCAAGTCAGAAGATGCTACAATTTGAAAATGATGCTATCAACAATGATTATTATCTGCCTGAGTGGGTGTTGCTGAAAAGACCGATACTGGATTACTCTAGAGTTACTGGGTGTGGTACACTTTTTCCAGTTAAGAATTAAGGTTAGAAGGGCATCATGCCTGCAACTCACTCTTTTTATTTTTTTTATTTTTTAACATCTTTATTGGGGTATAATTGCTTTACAATGGTGTGTTAGTTTCTGCTTTATAACAAAGTGAATCAGTCATACATAAACATATGTTCCCATATGTCTTCCCTCTTGCGTCTCCCTCCCTCCCATGCAACTCACTCTTAAATGTCTCAGAAAAAAAAAAAAAAAAAGTGGATACGTGAATAAAACTAAAGAAATATACTATATGTATGTAATGTTTTAAGGTGAAGACTAGCCAGGAGATTCTTTATACTATTCTTGCAACTTTTCTGTATATCTGAAATTATATTTAAAAATCTTTAAGTATAATTAAAGTTCATGGAATTGAAATATACTTTTGATAAATGATGGAAAATTAGAATCATTTTTAATTGAGATATATACCATAATGAAATAATTTTAAAAAGAATTTTTTCATTAAAACATCAATTAAAATTATGATCCCAAATTATTATGAAAAATATGTATTCACAGAAACCATAAAAATTCTATATCTTATGTTTAACAGCAAAGCTTCTATTATATTCTCATTAGATGAAATACTAGAAAATAATTCTTTATGTTTTTATTCATTAGCTAGATTGTCAGAAATAATACCAAAAAAGTAAAATACCAATGCATTAAAATTTTTGGCCTTCAAGCAAAAATTTCATCATTTCCCCAATTTTATCCCTTTGTTAATAGCAAAATTAACTAAATTCCACATGTTTTATTCCTGACCCAACCACTTACTTGCTCTTTAACCTTAAGTAAGTCCCTCAACCTCTGTGGACCTAGCTTCTTTATAAAAATTTACTGAGTTGTATTAAATTCTTAGATGTTCCTTCTAGCACTAACATTCTAAGTTCCTTTTTACAAATAGGGAAATAGAAATTCTAAGTAACTTTCTAGAAGTCACATGATAAAAGTCTAATTTTAAAAGAGTCTATTAATCATATCCAGTCTGGAGTCATACACCAACATGAAACCCATTGTCAAAAAACCTTCCTAAACTTCCCAGGCACACCTGCTGTCAAGGACTCATCCTCGAGTCATCAGTTGCCAAAGCTCATCTCACTCTACGAGGGAGAGTTATAAACTCTCTGGTTTGGTCTTGGGAATGTTTTCCATCCACCAGAGGCTAACAAGTGTCCTGGAGACAAGAGTAGGAAGGAAGAAGAGGCCCCACAGTCAAGGTGATCTCCACAGAGACTTGGGACAAGAGATGACTTGGCTGTAGGACTGTGGCTACAATAGGCTGTTTTGTTACTCTTTGTAGCTATCCAAACACTTTCTGGTAAGTGAGAGAACATGTTAGACTCATTTGAATCCCTGCCCTTTTTATTTGATTTTAATTATGGGTAAGCTGTACAAAAGACTGAATACTGCTCTCCGGCTCAGCAGCATGTGGCAAAAGATCTAAGCTTTCTTTGTGCAGGTTTGCTCTGCAATAAGGTAATACCCTATCCTGAAGTGTCTACTCCTTTAAAACAGAAAAGGAGAAAGGAAATAAAGAACAAACTCTGCGGGTTAGGTCTTCTTACAATAAGACAGGCTATATATAGAAATGTATCTTTTTGTTGTAAAGTACATACTTTTCTGATAATGAGAAGTATAAATATAGTATTTACACCGCCAGGCTCTGTTCCAGGCACCTTAACGTATATTGACTCATATAACCCTCACAACAACTTTCTGAGATAGACTGTTCTTCCCATTTTATAGATGAGGAAACTGAGGCACAGAGGTTAAATAGCATGCCCAGAACATACATTTAGTGATAAGCTAAGGCAATCTGGCTTCAGGGTCTGTGCTCTTAACTGCTGAGCATTCATGGGCCTTGTTTATTAATCCTACAATACCTTTTCCTTAGGGCAATGGTGCTCAGACTTATGGGAGCATCAGAATCACCTGAGGCATTTGTTATAAGCGCATATTTCTGGTCTTTACACCCACCTACCCGCCCAACCTCACCCCCAGAAGATTCTGATTCTGGTAGGTCTGTGGCTGAAGAATCTCTATTTCTAACAAGCATCTCAAGTGATTCTAATATAGGGGGTCCAGTATCACACTGAGAAACACAGACTTAGGGAAGGAAGACTCTTTCTTCTAAGGGTAAAACATTTTTCTTTGCAATTTATTCATCCACTCCGGAAACATTTATTAAGTATCCACTGTAAATTCAGAATTATATTAATTCTAAAAATTTGTGTGTGAAATTACTTCAAGTATTGGGCCCCTGCAATGAAAGAACTTGTACCATTATTGCAAAGGCAACATTAATTCCTTTTAATAATTAATAAGTGTTTTCTGAACACTTAACATGTGTCAGTCACTGAGTCAAGTCTTCTGTAGAAAAGAAATAATGTAAACAGTGAATGAATAAGGGTAAAAATTGAGTGATTCCAGTAAAAAATGCTTATGGAGGACTGCACAGTATATAGAGATAGGTCACTCAGCTGAATCATCTACAACATAACCCTCAAAGCTGTTTGGACTTAGAATGACTTTCTTTAAAAAATAAATAAATTAATTTATTTATGGCTGCATTGGGTCTTTGGTTGCTGCATGCGGGCTTTCTCTAGTTGTGGTGAGCGGGGGCTACCCTTCGATGTGGTGCGTGGGCTTCTCATTGTGGTGGCTTCCCTTGTCACAGAACACGGGCTCTAGATGCGTGGGCTTCAGTAGTTGTGGCATGTGGGCTCAGTAGTTGTGGCTCACGGGCTCTAGAGCGCAGGCTCAGTACTTGTGGCGCACAGGCTTAGTTGCTCCGTGGCATATGGGATCTTCCCGGACCAAGGCTCCAACCTGTGTCCCCTGCATTGGCAGGCAGATTCTTAACCACTGCACCACCAGGGAAGTCCTTTGAATGACTTTTATCTAGTTAAGACTTAAATTCTAGTTAAGTATTCCCCTCAAATCCTCTGAGTTAAACCAGTTTCGCATTATTTAATTCATCCATCCACCCATTCATTTAATGATCTTAATGAACCCACAGCAGTGTGCAAGGAAGCCAAAAAAATTAACTCAAGGCACTTAAAATCAAGTTGAGGGCTTCCCTGGTGGCACAGTGGTTGAGAATCTGCCTGCCAATGCCGGGGACACGGGTTCGAGCCCTGGTCTGGGAAGATCCCACATGCCACGGAGCAACTGGGCCCATGAGCCACAATTACTGAGCCTGCGCGTCTGGAGCCTGTGCTCCGCAACAAGAGAGGCTGCGATAGTGAGAGGCCCACGGACCGTGATGAAGAGTGGCCCCCGCTCGCCACAACTAGAGAAAGCTCTAGCACAGAAACGAAGACCCAACACAGCCAGAAATAAATAAATTAAAAAAAAAAATCAAGTTGAGAAAAAAATACACATACATGAACTAACAAATACAAAACAGATGTGAGCAATATGATATAAAGTTGTCTTAAAAGATAAAGTGAAGCATATTAAAAATTTTAAGAGTTTATTTGAAAAAAAATCGGGTCCCATTAGGCAGTGCCAAACTGGAAGTGGTCAGGAGTGCTCCATCCACAGAATCTGGGGACAGACTTTTTTAGAGAAGACAGGGAAGCAAAGTAAGGAATTTATTGGTTGGTTATAGCTTAAAGCTTAGTTGGCTGTTTGTGATTTGTTGTCCTTAGGTTTCAATTTCATAACCTTGAGGCATGTACAGGCTTAGATCTCCAATTGCTTGCCTAGGCTGCCACAGAATTAGAACCACTTCAGTCTAATGTCCTTTTTGTTTAATTAACAGCTGCATAGAGAAATTCATAGGAAAAGTAGAGGGAGGGTCTGGCATATATTAAGTGCTAGTAAATGTGGGTTGAATGAATGAATATACTATTAGAATAGGCTAGTCAGGACAAGTTTCCTGGAGTATGAGAAGTAATAGGCAGAGATAGACTAAGGAGCAAAGGTCAGCCTGGAAGAGCAAATGACATTAGGAAAGGCCCAGTGGCAAACAGAAAAAAAAAAAAAAAAAAATGCAGGATGTAGAGTTTCAACAGATTGGCTTGGTTGGAACAAAAGGGTTAGTTGATGGGTGAAAAGGAAGAGTGTGAGGTTTGATAAGGTATGGTACATTGGTACATATGGTACATTCTGATACAAGCCAAACTGTCATAACAAATTAAACATTTGTAACACCCTAAGTATAACAGTTTTGTTCTTAAAACTTTGACTTCCTCTCTTGAAATGTATTGATAATAAAACATTAATTCTGTAAGACCAAGCTATTTAAATAAGTAATATTTTGTATATAGAATAAATGCCATCAAGATGATAAAGCAAAAATATAATGGCCTAGGCAATGCCATGGATGGAGAAAATTTAGAGACTCTCTCTTCTAATGTAACCCCTCTTTATAAGCTGAGGGGTCAAGGATCCAGGCAGATTAGGGTCCTAAGGTATTGACAGTGCCAAGTTAGGCTGCTGCCCTATTTACCAACAGCTGATGGAATCTTTAATGTTTACAATTCCACCTGAACTGCATAATTGTTATAATTTGAAGATCAATACAGAAAATATGAAGCATATAAATAATTAGAAAAAGAAAAGATAAAGACATCATACACAGAAGATGTTGAAATTGAAGGGTGGGAAGTTTAGACCTGGATTAGGGCAGTAGCTGAGGAAAATGGAAGGAGAGGTCAAGAGATATTCCAGCTAAAAGTACTAAAAGTAAAAAGTTTGTTTGGGTTTTTCCAAACGACCTTTTTGGCCAACCCAATACTTTTTTGAGTGACTGCCTGAATAAGGAGGCCAATAAGAGAGTAAAAACAAACAAACAAAAAACTGCAAATATGAACCTGAGCATCAGACCTGATGGTTAAGTTTGGAAGTTGCTCAGTTGTCCAGGTGGAATGGTGATAGTATTAATATAGATTTCATCAAAAATTAGTTCTTTAAAAAGCAATTCTTTGGGCTTCCCTGGTAGCACAGTGGTTAAGAATCCTCCTGCCAATGCAGGGGATACGGGTTCGACCCCTGGTCCAGGGAGGTCTCACATGCCGCGGAGCAGCTAAACCAGTGCACCACAACTACTGAGCCTGCGCTCTAGAGCCCGCCAGCCACAACTACTGAAGCCCGTGTGCCTAGAGCCCGTGCTCTGCAACAAGAGAAGCCACCACAATGAGAAGCCCACACACTGCAACACAACAAAGAGTAGCCCCGCTCGCCGCAACTAGAGAAAGCCCACGTGCAGCAACAAAGACCCAATGCAGCCAAAAATAATAAATAAATAAAATAAATTTAAAAAAAAGAATAGATACCTAAAACACCTAAAATTAAAAAAAAAAAAAAAGCAATTCTTTGCAAGATGAAAAAGTTCTGGGAGTTCCATGGTGGTCCAGTGGTTAGGACTCACGCTTTCGCTGCCGTGGCCTGGTTTCAATCCCTGGTCAGGGAATTAAGATCCCGCAAGCCATGTGGTGAGGCCAAAAAAACACGAAAGAAAAAGTTCTGGCGATTGGTTGCACAACAATGTGAATATACTTAACCACTGGACTGTACACTTAACAATAGTTAAGATGGTAAATTTTATTTTAAAAAAGAATAAAAAATAAGTGCATAATTTTTTTAAAAGGAATTATTTCTATTAAACTTTTGCTCCATCTACTCTGGAGCTATATCAGCTTTTTATGTTTTAGGAGCACAGACTCACAGGTCACCTCAAGTAACTGGAAGCCTATCTATTTTAAGGATACACATGACAATAAAAGAGATAAGAATATCATAGGTACCTAAGAATAGCAGTATGATTAGGCTTCACTTGGGAACTGAAATGAACATGGAACTAGACAAATTCCATGTGCACCTAGAGACTGGGTTAACTTGTCACTCTTGGCTGCCGCAGGAATGCAGTATTCCCCAGCCATAGTGTGTCATCATTCCTGTATCCCTGTGACTACCAGCCAACCACCTCATTTAGTTAGTTATAGCTCTGCTTACTCATAATTCCAGCTTACTCATAGTATCTATGGCTGACTTCCAGCTTCTCTCCCCACAAGCAACAGACTGATCCTCTCTGTATATCCATTTCAAATTCTTAAAAGGAAAAAAAATCTGGCCTAGCTCCATTTTCACCTTAAGTGTGCATCAGAATCACCTGGAGAGTTTGTTAAACCACTAATTGTTGGGCCTCATTCCCAGTGTTTCTGATTTAGTAGCCTGGGGTAGGATCTGAGAATTTGCATTTGTAGCAGAATCCCAAGTGATGCTGACTACACGGGTCTGGGGACCACACCTGAGAACCACTGGTCTGGTTAGTCCCTCTTGTATCTGTTTGGACAGAGCAGATGGGGCTCTACCTCATGTTGTAAATACCATACTTCTGACTCTCAGGCTCATAATTGGAGACTTTTTAAAACTTCCATCTCTTAATGGCCTCTTCATTTAGGCAGTCACCCAAGTCCTATTGCTTTTTCAGCTGGAATGTCTCTGACCTGCCCTTTTATTTTCCTCTGTCACTGCCCTAATCCAGGGTCTCATCTCCCCACACCTGAACATCTACAGAACAGCGTCCTGTTCCAAGCCACACCAAACTACCTTTCCCACTGACAGTCCCAAAGTGCTTTTTCTTTTTCTTTTTTTTTTTTTTTTTTTGTGGTACGCGGGCCTCTCACTGTTGTGGCCTCTCCCATTGCGGAGCATAGGCTCCGGACGCGTAGGCTCAGTGGCCATGGCTCACAGGCCCAGCCGCTTCATGGCATATGGGATCTTCCCGGACCGGGGCACGAACCCGTGTCCCCTGCATCGGCAGGCGGACTCTCAACCACTGCACCACCAGGGAAGCCCCCAAAATGCTTTTTCCATTGGCTCTCTTTGCCCATCTCATGAAACTAATCACTGTAACACCTCTAAACTTTTCCCTTTTAAGTCAATAATATTTACATGCTTATTTTCCCACACTGACGTTTCCTTTCTATCATGACCTCCTACTCTTTCCCTTGAGAAACCCACCTATTTGAGAGCTCTTAGGACCAGATTTACTTAGAAAAAAACTTCAACTTCTTTTTTATAAAGATGACTCTAGAATTTAACCTCTAAATCCTCTCAAGTTCCATCACTACATTTCAACTACTAGCTGCTAGCTCCACCTAACTACTCTGAGAAGCTCGAACTTGGTGTCCAAAGCCAACCTCAACATTTATCTACTCATACAAGTTCCTCCTCGAGTTTTTCTTATTCCTTTAAAAACAAAACAAAATAAACAACACACACACACACACACACACACACACACACACACACTCCCATTGTACCAGTCATCCAGGCTCTTAATCACAGTAATTTCGATTTTTCTATCTGCTCCTCTTCTTTCTACTCCCCTCACCCTACTCCTTCTAATGAGAAGCCAAGTTCTACGGATTGTACCACATATCACAGGTGCTGCTGAAACCTGGCACTTTCCAACTATGAATGTCATCATGATGTTCTAAGCCATCAACCACTTTTGATCTACACCAGTATTCCTCCAATGTTTCTACAAAAGTACCTCTAACAGCAGAGAAAATATAAACGGTGGGGAGGAGGGTACCCTTATGGAATGTAACCCTTAGCGGCTTTTAAATCTTTCTATACCCACTTTGGAGAAATTTCTTTGTAGACTCCTGTTATCTTTAAAAAGTTAGGCAGATTTCGCATCCTCCCCCATCTTTTTTTTTAAGAATACAAAAGGCTTATTTACATATCCAAGGTACTCAGATCCTACAGATGTGGACATGCTAGCTCCTTCTTTTAGAATAAACTGATGATGGGCAATAATCAATATCTGAAACTTTGTATTACTCTTTTTTTTTTTAAATTAATTTATTTTTGTCTCCACTGGGTCGTCATTGCTGCACGCGGGCTTTCTCTAGTTCCAGCGAGCGGGGGCTACTCTTTGTTGCGGTGCGCGGGCTTCTCATTGCGGTTCCTCCATCTATTTTCGCTTTAACATTCTAGGAAGCGTCTAGTTAGCTGTCGGTGAGACAAACTGATGCTTTGAGAACATTTTCTACGTTTATCAGGAGCTTCACATGGCGTATCTGTGTTCTGGTTTGAGAAGAATCCCTGTCGACCCCACCTGGTCTCTCTGCCCTCGGTCTGTGTGTATGTGCCATTTTACTTCATCACACACTCCAGTAGTGCCACGCTGCTACCAAATTAAGTATAAGCTGGTTTCTTTTGATTCAAAGCCCTCCAAAAATGATCACTCCAATTTTATTTCTGATACTAAGTTACTTTTTTGCAAGCTGAAATGCTTTGATTAGTATGTTCTCAGTATTTTAATTGAATCTGGTTGCTGGCACGTGGCTTACTTCCATAGCCATTTAGCTAGCACAGTGGTTCTCAGAGTGTGTTCCCCAGACCAGAGACATCAGCATCACCTGAGAACTTGTTAGAAATGTGTATTTTACGTCCTGTCCTATACCAGACCTGCTGAATCAGAAACTCTGGCTGAGCAATCTGCGCTCTAGCAAGCCCTCCACGGTGATTCTGATGCAGCTGAAGTTTGAGGGCCGCTGGTCTAGCATTTAGTTTTTGAATTTCAAATGGAGTAAGAAATGGATTTCAAAAAAAAAAAAGAACCACCTAATGGAATATAAACTATTATTTAAGTGCAAAATCTTTTTTTAAGACAAAATGTTAACACTCACTAAAGGCTCTTTTACTAGAATTCTGCTACTAAATATAATTTTCATATAGGTTCTTCTTAATTTAGAAAATGTGTTCTAAAGGAAGACCAGATTAAACAATTTTTAGTTCATTTGTCTCCTCCTAGTGGCAGGCTTTTAAATATTGACCACGACAACCTCATTTATGTTTCATTTATGTTTCTCAGAAATCATAGTTCTGAATTTTTTTCATGATTCCTCTTATTAGCTACAATTAAAGTCAATTGGCCCTCCTACCAAATTACATAGATTCTTCTATATTAGCTCCAACTATGGCTGTAGAAAACCATGTAATTTATCTCTTCCTTGGCTCTTTTTTTTTCTTCTCTTTTTTTTTTTTTTGCGGTACGCGGGCCTCTCACTGCTGTGGCCTCTCCCGTTGCAGAGCACAGGCTCGGGACGCGCAGGCTCAGCGGCCACGGCTCACGGGCCCAGCCGCTCCGCGGCATGTGGGATCCTCCCAGACCGGGGCACAAACCCGTGTCCCCTGCATTGGCAGGCCGACTCTCAACCACTGCGCCACCAGGGAAGCCCCCTTGGCTCTTTTTAATCTGACTTGTAAATCTTCCCTCATTTTGTTACCAACTTCTTAGCAGTAGAAATTCATTACTTAGAACATTTGAAATGAGTTTTCTTCCTTTACAGAATGTCAACAACATCCAGGTGTTTACCTTTATTCCTCTCACCACCGCTCCCTTTCTGGCAATGCCACGGGAACCACACAAAATCTCCAGGGTACTGGGAGAGCCACTGCCTCCGAATCTCTTTTCAGTGAACACTTTGAGCCCTCAAGCCCCTAGGCTATATTGACTTAGGGTGTGAACAGATTCCTTTGACTCTTAAAATCAACAAGACAGGTTTGATTTCTTCCAAAAGATTTTATCAATATGGCAGGATAATTTATGGAGATACTAGTACACTACATTTTCCCCTTGATCTCTTCCAAGCGGGCAGCCAGGCCATTTGTATTCCTTTGTCTTGGATGTCTAAAGGATGGAAAGCTGAAGCTACTTGAAGACCGTGGCTTTTCCCATCTATTGTTAGAGTCTGAGCTCACTGAGGAAATTATGCTACATGTCTGAGAGGTAAAAGGGAAGAGGTGCCTTTATTTACACTGGAGGAAATAAATGAGATTTCCTTAGGCTGGGAAGGAGTGTAAACTGGTGCATCCTCATTCCCCTAGCAGCACCCTGGAGAAGTGTCAAGACCTATGGTCTGCTTAGAAAGGCTAGACCGCTAGCACTAATTGCCTATAGAAAGGGGTGCTGGGGGACAGGGATGGAAGGCTTACTTTTCAGTCTCTATCCTTTCGTAAATCATTCAAAATAAAAATAATAATTATGTCTTAAATAGTAAACAATAATAACCTCGACTAGAAGTATGAGGTTTGTTTATTTGAAAGGGACATCTTGAGTCATTACACTGACCTCGTAAAACATATTTTCATTCCTCAAGCCTTCCTTCACTGTCTGCTGCTCCCTCAGCTTGGATTGTCCTTCTCCTCTTTATCTTCCCTGAACCTTCAATAAAATCTGACAATTTATATAATTTTTCAATTTACAAAGCACTTTTTTTTTTTTTTTTTTGCGGTACGCAGGCCTCTCACTGTTGCGGCCTCTCCCGTGGCAGAGCACAGGCTCCAGACACGCAGGCTCAGCGGCCATGGCTCACGGGCCCAGCCGCTCCGCGGCATGTGGGATCTTCCTGGACCAGGACACGAAACCGTGTCCCCTGCATCAGCAGGCGGACTCTCAACCACTGGGCCACCAGGGAAGCCCCAAAGCACTTTTTAAAAAAAATTTTTGGCTGCGCTGCAAGGCATGCAGGATATTAATTCCCCAACCAAGGATGGAACTCTGTGGCCCCTGAATTGGGAGCAGGGAGTCCTAACCACTGGACCACTAGGCAAGTCCCCTACAAAGCACTTTTAGATACATGATCTAATCTTCAAACAAAAAAATATATACAGTGAAGATGAATAATTTTATCCTCATTTAATAAATAAGAACACAGGGGATGAGAAAGTGCAGCAGCTTGTGCCAGGTCACAATTCTTATATTTCAGAGCTATAATTCAAATCTACAACTGCTAACAAGTCCAGTGATTTTTCCCACTTTTTTTAAGCTACGAAATCCTATTCATCTAATGGAGGAACTGGGTAAAAATGCACAAAGATGTTTACTAAAGTGTTGTGCAATATCAATATTGCACAATAAATACCATCACATAGATCTGTATTTATCATGGAAAATATGGACAAACATCCATAATACTACATATAGTGAGAAAAGCAAGTTTAAAACAGATGTACACATAAACAATGTGTTTATGTAGAAAGAAGCTGGAAAGATATGTGTAGGAAAATGGGTTTTTTAAACAATGTGTTTACGCAGAAAGAAGCTGGAAAGATATATTGTGTAGGAAAATGGGTTTTTTGATTTTTTTAATAAACTTTTTTTTTTTTTTTTTTACTTTTTTTTATTATTTTTTGGCCGTGCCATAGGGCACGCAGGATCTTAGTTCCCCGACCAGGGTTCAAACCCGTGCCCCCTGCTCGGAGACTTAACAACTGGGCCACCAGGGAAGTCCCCTCGTTGTTTTCTTTGTTTTGTTTTGTTTGGCCGCACCGCGTGACTTGAAGGATCTTAGTTCCGGGACCAGGGATTGAACCCAGGGCCACGGCAGAGAAAGCACCAAGTCCTGCCCACTGGACCGCCAGGGAATTCCCCCGGAAAACGTTTTTTAAAAGTTGTAATACTCTAAATTTTTATATATTATTACTAATACTAGATTAAATGCACATTAGTGCTTAATATGTGAATAGTGGGATTATCTCATTTAATCCTCACAATAACCAACTTGCCTAAAGGCTTACTGTTAAGTAACGCAGCAGAACCGGACGGGTATCAAACCCCAAACCTCATGCTCTTTGAAGGTAGATCATCCTGTCTCACGTACAAAGATCATTTATTTTATAATCAGAAAAATCCATGAGGTTAGTTTAAGAAAATCCTGTTCAAAACTTCACTTCTCGGAGTCTACTGTACTCCCCAAACAATCTGGGTCTCTTACAGCACCTAGGGCCATCTGATTAGCATTGGTTGGTCCCTTATTCTACCTCTCCTAGCGGCCTGAAACCCCAGCTCACTTCCTCGCGCAGTGGGCGCCCGATACGTGGAACACTGAGGACTGCCCTTTACTTAGCTCGTGGAGAACCTGAATTGATGATCAGTGCTCACACGACATTAGGAATTTCTTTCCAAGCATTGTAGGCTGGGGCCACACGAGGCCTCTCCATTTCCCTCGCGCACCGTAGCCTCCTTGCCTGCACCTACTTCATCCCCTCGGCTTCCATAGTGCTCTCGTCCCAGCTGGGCCGGGAGCCCGAGGGTTCCCTAGGTCGCGGGACCTGCCCGGCCGACCCGCCAGGGCCCCGGCTCCGGCTCTCGGGACAGGGACAACAGGCTCCACGTGGGCCTGGGAGCCGCCATCTCGCGTGCTGGCAGGAGCAACTGGCGCTGTCGGAGCCGCGGCGGGGCGGAAGCTGCTGCCCGTACTCAAGATGGCGGCCCCGGCGGGCGGGGCCCACGGCTCGGAGACCGCGCGGAGGAGCGGCGGCATGGCGGCGGTGGCCGAGGAGCCGAGTCGGGGATACTGGGACGACGAAGAGGAGGAGGAGGAGGAGGAGGAGGCAGTGAGTGCGACGGCGGAAGCCCGCGCGGCGGTGGAGAGGGTGGCTGCTCGGCTGTGTGCGGGGAAGGGAGTCGGGACGCGGCGGGTTTGCGGGGGCTCCTGGCGGGATTGTGCCTCAGGGCGCGCGGAGCGGCGGGCAGCTGGCCCCAGCCGTATGGGCTACACGGAAGTTCGAGGGGGAAGGAGGGAAGTTACCTTAAGTAACGGCGCGCGCTTCCTCTTGTTGAAAAAAGGACCTAGTTTTCACAAAGGTGGGGGGTCGTTGCACTGGGGAGGTTTGGCTTCTCTCGTTAATGCCTGCTTCTTCCTGCACACTCGCAAGCTAGCGCCTTTAACCCCTCTTTCTTCCACCAGGAGCAGTTGGTTCTGGTGGAATTATCAGGAATTATTGATTCAGACTTTCTCTCAAAATGTGAAAATAAATGCAAGATTTTGGTGAGTCTTGTAGAATTGGGGGGTTGTTGTAGATTTTCTTAAATTTAAAACAAGAATGAGTGGTGAAATATACCCGTCCCTAAGATTGATATATTAATTTCACGTGAACAAAGCAGTGAACGCTGGAGACAATTACAGGAGTACAGGGGGACTGTGGGAGCAGCTGGGAGAAAGTTAATGCCTAACTCTGCCTGAGTGTCTGCCTGTGTGGCTGGAGAGAGGTAAAGATTTGGAGGGTTAAAGCATTTTGATATGGAACATTAGGTTTTGAAAAAATACACCGTTTTATATAGTGAGGAGAGTGAGTAAAACACAAAGGGCAGAGAGGATAATTAGATATGCACACAGAGGTTAAACAGATGCAAACTGGTATATATAGAATGGGTAAACAACAAGGTTCTACTGTATAGCACAGGGAACTATATTTCAATATCCTGTGATAAATGATAATGGAGAATATGAAAAAATGTATATATGTACAATTGAGTCACTTTGTTGTACAGCAGTGATTACACAACATTGTACTTCAACTATACTTCAGTAAAAAACAAAATTAAAGCGGCTTCCCTGGAGGCGCAGTGGTTGAGAGTCCGCCTGCTGATGCAGGGGACACGGGTTCGTGCCCCGGTCCGGGAAGATCCCACGGGCCGCGGAGCCTGCGCCTCCGGAGCCTGTGCTCCGCAACGGGAGAGGCCACAACAGTGAGAGGCCCGCGTACCGCAAAAATAATAAAAAAAATTTTAAAAACTTCAAAAACTAAAGTATGGAAAACAAACAAAAATAGTGTGGAGAAGGGAGAGAGAATACCTATTAAGAAAGGACTTCAGGGGCTTCCCGGGTGGCGCAGTGGTTGAGAGTCCGCCTGCCGATGCAGGGGACACCGGTTCGTGCCCCGGTCCGGGAAGATCCCACATGCTGTAGAGCGGCTGGGCCCGTGAGCCATGGCCGCTGAGCCTGTGCGTCCGGAGCCTGTGCTCCGCAACGGGAGAGGCCACAACAGTGAGAGGCCCGCGTACCGCAAAAAAAAAAAAAAAAAAAAAAAAGAAAGGACTTCAGGGCTTCCCTGGTGACGCAGTGGTTGGGAGTCTGCCTGCCGATGCAGGGACGCGGGTTCGTGCAGCCCGTGAGCCATGGCCGCTGAGCCTGCGCGCCCGGAGCCTGTGATCCGCAACGGGAGAGGCCACGGTGGTGAGAGGCCCGAGTACTGTTGACTTGAGCTATGGTATCGGGAGTTACCCTCTGGTTTATGTTTAAAATCTTTTGAGCATTTTTTTTTTTTTTTTTTTTTTGCAGTTCGCGGGCCTCTCACTGTTTTGGCCTCTCCCATTGCGGAGCACAGGCTCCGGACGCCCAGGCTCAGCGGCCATGGCTCATGGGCCCAGCCGCTCCGCGGCATGTGGGATCTTCCCGGACCGGGACACGAAGCCGTGTCCCGTGCATTGGCAGGCGGACTCTCAACCACTGCGCCACCAGGGAAGCCCTCTTTTGAGCATTTTTGACAAAACTTCCTCTGTTCTTACTTTATGTTGAAGAGGATGTTGATTGAAATAGACCTTGCTACTTGGGTATGAATTAAGTAGTCTTCAGTTTTGTAGCTGCTGTGATGAGAGCAGTTTTAGCTTATCTTTTACTTGCTAGGACAAGAAGCTCCAAAGGTTCCCCAGCTTTGGAAATCAGTCTCCTTGGTAGCAAGGTTTCATGTAAACGTCTTGTTCTTTTTTTGCCATGCCACACGGCATGCGGGATGTGGGATGTGGGATCTTAGTTCCCTGACCAGGGATCGAACCCGTGCCCCGTGCAGTGGAAGCGCAGAGTCTTAACCGCTGTACCACCAGGGAAGTCCCTTGTGCTTTCTTTTTTAAATTGAGAAATAATTGACATATAACATTATACTAGTTTCAGCTGTACAACGTTTTCAATATTTGCATATATTGTGAAATGATCACCACAATGTCTAGTTAACACCCATCACTACACATCGTTACAATTTTTTTTTCTTCTGGTAAGAGCTTTGAAGGTTTACTCTCTTAGCAATTTTCAAATATAAAGTACAGTATTATTAACTATAGTCACCATGATGTTCTTAAACATCCCAGGACTTATTTATTTTGTAACTGCAAGTTGGTATCGTTTGAGCCCCCACTTCACCCATTCCCCCCACCCCCAAGGCTTTTTCTAATGATGATTTTTTTAATGATCCTATATTCTGTTGTAGGGAATTGATACTGAGAAGCCCATTCTGCAAGTGGACAGCTATGTCTTTGCTGGAGAGTATGAAGGTAGGAGGAAGTCAGAGAGATGAAACTCCCTTTTTTTTTATATGCCTTTCAAAGAAAGTAGCTCTGTTACTTCTCAACAAGTTGCCTTCACGTTTTTCTACAGACACTCTTGGGACCTGTGTTATCTTTGAAGAAAATGTTGAACATGGTAAGTGATTGCTATGTTGACTCAACTCTTTTTACTATGAAATATTTCAAACATACTTATGTATGGTGGATATTAAAATTATAAGATCTCATGTACCCCTTGTCTAGCTGTATCAAATCCTCCCTTTTGGTTAGGTAGTTAAAAAACATTCCACATACCTTTGAAGCCCCTTGTATACCCCTCTCCAAACCTACTCCCTTCCTCTGTCTTCAGAGTTAAATCACTCTCCTGAATTTGGTGTTTTTCTTTCCTATACCTGATTTTATATTACATATGTATGTATGCGCACACAATAAATAGCACTTTCTGTGTATTTTCACACTTGATATAAGTTATAGCATATTATACATATTATTCTATGTCTTTTTTCCATTAGAGATGTTTCGAGATTTATACGTGTTGATATATATCTGTTTTCCCTGTTGCTTAAGATTCTATTTGTGACTATACCACAGTTTATTCTCCAATTTATGGACATGTAGGTTGCTTCCGTTTTTACCAGTAATTATTAATAACTACTAAAATTTATTGAGTGCTTTCTGTATGTCAGGCACTGTTCTAGGTGCTATAAGTATTAACTCATTGAATCCTCACCACAAGTCTATGAGGTAGATGCCATTGTTTTCATTTTATATTTGAAGAAACTGAAGCACAGAGAGGTAAGTAACATTCCCGAGGTCATACACAAAATAAGAGGCAGAGCCAGGATTTGAACCCAGGTGGTCTGCTCCAGAGCCCATTTTCATAATTATGCTTATTAACTCACTACAGAAATGCTGCCATAAATATTTTTATGTTTCCTTTTGCATATATGTAAAAATGTCTTGATGAGTGTGTGTACTAGATTCAACCATATGAAATTACCAATTTGGGCCGAAGAGCGACAGTTTCATGTGGTTGAACTTAATAGATGTCACTGTGTTGCTTTCTAAAGTGTAGTATCAGCCACACAGTGGCAGGGTGTGGAAGTTTTCCGTGTGCTTCACATCCTTAGCACAGAGCCTCATCCTCCCTCCTGCCTACGCCCACAGTTTTTATAAAGCTGTGACCCCCAGCAGCAGGTTGGCAGCGGTTTTTTTCTCATCTTCTTTCATGATCGGTAATGTTCTCCACTCCAGTCCGGCTTCAAGCAGTAGGTCTGCCTTTGGTCCTTCACTTTGAGTGGCAGAGTTTTCGACCTCATTACCCTGTAAGGCCAAATTCCTGGCCTCCCTTTCCTGCTTCCGAGCTGGAGCCTAATAGGCCCATAGCTTTAATCTCACTTTGTGTTTCTGTCCCGTAGAGATGTTTGTTGTCTTTGAGTTCACTGTGCCTTTTGTTCTTATGTATTTTATCTGATATTTCTCTGTGCTTGGAGCTGGAGGAAACTGGAATCATTGAGGCTTAACATGATTATTTGATGGCATCAAGCAGCATAATAGTGTTCATTTTATATTCTAGTGGATGCAGAAGGCAATAATAAAACAGTGCTAAAATATAAATGCCACACAATGAAGAAGCTCAGCATGACAAGAACTCTTCTGACAGAAAAGAAGGAAGGAGAAGAAAACATAGGTTAGTTCACTTAGTTCTCTGAAAATAGGTGATTTAGTATTGGCTTTATGAAACACTGCTGCCAGGATGTTCTTTGTACTTTGTAGTAATAACTATATGTGATAAGTAAAGTATATTAAAATTGAGGGTACTCCATGAAAAGTACCAAACATAGATTTAAAATTGAGTTGAATTCTCACATAGCAGGGGGCACTGGAGACATATAAGAAATTTCTATCTTCTTTGCATTGGAAACGATTGTGAGGAGTTTGTCAAGAAACTTGACATGATTTCAACCCCAGGGAATTCAGCAACTACTTCTCTCTCTCTCTCTCTCTCTCTCATTAAAACTTCTTTGTAAGTGCAGAAGATGTGATGATAGCAGTTCTCGATTCCCAAGGAGTAACCCCATAGGATCTCCTGAACTTTTGGCAGATGCAGTAACCTTCCCCAAGATGCTCACAACTGGAAGAAACTGGCTTTATATGTGGGAGGGACTCTAGGACCAGAGTTGTTAGTCCTGGGTCTCGTTCTTTAATAAGCATCCATTTAGCCTTCTCCAGTTGCTCGTCATCCCACACTAGAGACCTTAGGCCAGTGCTTCTTGCACCCATAGCAGGCGCATGTTTGTGGAGATGAGCAAATAAACACTTGGTGGTTTAAAGCCCATTGTTCACCACACCAACCTCCTTCTCTTGCCCTAGGGAATTTGTGACACAGTCAGAATAAAGGTGTTTGTCCACCAAAAAAAAAAAAGACTTATTGCTCAAAGACATATTTGAAACTCTAGTAAATGAGACCCTATTGATGAATATTCATGGTTTGATTTATTATATTTTAAGGAATAAACATTTGAAGGTGCATTAATCATTTAGAAATTAATTATACCAGCTACACGTAACTATATAACAAATCTTTGTTCTTATATATTCCACAATTATCCCTTTTTTTAGGCACTCCAAAAATAATAGGAAGTAGGCACTTGAAGTTCTAGAATGAATTCGAAAGGCAGATACATACCAGATAGCTTAGCTATCATTTAGATATTCTTTTTAAAGGAAGTTATACAATTTCCTCTCCTATAGTTCTTAATAATCTAATAGATCTTTGGGAAGATTTGTGTGTATCTTTCAATCAAATAAATTAGTAACGAACTATTCAAGGCTGTATTGGTTACCTATTGCTGCATAAAAAGTTACCCCTAAACTTAAAGGCTTAAAACAACAACAATAGAACACCATCTTACACGTTTCTGTGAATCAGGAACTGGGGAGCAGCTTAGCTAGGTTGTTCTGGCTGGGGTCTCTCATGAGGTTGCAGTCATTGTGTTGGCTGGGCTGTAGTCATCTGAAGGCTTGAGAAGGGTCGGAAAATCTAATTGTAAGATGGCTCACTCACATAGCTGGTGAGTTTGTGCTGCCTGTTGCAGGAGGCCTCACTTCCTCACCTCCTCACACTACTGTTTGAGTGCCCTCCTGACACGGAGGCTGGCTTTCCCAGACCAAGTGATCCTTAAGAACAAGGTAGAAGCCACAATGTCTTTTATGAACTATCCTTAGAAGTCACATTCTGTCATTTCTGTGATATCCTATTCCATGTGGGAGGGGACGACACAGGGGCGTGCTTGTCAGAAAGGTGAGGATCATTGGGGACCATCTTGGAGGCTGTTTGCCAAACATGGCAAGATGCTGGAGGCAGAACAAAATACACAGGAAATGTAGTCCTTACTTTCTAGGAACTTGTACTCTAAAGCAAATCACGTTGAAACAGACACGGATGACTATGACTCCACACCCATTTCATTCAACTTATTTTAAGTATCTGTTATGTGCCAAGTATTATGCTAGATAACAGAGTAGGCTTTAGGATGGCTTTGAGGTTTTAAACTTGGTGACTAGGAGAATGACGTTATAGCAAGAAAAAACTATGAAGTCAATAGTTGAAGCTGAACTGGAGGGAAAGAACAAATCGATTTTTGAAAGAGGGAGACTTTATAGTAGTAATACATGAGAAAAGATATGGGATCAACAGTAAGGATGTTTCAACAAACAGCTGCAGAAGAGTTAGTTTATGAATGGGGACAGGAACAGATGGATGCGTGAACAGGGTGACAAGATAGGTTGGTATATCTTACATATATCTAATGGAACTTTGAAGGTGAGAGTAAACAGCTTGGGCTATAGGAATTGAGGATCCATTGAAAATACTTAACTGAAAGGGTCATAAGGATGAAAGAAAAAAATGGCTAGCATTATTGGAACAATTTTTTTTTTTAAGATTTATTTATTTAGTTTATTTTTGGCTGTGTCAGGTCTTAGTTGCAGCACACGGGATCTTCGTTAAGGCATTTGGGATCTTTCGTTGCGGCGCATAAGCTCTTCATTGTGGTGCACAGGCTTCTCTCTAGTTGTGGTGCACAGGCTCCAGGGTGCGTGGGTTCTGTAGCTTGCAATACGCAGGCTCTAGTTGAGGCACGCGACCTCAGTAGTTGTGGCATGCGGGCTTAGTTACCCTGCAGCATGTGGGAGCTTAGTTCCCTGACCAGGGATCAAACCCGTTTTCCCCTGCATTGTAAGGAGGATTCTTTACCACTGGACCACCAGGGAAGTCCCTGGAGCAATTCTCAATTGTGGGAGTTCATTGACAGGTAAGGGCTTTGACTGTGAGTATGGAAAGGAACAAAAAATTTTTTCAAGGGTGTTTTTTGAGAGGTGTCTTATTTCACAATTGGATTTTTCAACTCAAAATGACAAATAAATGTTGACTCAAGATGATAGAGTGGTATCATCCATTGTATTATGAAAACTGAATGGGTAGGGAGAAAATTGTAGGGAAGTGACAAAATTTTCTTCAAGACAAAAGATGGCAGTGGGAGCTCAGTTATCTCTCAGAATGGGTTGGGAATTGGACTCTGGGAAAAGGGCTTGGAATAGTAACTGAAGTTGATTACTTTTAGTGATTTTGATGATGCATACCCTATAGGCATTCCAAGGTCTCCATGTAAGATGGAAATTATATGATCATTTATCAGTAGGTACAGGCACCATGTTCCTTTCTTTACGTTGGGGTTTTATTTTGATAAATATTCATATGAACAATTAAATTAGAAATATATGTAAGTAACTGAAATTCCTTTTTCATGTTTCTTGGTTTGTCCCCCTGCCTCCTCCATTAGGTGGTGTGGAATGGCTGCAAATCAAGGAAAATGATTTCTCCTGTAGACCCAACATGATTTGTAGTTTTCTGCATGAAAATGAAGAGGATGAAGTTGTAGCTCCAGACCCAGATAAATCTTTGGAGTTGGAAGAGCAAGAGATTCAAATGAAAGATAATTCAAACCTGAGTTATGAACAGGAGAAACCACCAAACTTGGATATAGAGGATTCTGGTCCTCTTATTGATATCCCTTCTTCTGAGACAGAAGGCTCTGTTTTTATGGAAACTCAAGAAACTGCCTTAGAAATCACTCCTAGATGAAATGTTCCTCATAAAAACTAGTCATGATGTTTTTAGAGTTTTTATATAAAATAACTGGCTTTGTAGTTTTCAGTTCACAATTTTATTATTTTTGTTGGCTATATACGCATTTCCAATTATAATATAGTTTAATATACTAGAATCATTAAGGACCAGATACGAGTTTTTAAAAATATGGTTTCAATGACTGTAGGGACCCTTCTGTGATGAGTCCTTTAAAAGGGGGTTTTACTAAGGTAAGTGTGAGTTTCTATTGCAGCCATCACAAATTACCACAGACTTAGTGGCTAAAGTGTATTAAGCTACACAAGTGTATTGTCTTATAGTTTTGTAGGTCAGCCATCTGATATGGGTCTCACCTGGGCTAAAATCAAGGTATTTGCAGAGCTTCATTCTCTTCTGGATGTGGCATGGGGGACTCCATTTCCTCGTTCATTCAGTTGTTGGCAGAATTCAGTTCTTTGCAGCTGAAGGATCGCGGTCCCATTTCCTTGCTGTTGGCTGAGAGCCATTCCCAGCCAAACCACTTCTAGAGGCTGCCTGCATTCCTTCACTCATGGTCCGCTTCTCTTCAAAGCCAGCAATGGTCAAGTCCCTCTCAGTCTTTGAATCTCTCCTGCTTCTTCCATAATCCTATTGATGATGGACCCTTCTGCCTTCTTTTAAAGGTCCATTTGATTACACTGGGCACATCTGGGTAACTTCCCTGTTTTAAGGTCTATAACCTTAATTCCATCTGCAAAGTCCCTTTTGCCATGTAATTTAACCAGGCATAAAACTGAGAATTATGGCATGAAAACATTTGGGGGGCCATTTTCCAGTCTACCAATGTCAGTATTACTCCTGAGAACAGAAAAAGAATTCAGAAGTGCTTAAGGGTGAAGGTACAGTTCTGATATTCCAGCTGTAATTTCACTTCTTTCCCACTGAATAAAGATGGTTGGAATTCAGCTGTAACATTCTACAATATTATGGTGATAACCTAGATCTACCCTAACTTGTATTTTTTAAGTAAATTAGTCACACACTTTGATACAGGTTGAACTATATGAAATTACCAATATTTGTTTCTGACTATAAAACTCTGCAATTTTATATGGTTTAACCTGGTACTAATAAGTTAAAACACTCCTCACGTTAATTATATCTCACAACTGTTGGAGGTGTAACTGTTGTGACAGATTAGAGAACTAATGTTCTAGGATGAGGAATTTTTTCCTTCAGTAGGTTTTGTAAATTTTTACTGTTTATTTGGAAAACAACTTACCCTGATTAAAAGCATTTCCAAATCATAAGTGTGTATCCTCCCAATTTTTATATGACTTTAGTGTCAGCTTTTGTTTAATCAAAAGCTTATTTTTTTCTACCAAATGGTATGAAGTCTCTATGTGGAGAGACTGCTAATTACTTGAGCCAGCATCTGGTCTTCCTTTATTTCTTTGTAACAGAATCCCAGAATTTATTCAGGTTAGCAGTGTGCACAGCTTTCCTCATGTATATGAAAGTGGCCGTATTATCTAGATGTTAGTTCTTCCCAGCTTGATCTATAGTTTCAATGCAATCTGAAATAAAATCACAGCAAGGTTTTTATGGATATTGTCAAACCAACTCTAAAGTTTATATGGAGAGGGAAAGACCCAGAATAGTCAATACAATATTGAAGAACAGTAGGAGGACTTCACGACTTACTGTAAAACTACAGTAATAGAGACAGTGGGAACTGCTGAAAGAATAGACAAATAGGCCAATGGAAGAGAATAGAGAGCCCAGAAATAGACATACATATAGTAAACTGATCTTAGATCAAGGAGCAAAGGCAATACAATGGAGCAAACATAGTCTTTTCAATAAATGGTCCTGGGACAACTGAATATCCATATGCAAAAGAATGAAGCGGGACCCCCCCCCATCTCTACTATATGTATATATAGATTTATTCAAAATGGACCAAAGGTCTAAATAAATGTAAGAGCTTAAAATGATAAAACTCTGAAGACAGGAGACATGGGTTCAGTCCCTGGTCCGGGAAGATCCCACATGTTGCAGAGCAACTAAGCCTGTGTGCCACAGCAACTGAGCCTGCGCTCTAGAGCCTGTGAGCCACAACTACTAAGCCCATGCGCCACAATTACTGAAGCCTGCACGCTCTAAGGTCTGCGGGCTGCAACTATGGAAGCCCACATGCCTAGAGCCTGTGCTCCCCAGGAAGAGAAGCCACTGCAATGAGAAGCCCACGCACCGCAACGAAGAGTAGCCTCTGCTCGCTGCAACTAAAGGAAGCCTGTGCTCAGCAACGAAGACCCAATACAGCCAAAAAAAAAAAAAAAAACAAATCGTTTATTATGTTGGATTAGGAAATGTCCTCTTAGATATAACACAAAAATTGCAAGCAACGAAAAAAAAATGGATACATTGGACTTCATCAAAATTGAAAAGTTTGGGCTTCCCTGGTGGCACAGTGGTTGAGAGTCCGCCTGCCGATGCAGGGTACACGGGTTCGTGCCCCGGTCCAGGAAGATCCCACATGCTGCGGAGCGGCTGGGCCCGTGAGCCGTGGCCGCTGAACCTGCGCGTCCGGAGCCTGTGCTCCGCAACGGGAGAGGCCACAACAGCGAGAGGCCCGCGTACCACAAAAAAAAAAAAAAAAAAAAAAAAAAAAAAAAATTGAAAAGGTTTTCGCTTCAGAGGACACTATCTAGAAAATGAAAAAGCCTATTCAATTGGAGAAAATATTTCAAATTATATATCAGATAAGGGACTTGTATGTAGAATATATTGGAAACTATTACAACCCAACAATAAAAAGACAACCCAATTTAAAAATGAGCAAAGATTCGAATAGACATTTTCCTGAAGAAAGGTATACAAATGGCCAATCAGCCCATGGAAAAAATGCTCAAAATCGTTTGTCATCAGTGAAATGCAAGTGAAAACTACAATGAGATACTACTTTACACCTGCTAGGATGGCTTAATGAAAAAAGATGGACAATAGCAAATTTTGGAGAGGAATGGAGAAGTTGGAACCTGTGATTAATAGAATAATGCTCTCCCCAAAAGATGCCCATGCCTAAACTCAGGGATCTGTGAATACGTTACCTTATTTGGCCAAAGGGAATTTGCTATATGATTACGTTAAGGATCTTGCGATGGGGGTTATTATTGTGGATTATCCAGTTGTGCCACATGTAATCACACGGGTTTTATAAGAGGGATTCAGAAGTGTCAGAGAGAAAAAGAAGTTGTGGCAGTAGAAACAGAAGTTCAAGTGATGCCTTTTGAAGATGGAGGAATACTAAGGAATGCAAACGGCTTCTATAAACTGGAAAGGCAAAGAAACAGTCTCCCTGAGCTTCTGGGGGAATGTACCCCTAGTGACAACTTAATTTTAGACGTGTAAAACTAATTTTAGGCTTCGGGCTTCTAGAACACTAACATAATACATTTGTGTTATGACAGTAAATTTGTGGTAATTTGTTACAGCACCAATAGAAAAACCAATTCCAAACCCTCTTACATTGCTAATGAAAATGTAAAATGGTGCAGACAGAAAATACTTTGGCAGTTCCTCAAAATGTCAAACATAGAATTACCACATGCAGTTCTACTCCTAGAGAACTGAAAACAAAAGTCTACACAAAAACTTGTACATAAATGTTCAAAGCAGCATAATGCATAATAGTATAAAAGTGGAAACACAAATGTTCATAAATTTTTGAATGGATAAACAAACATGGTATATCCATAGAATGGACTATTATTCAGTCCTAAGTAAAGAAATTAATGTACTAAGAAAGAAGTACTGATACATGTTACAACACATATGAACCTTAAACATGGACACTTATGAACATAGTAAGTGAAATAAGCCAGATGCAAAAGGCCACATATTGTATGAATCCATTAATATGGTATGTTCTCAATAGTCAAATCTACGGAGACATAGGTTAGTGGTTGCCAGGGGTTGACAAGGGTTGAAAGTGGAGAGTGCTACTGGGTTATGAGAGGGTGATAAAAATGTTTTGGAATTAGTGGTGATGGATGTACATCTTTGTGAATATACTAAAAACCAAGAAATTGTACACTTTACGGGGTAATTTATGGCATGTGACGTATACGACAACTTAAACATTGGGGGGAAAATAACAATCAGAAGTGTTATTTTCTGCATACATTTTATGTGCCAGGCACTGTGGCAGTTATAAACTCTGTTTATAAACTCTGCCTCACTGATCTCATAGTTTTGTCAACAGTGCATATTTCACATTGATAATTTTAGTGACTGAATACCTACCATGCCACCAACCTTTCTAGCATCCTGGAGGATTCCCAGATGAATAACACCTGGTCCCTGAATATCTGAGTCCAGGTATACACATGAGACAGGCTGGGACCTGGGACCATTTCCTGCAGAGCTGCAATGCTTGCACCTGAACAAACGTCTCCTGGAGTAACAAAATACAAAAAAACTATAAGAGACTAAAAATATGTGCATGCACAGTTGGGGCAAATTATGGGCAAGAAACAAAAAGATCAGAAAAACCCCATTGCCACTTCTGCAGAGCTGGGTGCAAAGGGAGTAAAAGCAGGGTACTGCGCATGCCCCCTGCAACCAACACCACCAAATGCATGAGCAAACCACCTAAGCTACCCCTCCAGCCCACCCCTGGACACACCCTACCCTCACCCCATATAAGGAACCAGCTCACCTGCGCCCCACCCCCTACCTTCGGGAACTAGCAAGGGAACCTGTTACTTGGTTTTGCTCCTTCCTGCAGCCACAGAAGCCCCCCAAAAGCCTTGTCTGAATTTCTTGGCTGGCCTCTTACCAATTTCTATTGATTGGGGAAGGCCGAGAACCCTGGTCTATCACACACAGGTGTGTACATCAAGCTCCAAGAGGAGCCTGTTGATTTCCGGAAAAGAGCCAAGACAAACACCGGTAACCAAGGAAACAGAGCGCTATTTCATCCCAAACGGCCCCCAGCGCCTCCAAGCCTCCACGTCGGCGGCGGTGCCAGGAAGTGACGTCACGCCCAAGTTCCGGTTCCTCCTCGGTCGTTGCGCTGCCGTATCTCCTGTAACCCTGTGGTACACGTGCGTGCGCCAGGTGGGCGCTGCGGTAGCATGGACGCTTTGGATCGAGTTGTGTAAGTGCAGTGGGTTCTTTCCCCGGGTAACGTTGGGGAGAAGGGCCTCTGTAGCGGGACGGAGGAGTAACGCCTCTGCCTCCCGTTTCTCCTGGCCGCCCACGCTCCTTCTTCACACCCGTTGCGACTCCGTGCGGATGTATCCACTGGTTTGGGTTTCCGTCTGTTGGGACGGCCTGCGGGGAGACGGAGAGCAGGGAAGGCCGTGTGTGGGAGCCGCGGCGTGGAGGTGGCACCGAGGCGTTGGCCGCTTTTATCCTAGACAATAAGAAGTGTCTCGGCTTCCGCAGAAGTGAGAGGAAGGTGAGAGAGGTGTTCTGGGCACAGAACACCTGAGTGAGGTGCTCTGAGCACAGGCCTGGGAATGTGACAGATTTAGGTGACAGTCCGGGCCCGTCCACGTAAAGCTATGCGACTGGGACATTTAGTCCCCCTAAGTCTCAGTTTACTCTGTAAAATAGCGTTCATAATAGTCGTACTTCATAGAACTGTGAGGAATATTTGCGAGAATATATGTAAAGGCTTTGCGGCAGCACGTAGAGATGCTCATTAGCTTTTTTCTTTTTCCCAAACTTGTACACTTTTCTGAGTTATCCTTGGGTAATGTCTGCTTTATATTAGTCCAGAAAATGTTTATCGATCTCATAAATAGTTCTGCTGTTATTTGTTATGGATTTCTTGCGTTTTACCTGGGTTAACATGTAATCAAAAGGACAAATTATTCTTTTGGTCATTAAATCAGCGATTTTTGCACATGTGCTGAATATTCCTCTGCAGGTGCGGGGACCGCAAAAATGAGTAAGACTAGTTTACTGTCTCATTGTGGGACAAACAGCTAATAAAACGTACAAGGTGTTATTTGCATTAGTTGCTGGTTAGTCAGAAGTAATAAAGCACATGGAATATAGAACATATAGCACTTTTATTGGGTTAGAGACACACTAAATCTCTCCTGGTTTGACTTAAAAAGTACTGTGTATCTTTATCAACCAGTAAATGATTAGAAGCTTTAAATGTGCTTGACATTTTATCTGGTGAATTTTTAAAGTCTGCATGGTAAAGTAAGTTTGTGCATATTCTGTTTTGCTTTTACTTCACAAAGTGTCCGTGGGACTGGAAGGAGGGAGGGTCATAGTTATTTAAGAGAAGAGGAATTATTTCAGTAGATGGCAGAGAACTGTTGGAAAATCAAGATTCTCACTGTAGTGTAAGCAGAGGTGAACAGAGTGTATAAAAACATTCTACTCCTGCTGTAACATCATACAATCAGAATAATGGATTTGTTTTCCCTTCATATCTTGCAGAGTGATTGGTCTAGGTTAGTTTTTTTTTTTTTAATGCCTTTTGTATTTATTTTTTAATTTTTTGGCTGCATTGGGTCTTCGTTGCTGCGTGCAGGCTTTCTCTAGTTGTGGCGAGCGGGGGCTACTCTTCGTTGCAGTGCGCGGGCTTCTCGTTGCAGTGGCTTCTCTTAGTTGCAGAGCACAGGCTCTAGGTGTGCAGGCTTCAGTAGTTGTGGCACGCGGGCTCAGTAGTTGTGGCTCGTGGGCTCTAGAACGCATGCTCAGGAGTTGTGGTGCACGGGCTTAGTTGCTCCGCGGCATGTGGGATCTTCCCGGACCAGGGCTCTTACCCGTGTCCCCTGCATTGGCAGGCAGATTCTTAACCACTGTGCCACCAGGGAAGTTCTCTTTTTTTAAATAAAAGGTTTAGAAAACAGTAATAAAAGAATGCTGGGAATATAAAAATGGGAATCTTTTTAAAGACCATATCTAATAAAATTAACACTTACTTAACAGTAAGAGCTGAATATCTTTTACTAATATTCCCCTAAAAAGTGAGATTTTGTTTAGTGGTGGAATCCTAACTGATAAATGTCATGTAATGTCTCTGTTGATTTTTAAGAATTTGCACATAAGTCATGGTTTTGTAATATGAGGAACATGTTTTAAGTTGTTATGAATTGTGATTTTTCCGAATAGAAAGCCCAAAACAAAAAGAGCCAAGAGATTCCTTGAGAAAAGAGAACCGAAACTCAGTGAAAATATTAAAAATGCTATGCTGATTAAAGGGGGCAATGCAAGTTCAACAGTGACACAAGTACTTAGAGATGTGGTACGTATATATATACTTACTTTTTAAATGGTGTTGAAATCATTTTAGGAAATTTTTAGCATACTAGTTGGACTGCCTGAGAAATACATAGATAAGTTTGGCTTGCTTTAAGAAATGCTAGCCTTAGAGAAAAGCTAACGTCTCACCAAGGCCCTGACTACTGGTTTTCCTTACAGCAGCTAGTTCCCTTAGTAAATTTCACCTGATTTCAATTACTAGCATTTGATTTACTCACATTTCAGGAACATATCTAATTTGTAAAACGAGGTAACTGCATATTACTATCTATTCTTTCAACAATACCAACTACTGTGCTAGGTGCTAGGGATTAATAGTTACGTAAGACATAGTCTTTCCCTTCAGTGAGCTTAGTGAGGAAGACAGACAAGTAAAAGTTAACAGCATTGTGAATGAAGTGCTGTGCTGGAGGTACACACAGGATAGGATGGGAGGCTGAGTTAAAATCCCACGGGGGTTGCCACACACAGGATGGGCTTCCTAGAGATGACACTTAAGCATCATTTTGAAGGAGGAGTTGGAACAAGAAGGAGAAAAGGAAGCGGAAGAGAAGGGCTTCCAAGGCTGAGGAAAAAGCTTGTGCAAAAGGGCATGTGAATGAGCATGATGCATTTGGGGAACTGCAGAATTGGGGATGGCTAAAGGAGAGTGGGCTAGATGAAGCTAGAATTTAAGGAAATGAAGGGAATCATTTAAATTGGATAGAATATTGAAAGGGCATAGAAATTTTTAATTAGGAAAGTCCCAGCTAAGAATACTAAGCTCGTGTTGCATGTTATAAGTGATCAAAAGGGAGCCATGCAGAAGATAGCAGAATAGGATTCAGGGACCAGGATAATCTTGTATAATGACTGTTATCATGCTTGATTTTTACCTCTGCTTTTCAGAATGTGCTTTGTTTTGAAAGCTATAAATTATGTTTTACAGTATGCACTGAAGAAACCATATGGAGTTCTGTATAAAAAGTAAGTCATGATTTCTTTTATTTCACTTATTAAATTATATTGTTTCATTATAAAAGTAACAACCAACCACTTTATGGGAGATTTAGAAAAATATTTTGGTTAAAAAATACTACAGTTCCTTACATACGTAGCTATGAGTATTTTTATTTAATTTATTTATTTTAAAATATTTATTTATTTGGCTGCGCTGGGTCTTTGGTTGCGGCGTGCGGGATCTAGTTCCCTGACTAGGGATCGAACCCTGACCCCCTGCATTGGGAGCACGGAGTCTTAACTGCTGAACCACCAAGGAAGTCCTGCTATGAGTATTTAAAATTTGTTTGTTTCCTGTCTGTGTTTTCATTTGTACTGAATATCCTTACAGAGTTGTAATCATAGCATTATGTATTATTTTTAAATAGTAATAGACTTACAGAAAAGTTACAAAAATAGTAGCGTTCCCATATACCCTCTCCCAGCATCTCTTAATGTTATAACTTCCATAACCATAATACAGTTGTCAAAAGTAAGAAATGGACATTGGTACAGTAATGTTAATTAAATCATAGGCTTGATTTGGTTTGCACCAGTTTTTCCTTTTTCTTTTTTTATAAATTTATTTTATTTATTTATTTTTGTCTGTGTTGGGTCTTTGTTGCTGCGCACAGGCTTTCTCTAGTTGCAGTGAGCAGGGGCTACCCTTCGTTGCAGTGCGTGGGCTTCTCATTACGGTGGCTTCTCTCATTGTGGAGCACGGGCTCTAGGCGCGTGGGTTTCAGTAGTTGCGGCATGCAGGCTCAGTAGTTGTGGCTCACGGGCTCTAGAGCACAGGCTCAGTAGTTGTGGCGCATGGGCTTAGTTGCTCCGTGGCATGTGGGATCTTTCCGGACCAGGGCTCAAACCCATGTACCCTGCATTGGCAGACGGATTCTTAACCACTGCGCCACCAGGGAAGCCCCAGTTTTTTCATTAATATCCTTTTTCTCTTCCAGGATCCCAAATGTGTTCAGTTGTCGTGTCTCCTTAGTCTCCTCCAGTTTGTTACAGTTCCTCAATCTTTCCTTGTCTTTGATGACCTTGAAACTTCTGATGAGTGTTCGTCAGTTATTTTGTAAAATATCCTTCAGTTTACACTTGTCTTAAGTTTCTCATGAGTGGATTGAGATTATGCATTATGGGCAGGAGTACCACAAAAGTGATGTGCCTTTTTCAATAAATCATACCAGGGAGTACATGATGTCTTATTACTGTTGTTGTTAACCTTGGTTAAAGTGGTGTCTGCTGAGTGTCTCCACTGTAAAGTTTCTATTTTCCCCTTTGTAATTAACAAACTTTTAGAGGAGATACTTAGAGACTATGCAAATAAGCCTATTTCTCCTCAAACTTTTGTGTATTCATTTTAGCATTCATCAGTGGATCTTGTCTACAACAGTGATTACTGTGGTGTTCTAGTAGTGGTTTTCAATTTCTCTCATTCCCTCTGCGTTTATTAATTGGAATTCTGTAAGGAGAATCTGTCCCTTTTCCTCCATTTAATTACTTATTTATGTCAGTGTGGACTTACAGATATTTATTATGTTCTTTGGGGTTGTAATCCAGTGCTGTCATGATTTATTTATTTAATTTTTGGCTGTGTTTGGTCTTCGTTGCTGCGCGCGGGCTTTCACTAGTTGTGGCGAGCAGGGGCTACCCTTTGTTGCGGTGCGTGGGCTTCTCATTGCGGTGCTTGTCTTTGTTGCGGAGCAGGGGCTCTAGGCTCATGGGCTTCAGTAGTTGTGGCACGCACGCTCAGTAGTTGTGGCACATGGGCTTAGTTGCTCCGCGGCATGTGGGATCTTCCCGTACCAGGGCTCCAACCCTTGTCCCCTGCATTGGCAGGCAGATTCTTAACCACTGTGCCACCCGGGAAGTCCTGTCATGATTTATTTTGTTGCATAAATTGTTCTCCATTTGGCCATTGGGATCTCTGTCAGGTTGGCTTTTCAAAGTGCCCCCTGTGTTTGAGCACTTCCTTTCTGGCACCACAAGATGCTCTGGGTTCATCTTGTAGTTTTCATTGCCACGGCCTTGGAATCAGCCCTGATTCCATATATTGGAGACTGATAATTTAGAAACAGATCTATGCTCAGTTGCTACTGGAGTGTCATTGTCTCTAGGTCCTCTCAGCAGACAGAGTTTGAAAATAAATATTATGTACATTAACCTATGCATGTATGCATGTCTATATTTGTTTATATTTATTTATATATTAAAAAACCCTGAGTTGATACTGATACTTCCTAAAAATTCATGAGTGCATACTAGTGCTTCCAATTCCAGTCGAATACCAGAGACTTCATTCCAGCCTTTCTCCTTTTCTTCTTTGTATCTTCTATCTTCTGACAGTATGAAACCTTGCTTTTGTTATATTTACTTATTTGTGTAATTCTAGTAGTTTCAGAATTTCTAACCTTATAAGAAACAATTTTACTAACTAGAGTATGGAATTTATGTGCAGTTCTTTTTGTCTTTAACCTCACAACGTGCAGTAAAAATATTGTTTTCCAGTGTAAGTCAGGTTAGGTTATTTTTGCCCCTTCAGTGTGATTGTGTTATTCATTTATACTATAGTTAAGGTCATTTATTACAGTCTGTATTCTATTTTGGGTTTTCTATCACTTCCTGGTTTTTTTTTTTTTTTTTTGCGGTACATGGGCCTCCCACTGCTGTGGCCTCTCTCGTTGCGGAGCACAGGCTCCGGACACGCAGGCCCAGTAGCCATGGCTCACGGGCCCAGCCGCTCCGTGGCACGCAGGATCCTCCCGGACCGGGGCACGAACCCGCGTCCCCTGCATCTGCAGGCGGACTCTCAACCACTGCGCCACCAGGGAAGCCCCCTGGTGGTTTTTTTAATTTATGTATGTAAAATTTAGTGTTTGTGGTGTATACTTTCATGGGTTTTGACAAATACATTGAGTTGTGTCTGCCACTGCAGTCATGGTACAGAAACAGTTTCATTATTCTGACAATTCTTTTGTGCCTTTTTCATTTGTCTTGTAAGCATTTTTCTACTGATAGGTGTCCTTTATATATTATTTTTAATGCTAGTATAATGCCTATTAAATGGTTATACTAAAATTTACTTAACTGTTCCTTAACTTGAGGAAATTTTGATTTTCTTTTTTGTTGTTGTTGTTCTTATAAATAATGCTAAAATGGCCATTTTTTCACAAATGAGTTCTTCTTTTGTATTGGTTCCTACGTGAGATTTCTAGACGTGAGATTACTGGGTATAGCTTCATGCCCAATCTAGCATATTAACAGTAGTGCTTTTTGAGAAGTTTGGCAGAGTAAAATGTACGAGTTTCATGGGTCACTACCTACTTTTGGTTTGTTTTTTAAAATTAAGAAGTGAAAATGACATTTTGTTTAAACTTGCATTTTCCCTATGTTTCCAACAGGTCATATTTGCCTATTTGTGAATTGCTGTTAGCTGTTAATCATAAATGCTGCAGTAATTTTTCCTGATTTGTTTGTGTTGCATCATTTTTTTAAATACATTTTTTGTTTTTTACTGATTAAAAAAGTAATATATATTTATCTTAGATAGTTGGGATAAGAGTAAATAATCACCCATAGATAAGCACTATGTATATTTTCTCCTCATGCAGTTTTATATCTATATATCTTTGAACAAAATTGAGATCATGTGTATATGATTTTATTTCTCTTTAAATTCATAAAAATTATGAACTGCTTTATACTTTACTTACATGACTAAAAATCCAAAAATATACAGTGAAAATATAAACACACACTCTTCCCAGAACAGCCACTGTCATTAGTTTCTTATATGTCTTAACAGAATTTCTTTATGCATATTTAAGCAAATAAAAATACATAATCTTATTTTTCTCCCTTTTGCATGAAAGATAGCATTCTGCGTTTCTCTACCCACTGTTTCTCCATCTCCACTACTACTATTCCTGGTCCAACCCACCATTTTTTTCTTTCTCTCCTGGATTACTGTGATAGCTCCTTACTAACCCCTTCACTCTTGCTGTGGTACATTCCATCCGTATATAGCAGACAGAGCAGTCCTTTAAAAAGAACATTTGGGGCTTCCCTGGTGGCGCAGTTGTTGAGAGTCCGCCTGCTGATGCAGGGGACACAGGTTCGTGCCCCGGTCTGGGAAGATCCCACATGCCGCAGAGCGGCTGGGCCCGTGAGCCATGGCCACTGAGCCTGGGCGTCCGGAGCCTGTGCTCCACAGTGGGAGAGGCCACAACAGTGAGAGGCCCGTGTACCGCAAAAAAAAAAAAAAAGAACATTTGGGGCTTCCCTGGTGGCACCGTGGTTAAGAATACGCCTGCCAATGCAGGGGACATGGGTTCGAGCCCTGGTCCGGGAGGATCCCACATGCCACAGAGCAGCTGGGCCCGTATGCCACAGCTACTGAGCCTGCATTCTGGAGCCCGTGAGCCACAACTACTGAGCCCACGCTCCAGAGCTACTGAAGCCTGCACACCTAGAGCCCGTGCTCTGCAACAAGAAAAGCCACCACAATGAGAAGCCCGCGCACTGCAACGAAGAGTAGCCCCTGCTCACCGCAACTAGAGAAAGCCCGGGAAAAGCAACGAAGACCCAACGCAGCCAAAAATAAATAAATAAAATAAGTAAATTAAAAAAAAAAAAAAAGAACACTTGAATCCAATCATATCACTGTCTTGCCTAAAACCCCCCAGTGCTTCCTGTTACTCTTTTAATAACTTACGTTCCTTACCTTGACCAACAAGGCCCTACATATTCTGGGCCGAGTCTACATCTTTGACCTCATACCCCACCGTTAACCCTTTGTTCACTAAGCTCCAGTGACATTTGTCGTCTGTTTCTTGAATAGTCTAAGCTTGTTTCCATCTCGGAATCTTTTCTTATTCTGTTTCCTTTTCCTGGAATACTCTTAACCTCAAAACTTTTCCATGGCTAACTCCTCATTTATCAGGTCTCAGCTCAAATAATCATTTTCCATTCTTCACACTAACACAGTGCCCTGTTTTATTTTTGTCACAACAGATATTACTTTTTGAAATTGTTCATTTTTCCTCTAAAATGTAAGCTCCATGAAAGCAAGGATCTTGTTTGACATGGTATTATGGTATCCCTAGCTCCTAGAACAGTGCCTGGCACATAATAGGCACTAAATAAATATTTGAATGAATAAATATTCTTCTAGCTTCTTTTTTTTGATCATCTGAATATAAAATTATCTTAATATTTATTGCTATGGATGAATTATTAAGATTATTAAAATTAGGGTAACTTTTTTTAATATTAGGAAAAATATTACAAGACCGTTTGAGGATCAGACATCATTGGTAAGTAGAATCTTTCTGATTTAAGAAGGCATATAAGTGATTATTCAAACTAATTCATTTAATTTAATAGTACTCCTAATTTATGATTTTGAATTAGAAATCATCCTATGTGAGGGAATTTTAATGCAGAATGCAGGGGAAATAAGACTTTTATACTTTCAAAAAGATGACTATAGAGCTTACATTTCACTGAATGTTACGTATTCACTGCTTGCAAGTATATTGATAGAATTTTTAAAAATTGAATTACATTTTAAGTGCATAATTAATGGATTGTCAAAAGGAAGCTTGTTATGGATCTTTTTATAGAGCAAGTTTGATTTAAAAAAATTTTACTTTTCTTTTTTTGAGTGTTTTTAGAACAAGAAACACTACCCAAATGATTACTAACAATTGTCAGTTGCTTTACTAGAGTTAATCAAATTCCCGTTTGAGTGTATTAGCAATCAAAACTAAATGAAAAAGTCTAGTGAATGAAATCAGAAGATAAAAGGTGGTATATAATAAATGGAGAATGATGAGTGGACTCTGAGTATGTGATGATATTAGTTTCTTACTAAAGAAAATCTTAAGGGAATACGTGGATTAAACTATTTAAGTTGACTTAAAAAAAATCAGAACGTGATTATGTTCTCTTGACAGGACCGCCATTGCTTGTTCTTTTAGTTAGTGAATTTAAAAGAAAAAATGTTTGAAAAGAATCTCAATAACTAATTAGAAAACTGAAATTGAGCATCTTATCCTAATTTGGCAACTAACTGCAGTGAAAATTATATTAAGAAAATATTGTCAAAATAAACATTTTTTTTAATAAAATTGCTTTTATCATAGTCTTGGGTTTTTCACCGTCATTTTTGAAGAGATCATGAAAGTAAAAATGGAGGGTCTAACCCAGAAATCTCTCTCTTCCACACGTGACTTATCCAGGGCTGATTTTGTTTTGTGACACCATGGTGCTTTCAGTTGAGTGACCACTTTGTAGAAGTGTTATGTTGTAGAATCTGTAGCATTCTGTACTTTTTTTTCAATCCAGTGTCAATACGACAACTTTTCTTATACTTAAAATTGTGGCATTTCCTCTCTTTGATCTCCCACTTCCAGAGACAGGAGATATTTCATTGGCTGTAATAAATCTCAGACCACTAGAGCTCAAAATGACTGTGGAAACAGTGATCATGTTGGAAATTTGGTTGAATTCCTCCTCCTGACTGCCCATCCCCCAATAGCACATTTCTTACACTGTAATCTTGGAACTGTGCTTAGTACAAGAGTTAGCAAATATACCTCCTGTGGGCTAAATCCCTGTTTCTGTGAGGACCACAAGCTAAGAATGGTTTTTACATTTTTAAAGTTTTTTTTTTTTACACCATATAAAAAGTCTAAAATATATACTATCTAGTCTTTTGAAGATAATTTGTCTACTCTTGCTGTAGAATTTTAAGAAAAAGCGGACTTTATGGAGAAGGATGACAGATGAGTACTATATATATGTGAAAGGTAGTTTATGGAAAGCTTTGGGCTGTTAACATGAGAATGTAAAAAAAAATTTTTTTTAAGAAAGGATTTTCATTGATTTGGACATTTAAAAAACATTTCTGAACACATGCTTTGTGCCAGACACAGTGTAAGTTGCTTTCCCATATGACGTGTCACGTGGCCCTTGCAGATTTTTTCAGGAAGTGTTATTGTCTTTGATTTACACATGATAAAAGTAATTCTCAGAAAGGCTGACCAGATCCCATAGCAATTGGCAAAGCCAGAATTCTTGGACTTTCTGACTCTGTATCCTCTACATAGGGAGTGGATAGGCAAGTAGGTAGTTGTTTGTTCCTATTTGCTTCTGCTTAAACACTGGAATGAATGATAACCAAACGAGGGGCCCATACCTCAGGGGGTCTTGCACTCAATAAAGAAAAGTTGAGGACCGTGGTTGCTTCGAATGTTCTTTAACATTTTTGTCATTAATTTAGGAAGCTTTTCCAACTATGCTAGAACTAGACAAGAACACATTCACTCTAATTTTTGTGCTAAGATTGGGAATCTCAATAAACTGAATCAAAGTATGTAGGATATAAAGTATAGGCAGTAGTGTAGAAGGAGCTGTCCAGGATTGAAACCCCATAATTGTGTTTCCATCCCTCTCAAATCTGTAATAGAAGTCAATTTTTTTTTTTTTTTTTTTTGCGGTACTTGGGCCTCTCACTGTTGTGGCCTCTCCCACTGCGGAGCACAGGCTCTGGATGCGCAGGCTTAGCGGCCATGGCTCACGGGCCCAGCTGCTCCGCGGCATGTGGGATCTTCCCAGACCGGGGCACGAACCTGTGTCCCCTGCATTGGCAGGTGGACTCTCAACCACTGCGCCACCAGGGGAGCCCTCACATCTTTTTTATTCATTCATCTGTTGATGGACCTTTAAGTTGCTTGGCTATTGTAAACAGGGCTGCAGTGAACATTGGGGTGCATTTGAATTATAGTTTTGTCTGGGTATATGCCCAGGAGTGGGATTGCTCGTTCATATGGCAACCCTATTTTTATTTTTTAAGGAACCTCCATACTGTTTTCCATAGTGGCTGCACTTAGATTCCCACCAACAGTGTAGGTAGGAGGGTTCCCTTTTCTCCACACCCTCTCCAGCATTTGTTACTTGTAGACTTTTTAATGATGGCCATTCTGACTGATGTGAGGTGGTATCTCATTGTAGTTTTAATTTGCGTTTCTCTAATAGTTAGTGATGTTGAGCATCTTCTCATGTGCCTCTTGGCCATTTGTATATCTTCTTTGGAGAAATGTCTATTTAGGTCTTCTGTCCATTGTTTGATCAGGTTGTTTTTTTTGTTTTTTGTTTTTTTTTTTTTCAGGTTGGTTTTTTTGTTATTGACTTGTATGAGCTGTTTGTCTGTTTTGGAAATTAAGCCCTTGTCAGTCTCATTGTTTGCAAATATTTTCTCGAAGTCCGTAGGTTGTCTTTTTGTTTTATTTATGTTGATCAGTTCTAGTAGTTTTTGTGTGGAATCTTTAGGGTTTTCTATATATAGTATTGTGTCATCTGCATATAATGACAGTTTTACCTCTTCCTTTACAATTTGGATACCTTTTATTTCAAAGAGGTACAATTCTTAAGGTTCTTACATTTATGCATTGATTGAAGGACATTTCTTTGGTTTTACAGGAATTTTTTTCAAAGAAGTCAGATTGTTCTTTATTCATGTTTGGCTCCCATAATAAGAAGCGGCCAAATAATCTAGTAATAGGTAAATATCATTTACTTTTTAATACTTTTATTTTATAGAGTCAGTTCTGTGACTCAGATTAATTGATGGTATTGAGGATTCAGGAGTAGCCAGTTAGCACTGAACTAGTTTTTTATTTTCCTTGTGAGTGTGAATAAAATTTATTTTTACCTACCAGTCTTCAGGTAAAGAAGGGGCATGTAAATATCACCCTACCTCAAGTTGTGGAAGTTTTTCAAATATAAAACATATATCCTAAATCAGTATTAGAGTTAGAAAAAGAGAAGTAGCATACTCACACACACAAATTAACCCTTCCCTAATAAATACCTGTATAATGAATACATTTGAAAATAAACCCTTGCCCTGTATTGTGTATTGAGGCTTGGGCTGACATGCTCACTGGCTTAGGTAAAGCCCTTTACCCTCTGTGGGCCTTTATTTACTCTTCTGTAAAGTAAGGGAGTTTGGCTAAGTGATCTTTTAAGATCCTTTCCAGGTCCAAAGTTGCAACAGTACATTCTAGGTAGAGTTGAAAATTTAAGAAAGAAGAGACATGTTTGGGAGGTTTAAGGAGAAAGAAAAGAGGCAGCTGTTAGGACATTTTGAACACGCAGATAAGTAGGTGAATATAAGGCAGCTGTTTGGGAAAAAATAAATGGTTAAAAGAAAATGTATTTTCCTTCTAGGTCGTATGTATGACTACCATGTGCTGGATATGATTGAAGTAGGTATCGAGAAGTTTGTCTCCCTTAAAGATATTAAGGTAAGATACTGATCATAAAAATAAGCATTTTATAACGTTGCTCTTGGGCAATAGTGACATCTTGTGGTGAAGAGTAAAGATACAGACTTAAATAAGAAAGAACTTTGGTTTTATTCTAGTGTGCTCTAAACTAAAAAGCACAATTTCATTTTACCTTTAAAAAGAGAGAGATGTTTACAGCATATAACACATATGTAGGCAGTTAGACTTAGAGTCATTACTAACTTCTTGTCTAGGCCCCATAGTTGAGATGCTCTCCTCTCCCTCTGAATTATCACAGCACCCATTTTATGTAACCTCAGAAATACCACAATTTTCTTTCTTTCTTTCTTTTCTTTCTTTCTTTCTTTCTTTCTCTCTTTCTTTCTTTCTTTCCTTTCTTTCCTTCTTTCTTTCTTCTTTTTCTTCCTTCCTTCCCCTTCCTTCCTTCCTTCCTCTCTTTCTTTCCTCCTTCCTTCCGTCTTAATTGTATTTATTTATTTATTTATGGCCGTGTTGGGTCTTCATTGCTGTGCACAGGCTTTCTCTAATTGCAGCGAGCAGGGGTTCTGCTCTTCATTGCAGTGCGCGGCTTCTCATTGTGGTGGCTTCTCTTGTTGTGGAGCATGAGCTCTAGGTGCGCGAGCTTCAGTAGTTGTGGCATGTGGGCTCAGTAGTTGTGGCTCGCAGGATCTAGAGCACAGGCTCAGTAGTTGCGGTGCACGGGCTTAGTTGCTCCATGGCATGTGGGATCCTCCCGGACCAGGGCTCGAACCCATATCCCGTGAATTGGCAAGCGGATTCTTAACCATTGCGCCACCAGGGAAGTCCCCACAGTTTTCAAAGTGAGCCCTGTTTTAAACCTAGGAAGCTTTGGCTGATCCTACAGTATTTTGGCTGCTGGGAACCAAATTGCTAGCTCACTTTTCCCCTTGAGGACTTGCATCTTTGTGTCTCCTTTGTTTGAATGGAATTATGAAACAGAAAGGCAAGAAAACTGTCCTAATGCAGTTCCTGGATCCAAATTGGGCTTCTGCTCCCTCAGACCTCTGCTCCTGGCTTAATCTAGTCCATCAAATACATTATTTCACTTAAGATCTCTTAGCTACCCTCTAAGGCTGAAATTATTTTCCCTATTATATAGATTTGGTGACTGAGGCCCAGAGGAATTCCACTGGTGACCTGGAGTCATACATACAGTAAATGGTATAATGAAGATTAGGACTGAAGGGCTTTGAAAGAAAGGATATTGAAGTTTGTAATGGAAAGTTACATAATTGTTCTCAGTCTGTGGGTCTTTGTATAGTTGAAAGAATTATAGCAAATATATAATCACTCCTTTTCCCAGCCTCCCCTAAGAAGAGGACATGCCTTCTAGGTTTCCTGTGTGTTTGAAAAAAGGCTCTTACCAGATCCCTACTTGGTTAGCTATACCACCTTCCTCAGGTACAGGGCAGAACAGTGAGGTTGGATTTGGAGGCAGAACACTTGGGTTTGAGGCCTTTCTTGGTCAGTTAGGTAGCATTTGTGACCTGACATTCAGTTACTTCCCTGACCCACAATTGCAATCAAGTATTAAACAGGTATAACAACATCAAACGAGATAATATATGTGAAAATGCTTATCAATGAATTTAATATATTGAAAGGTATTTTGAAAACTGTATAAACTGTGATACTTTATTATGGATGCCATCATTTTATTACAGTTTATTACAGGTTGTCTTTGGGGCTGTGTGTGAATCCCTGGAGATGAGCAGTACCACTGCTGTTAGCATGGTTACCAGTTAGTGGGTGTGAGCAGTGGCTGATGCCTGCATGCCAATCCCTCTGCTCTTTCCACTTCCCTTCCAAAGCAAAGAAATACCCCGTCACTGTGCAGCTTCTAAACTGAACCACAAAATCAGTATCGTTTGGCAGGTGTATTCTTAACAAGAACCATTTAAATTGAGTACTAGATCTTGTGGCTGTGTCGTGCGCGTGAGCGCCGTAGGGCCAGGGAGGCACCAGCTGCCGCGCAGGGCGGAGGCCGAGGCTGCAGCTTGAGGGAGGCCCTGGTCCCTCTGCACCTGTGTATGGCAGAGCTGGTGTGAGACCAAGAGACAGTCCTTCCCAGCCGCCGGGATCATCAAGAGTTTTGGCCGGAACTTTGAGCACACACCGAAATAGTGAGGAGCCAGGTGAAAAGCACAGATGATGGTGCTGAAACGGATTAATAAGGAACTTAGTGATTTGGCCCGTGACCCTCCAGCACAGTGTTTTGCAGGTCCAGTTGGGGATGATATGTTTCATTGGCAAGCCACAATTATGGGACCTAATGACAGCCCATATCAAGGCAGTGTATTCCTTTTGACAGTTCATTTTCCTACAGACTACCCCTTCAAACCACCTAAGGTTGCATTTACAACAAGAATTTGTCATCCAAATATTAACAGTAATGGCAGCATTTGTCTCGATATTCTAAGATCACAGTGTTCTCCTGCTTTAACTATTTCTAAAGTTCTTTTATCCATTTGTTCACTGCTATGTGATCCAAACCCACGTGACCCTCTAGTGCCAGAGATTGCACGGATCTATGAAACAGAGATAAGTACAACAGAATATCTCGGGAATAGACTCAGAAGTATGCCATGTGATGCTACCTTAAAGTCAGAATAACCTGCATTATAGCTGGAATAAACTTTAAATTACTGTTCCTTTTTTGATTTTCTTACCCGGCTGCTCCCCTATCAGAACTCATCTTCTTTAATTTTATTTTTTGTTTACCTCCCTCCATTCATTCACATGCTCATCTGAGAAGACTTAAGTCCTTCCAGCTTTGGACAATAACTGCTTTTAGAAACTGTAAAGTAGTTACAAGAGAACAGTTGCCCAAGATTCAGAATTTTTTAAAAAATGGAGCATGTGTATTATGTGGCCAGTGTCTTCACTCTAACTTGGTTATGAGACTAAAACCATTCCTCACTGCTCTAACACGCTGAAGAATCATCTGAGGGGGAGGGAGGTGGATGCTGAGTTATCACATCAAAGGAAGCAGCATTATTCTAGCAGCATCCATTCATGTGTAAGCCTTCCACTGTTAGAGATTTGAGGTTACATGATATACTTTATGCTCGTAAGTGACGTGGCTGGAAAATTGGTATTGAATTTATAGCATCAGCAGGACAGAAAATGTGATGTATTTTATGCATGTCAACAAAGGAATGACCTGTTTTACAGAGAATGGAAATTGGAAGTCAAACACCCTTTGTATTCCAAAATAGGGTCTCAAACATTTTGTAATTTTCATTTAAATTATTAGGAGGCTTGGAGCTATTAGTTAATCTATCTTCCAGTACACTGTTTAATATAGCACTGAATAAATGATGCAAGTTGTCAATGGATGAGTGATCAACTAATAGCTCTGCTAGTAATTGATTTATTTTTCTTCAATAAAGTTGCATAAACCAATGAGTTAGCTGCCTGGATTAATCAGTATGGGAGCAATCTTTTGTAAATGCAAAGCTGTTTTTTGTATATACTGTTGGGATTTGCTTCATTGTTTGACATCCAATGATGATGTAGAGTTCTAGAGAGTGAATATTTTGCCATGTTCAGTTAAAAGTGTGCAGTCTGTTACAGGTTGACACATTGATGGACCTGATTTATGCAGAATTAATAAGCTATTCAGATAGTGTAGCTTTAGTATGCTGCACATGATACTGGCAGCCCGGGGGTTCATAGATGGACTTGGGACCCAGCAGTTTTCAAATGTGTATATGGAGTTTAAGAAATTTATTTTCCAGGTGCAACCCCCATCTAACTAAATTTTTTCTTCACCTTGTACACTTGACAGCTGAAAAAACCATAACATTGGAGTAATAATGGGTCAAAATTTACAAAATAAAGTACTGTTTTGGTGTGGGGAAAAAAATAAAAATAAAAAATTGAGTACTAAATTTTCACTCATGGAGCATATCCATAACTATAAAATTCATTAATTGATGAGAATGTGCTTACATTGGCAATTCCTACATAGACTATTAGCCAGTCCCCTTCACTTTGACCCCGTTATTTGGCTACAACCTCGTATTTTTAGTTTGTTCTGGAGTTGCATGTTTTGTTGTACTTTCCTTCCATATTTATTTCTTCTTTATTTCTACCTCCTCGTTTTTAAGACATCTTTACCAGGTATTTCTTCTCTTACTTGCCCACTTTTATTGCCAAGCCTCATCCCTCTATTAACTCTTAAGCAACAGGTGATTAGACTCTACCAGGAAATAGAGTGATTATTCTAGAAGCCTGTTTTCTAAGATGGCCAAAATTCTAGGGGTGGTTATTCTGCATAAAATAAGCCTAAGAAATGAGATGATTTAAAATTAAAGGTTAGCTGGGCACAGGTGGAACACAGAAGAGTCATTGGGTCTGGAAGGTCTATTCAGGCCCACAATCAGACAGACAGATTTTAGGCCCATCTCCTAAGTTTAAACAGTTCAGGTTCGTGTTGGAAGCAGAGAATGTCAACAAGAGTGGTCATGGTGAACAGCGAAGCAACACGTGACCTCTGGTCCAAGGGCAGAGGATGTTTGTTTGTTTGTTGTCCTGTCTCCCCCTACCCCCTCCACTTGGATAATCCTTGATTAGTGTCAGAGCAGAGATATTAGAATCAGTGGGAAGCTCAGACCGATTCTTCTTCCTCCATAAATTAACCCTTCAGTTAAAGAATTTTTTCTATTTGATTTTTTCTTTCACTTTGGTAAAACAAAAATTCACATTCTTTTTGGTATAGAAAATCCAGAACTAGGGAGTTCCCTGGCGGTCCCGTGTTAGGACTCCACACTTTCACTGTCGAGGGCTCGGGTTCATTCCCTGGTGTGGAAGCTAAGATCCCACAAGCTGTGTGGTGCAGCCAAAAAAAAGAAAGAAAAGAAAATCCAGAGTGAGACAAAATATCTTTTAGAGTAGAGCTTCGATCCTGCTGAGTGAGGATTGCCCATATTTTCTGTAGCTTGTATAACATTATATTGCTTCCCATGTTAATGTTTAGTTGGTAGTTCAGTTTAGCTTTCATTTAAAAATACTGCTGGTGTGACATAGTAGGAAAGGCACATTGTTACAAATAATTCAAAGAAATTAAATTTATTTTGACTCTGAGATGTTGGCTGTTAGAGGGCTGTGTTTGTTTTGCCGCAGGTTTAGCTTTTTATTTTATTCTTTGCATAGAAAGTGATAAAAAGTAGCTTACATCATTCTTTAATCACTTATTAATTTGGCACTAAGAGGGAGTGGAATGAAAAATCATTTTTTAGTATAAAAATCTGTAAATTAAAAAATCCCCACTCTGGTTTTAAGTCTAAAATCAGTGTTCATAGGGACATCCTTGGTGGTCCAGTGGTTAAGGCTCCACGCTTCCACTGCAGGGGGCACGGGTTCAATATCTGGTTGGGGAACTAAGATTCTGCATGCTGTACCGTGTGGCCAAACTAAATAAATAAATAAAATCAGCATTCATAGACATAGTTTTAGGACAGTTAAGAAAATGTGAAAATGAGTCACTGTATATCAGCGGTCCCCAACCTTTTTGGCATCTGGGACCAGTTTCATGGAAGACAAGTTTTCCACAGATGGATGGGGGGATGGGGAATGGTTCAGGCAGTAATGCGCGATGGGGAGCAGCAGATGAAGCTTCACTCGCTCGCCTGCCACTCACCTCTTGCTGTGCGGCCCGGTTCCTAACAGGCCGAGGACTGATGCCAGTCCAGGGATTGGGGAGCCCTGCTATATATAAATATTGACTGCTTTAAAATCAGCATATAAACAATTTAGACTTGATAATTATGTAATTACTTTTTTTATTTCCTAGAATAGTAAATGTCCGGAGGGAACAAAACCCATGTTAATATTTGCAGGTGATGATTTTGATGTAACAGAAGACTACAGAAGGCTAAAAAGCCTTCTTATTGGTAAGTATTTTAATACATATCTGCAGGATAGCTCAGGTAGGCATTCTAAGAGTTGCCATTGGTCGTGGCAGTTTGCAACTTCACTCTAGATATACAGCTTTTTCTCTTTGATCTCTTTTTCTCCTTTTCATTATTTTGTTTATTCCCCACTAGAAGCAGGAGAGAGTTAAAAGGATGCTATACTCTATAGATCATTATTACTTTTTGATGGTATAGTAACTTTGGTAGCAACCTGTTTAATGCTTGCACCCGTCTCCTGTCATTATTGGCATTATTAAATTAAATTTAGAAAATTGAAAAGTTAAATTTTCGAGATTATTATACATCATCCACTTCCAATTCAAAAACCTCTATTAGTTTTTCTTAGTCTGATATACAAGGCTTTTCACACTATAACCCCGTATAACTTGCTTTCTTAATCTCCACCAATTTCATTCCTCCCTTTTCCATTTAAAAAAAAACAAAAAAAACCTTGTAAGGTTGTTTTAAAGGTGATTGGTTCTTAGTGAACTCTGCTCATTCCTAATGTTTTATCTAATGACTACATTACTTTTTGTGTGTTCACAAGCCACCTTCTTAAAATCCAATATACAATATATAGTTATTGTCTGAGATTGATGTTAAATTTACCAATTTTAAACCACTTTTTCTCTCCTTTTTTGAAAAGCTGACATTATTGTTCTCCATGGTTTCTTAACGGTTACTAATACTTAATATTGTGTGATCACATCTGCCAGCTCTGTTCTTACTCTGGAAGGTAATTTAGTTCATCTCTAGAGATATGAACTCTTCTTATACTTAGTGGCATTTTCTGAAGTTTAAATAATTTATTCTATTTGAGCTTTTCTTGCACCATTCTTACAAGCTATGGCTTAACTTTTTTGGTTGCCCTTCTTTTGGATTTTTATATACTTTGCCCTAGATGACTTTTGAAAAGTTGGTGGGGGATATATTATAAATTATATACATGCTTTTTACAAATCTGAGCCAACCAAAGAATGTTTGTGGGCAGACACATTGCTTTCGGTTTTCCTTATTGGGATTAGTTATGCTCTTATTGTTAGGAATACAGTTTTCGGGACTTCTCATTTCTCTTGTTCATAATGGCTATTTTTGAAAAACTAAGTATCACTGTTACCTGTTTAATCCTTACTAAAATGCTTGAGTTTGGTAACATTTCATTTTACAGATGGGAAGTTGGAGGCTCAGAGAGGTTAAGAGCCATTAAGTAGGTGAAGCAGAATCAAAACCCAAAGCCTGTGCTTTTCTTCTTCTGCTCTTCATCCTGCCCACGGTGAATAATTCCTTTGCAGAGTCTTTGCTATAGGTTCTTACCTCTGTTTTCCATGAATTAAAAAAAAAAAAGAAAAGGGACTTCCCTGGTGACGCAGTGGTTAAGAATCCGCCTGCCAGTGCAGGGGACACGGGTTTGATCCCTGGTCCGGGAAGATCCCACATGCCACGGAGCAACTAAGCCCGTGCACCACAACTGCTGAGCCTGCGCTCTAGAGCCTGTGAGCCACAACTACTGAGCCTGCGTGCCACAGCTACTAAAATCCATGCACCTAGAGCCTGTGCTCCACAAGAGAAGCCACTGCAATGAGAAGCCTGCATTGCACGTTGCACCGCAACGAAGAGTAGCCCCCACTCACCTCAGCTAGAGAAAGCCCGCACGCAGCAACAAAGACCCAACGTAGCCAAAAAAATAAATTAATTAAAAAAAAATCATACATGGAAGACAGCGACCAACATTTCTTTGAATATTACATAGCCCAAAACATCAAGGGAGTTTTTTTTAGCCAAGATTCCTAGTAGTTGTACTGCGTTGGCTCAGATTTCCTGCTTTTTTCCCCTTGTTCTTCTGTATAATTATTATTAGTGAGGGAATTACTTATAATTTGTTATAACAGAGCTTTGTTGCTTCTGTTTAAATGGTTTTATCTTACTATTTTGTGCTTCCACTAGATGGCAGGAATAACCACATGATGCAGTAATGAGAGGGAGGGAGTGAAAACCAAAAAGGAATTAAGAAAGAAGAAAGACAGGTAGCAGGATGGAGTGACATTGTCTGGCACTAAGCAAAGTTGAGTTTTTAATATAAATAAGAAGTAAGAAAGTTGCAGAGTTCTTGGTTTGTGTTGTGTGTTCAAATGAAATAATGTAGAGCAGTAGGTAAAGAGAATTTTATCAAGGGCTTTTTTCCTGTTTGGAAGTTGTGTTTTTGTTTTCTTTTTGTAATTGGCCAGAAAGAAAAGTTACTTCAGTATTTTCATGCCAGATACCCATTTTGTTCATTCGAATTTTGCTTCTCTTTTGCTTTAAACATTATATAGATTTGTAGTTAATCTTAGCAGGTCCTGCTTTTCTTTACAGAAAACCAGTGCCTGTTTTTTGATTCAGTCCATCCTAATTTTTTTTTTTTTAATTCTCGTTGTGCCGTGTGGCTTGTGGGATCTCAGTTCCCCAAAAAGGACCAGGGATTGAACCCAGGCCACAGTAGTGAAAGTGCCAAATCCTAACCACTAGATCACCATGGAACTCCCAGTCCATCCTACTTTTTATGGTTATTTTTTAGTATGACTACTCCTCGTATATAAAGATGATAATGAATCAAGTAATAGGTTAGTTTTATTAAGTGTCCCTTTAAAGCCTACCTTTAACTTAACTACCTAACTGGGTTTTTTTTTTTTTTTTTCTTCATTGCCTTTGTCTATATTAGTGGTCATATCTACATCTGTGGTCATTGTTATAATTTTTTTTTAACCTTTCTCATCTCCTAATTCTTATTCCACTTTAATACATATAATAATGAAAATAACTGCCATAGATTAGGTCAGGTAATTTATTAAATTTAATCCTTTCTACAGCTCTACAGAGATAATTGTATTAGTCTGCTCAGGGTGCCATACAAAAGACCATAGACTGGGTGGCTTATAAGCAACAGAAATTTATTTTCTCACAGTTCTAGAAGTCCAGGTTTCTGGTGAGGACTTTCTTGCTTTGTGCTTACAAGGCTTTTCCTTGGGGAGGAAGGGAAGGAGGGAGATAGACAGAGGAAAGAGGGGTTTAAGTTTTCTGTTGTCTCTTCTTATATGGACTCTAATCCTATGGGAGCAGACCCTACCCTTATGACATACCTCATTTAACCTTAAGTACTTCCTTAGAAGCCTTATTTCCAAATATAGTCACACTAGAGGTTAAACAAACATTCAGTTCATTATGGTAATATTATTCCCATGTTGTGGATGAAGAAATTGAGACCAGTTCACTGATGTCCAGAGTGAAGAGTTAGTAAGTGTCAGAATCAGGATCTTATCCATTCTCTGACTCCACATCCCCCAGTCTTTCCCGTCAACACCCTGGTCATCCTCCTGTGCCCTTTCCCAGTGTTTTTACTCATGGACACAGTCACACTAAAGGTGTTATTTTTGCTTGGAATTGATCCATTGAAAAAATGTCCAAACTGGGGCTTTCTTTCTAATTATAACCAATTTATCTGCTACCCCCTTATTTCTGTTTAACCAGGTTTTTCTCCTTATCCCTATTCTCATAATATCTTCCTTTTTACCTCAACCATCATTCCTGCCCAGTTTAGGGTCAGCCTTTTTGACAGTGCTCTGAGTTTCAACACATTTTAATCCATCACCCCCTTGATGTTTTAGACTCCTCTTGTACTTTAATTGCTCCAGTCCTGGAATCAGCTATTTCTGTAAGGATCCTGGGTTTTTTTTAAGTGAGATGATTTTAGAAATCACATTTTGTGTGCTAGGGAGTATTTCTGGGTTGGTCATTGTTTCTAGGCTTTTTCAGTGGACAGAACTATGAGATTTATTTGTTAAGATAAAATATATCCTGAGTTCATACTGAAACTTCTAACTCAAATTTAGGACAGAAGGATATGTACACGTACATACCTTCTTTCATCCATGACAAAAATCCAGGTTCTCAATGACTCCAACATAATGATGCATTTACTTTATACTGTACTACACATACAACAGTCTCAGAATAAAATACTGTTATTACTACTGGTAGTATGAATATTGAGTGCAACTGAATGGTGTTTGGTTTCTTTTGTGTGTGTGGTTTTTTTTTTTTGCAGTGCTGTATGTCTATATATCCTATTAGGAATATGGTCAAATTACTGTGTTTTGAAGTCATTTGAAACAGTCCTTTTCTGTATGATTATGCCTTCAGCCCAATACACAGGTTCATTTCATTTTGTTTTCAATTTTTAGGGATAACTTTATTAAGTTTTTTCATTATAAATTATTTTTTGGGGTATGATTTACATACAATCAAGTGCACGTATTTATTTTTAAATTCTTTTTTTAATTCTTTTTTTTAAAGTTTTATTTTTTGGCTGCATTGGGTTTTTGTTGCTGCGCACGGGCTTTCTCTAGTTGTAGCAAGTGGGGCCTACTCTTCGATGCGCAGGCGGTGGCTTCTCTTGTTGCGGATCATGGGCTCTAGGCGCGCGGGCTGCAGTAGTTGTGGCATGCAGGCTCTAGCGCACAGGCTCAGTAGTTGTGGCGCACAGGCTTAGTTGCTCCGCGGCATGTGGGATCTTCCTGCACCAGGGATCGAACCCTGCATTGGCAGATGGATTCTTAACCATTGCGCCACCAGGGAAGTCCAAATGCACATATTTAAAGTTTTAAAATTTAATGGATTTTGACATATTTATATACCTCTAAAAACACCACTGCAATCAAGATATAGAACCTTTCCACCACCCCCCAGAATTTCCCTGTGCCCTTTGGTAATCCATTATTTTTCTCTATTCTAAGCAAACATTGATCTGCTTCCTGTCATTTTTGCATTTTCCAGAATTTAGGTAAATGGAATCATAGAGTATGTACTTTTCTTGGCCTGACTTCTTTCACTCAGTTTGTTTTGAGATTCATTCATGTTGTTGTATGTATCAATCCTCCATTTCTTTTTATAACTGAGCAGTATTCCATTTATAGCTATTCTGCCGTTTGTTTATACCTTCATCTGTTGATGGACATTTAGATTGATTCCAGCTTTTAATTATTACCAGTAGAACTGCTATGAACATTTATATACAAATTTTTGTGAGGACCTATGTTTTCATTTCCTTTGGGTGAATACCTAGGAATAAAATGGTTGGATCATTTGAATAGCGTATGTTAAACATTTTTTTTTTTTTGCGTGGGCCTCTCACTGTCGTGGCCTCTCTTGTTGCGGAGCACAGGCTCCAGACGCACGGGCTCAATAGTTGTGGCTCATGGGCCCAGCTGCTCCGTGGCATGTGGGATCCTCCCAGACCAGGGCTCGAACCCGTGTCCCCTGCATTGGCAGGCAGATTCTCAACCACTGCGCCACCAGGGAAGCCCTATGTTAAACATTTTTAAGAAACTGCCAAACTGTTTAACATGGTTGCACTATTTTGCATTCCCACTAACTGTAGGGGCTCCATCTCCTTGTCAATACTTGGTAGGCCGTTCTTTTTAATTTTAGTTACTCTAATAGGTGTTGAATACTGACAGTAATATGTTTCCAAAGTCAAATCTACAAAATAAAGGAGTGGTAGTGTTGCAGTTTTAATTTGCATTTTCTGGTGACTTATAAGGTTGAACATCTTTTCATGTGCTTATTGGCCATTTGTATATCTTTGGTAAAGTGTGTGTTCAGATCTTTGCCTGATTTTTTTATTTGGTTATTTGTCTTTTTATTGGGTACTAATGTGGAAGAGTGTGTGTGTGTGTGTGTGTGTGTGTGTGTGTGTGAGAGAGAGAGAGAGAGAAGTCTTTTGTCTGTCTGACATATATCTTTGAATATTCTCTCCTGGACTGTGGCTTGCCTTTTTGTTTTATTGATTTATGTATTTATTTATTGGCCACACCATGCAGCATGTGGGATCTTAGTTCCCCAACCAAGGATTGAACTCGCTCCCCCTGCAGTGGAAGCACGGAGTCTTTAACCACTGCACCACCAGGGAAGTCCCTTGCCTTTTTGTTTTTAATGATGTCTTTTTTAAAAAAAAATTTTGTATCGAGATATAGCTGATTTATAATATTATGTAAGTTTCAGGTGTACAACATAGTGATTCACAATTTTTTTTTTTTTTTTTTTTTTTGCTGTACGTGGGCCTCTCACTGTTGTGGCCTCTCCCGTTGCGGAGTACAGGCTCCGGACGCGCAGGCTCAGCTGCCATGGCTCACGGGCCCAGCCGCTCCGTGGCATGTGGGATCTTCCCAGACCGGGGCACGAACCTGTGTCCCCTGCATCGGCAGGCAGACTCTCAACCACTGCGCCACCAGGGAAGCCCAATTCACAATTTTTAAAGATTATGCTACACTTACAGTTATTATAAATTGTTGGCTATATTCCCTGTGCTGTACAGTATATCCTTGTAGCTTATTTATTTTATGCATAGTAGTTTGTACCTTTAAGCCCGTGTCCCTCTCTTGCCCCTCGCCTTTCCCTCTCCCTACTGGTAACCACTGGTTCTCTATATCTGTGAGTCAGCTTCCTTTTTGTTATGTGCACTAGTTTGTTGTATTTTTTAGATTCCACATACAAGTGATATCATACATTGTCTTCCTCTAATTTCACTTAGCATGATGCTCTCCAAGTCCATCCATGTTGCTGCAAATGGCAAAATTTCATTCTTTTGATGGCTGAGTAGTATTTCATTGTATGTATGTGTGTGTGCGTGTGTGTGCATGTGTGTGTATGGACACTTAGGTTGCTTCCATATCTTGGCTATTGTAAATAATGCTGCTGTGAACATTGAGGTAGTACATGTATCCTTTCAAATTAGTGTGTTGTTTTCTTTGGATATGTACCCAGGAGTGGAATTGCTGGATATGATAGTTTTATTTTTAGTTTTTTAGGAACCTCTATATTGTTTTCCTCAGTGCCTGTAGAACTTACATTCCTACAAGGACTCCATTTTCTCTACATCCTCACTAACATTTGTTATTAGTGGTCTTTTTGATGATAGCCATTCTGACTGGTGTAAGGTGATATTTCATTGTGCTTTTGATTAGCATTTTTCTGATGATTAGCAGTGTTGATCATCTTTTCATGTGCCTGCTGGCCATCAGTATGTGTTCTTTGGAAAAATGTCTAGTCAGGTCTTCTGCTTTTAGGTTTAAGTAGGTCCCATTTGTTTATTTTTGCTTGTGTTTCCTTTGCCTTAGGAGACAGGTTCAAAAAAAAATATTGCTACGATTTATGTCAAAGAGTGTTCTGCCTATGTTTTCTTCTAGGAGTTTTGTAGTTTCTGGTCTTACATTTAGATCTTTAATGCATTTTGAGTTTATTTTTATATATTGTGTGAGAAAATGTTCTGATTTCATTCTTTTACGTGTAGCTGTCCAGTTTTCCCAGCACCATTTACCAAAGAGATTTTTCAACATTGTATATGCTTGCTTCCTTTGTCATAGATTAATTGACCTTAAGTATGTGAGTTTATTTCTGGGCTCTCTATTCTGTTCCATTGATCCATGTAACTTTTTCTGTCTGTCTGAAGTCAGGGAGCATGATTCCTCCAGCTCTGTTTTTTCTCAAGATTGTTTTGACTATTTGGGTCTTTTGTGTTTCCATACACATTTTAAAATTATTCTAGTTCTATGGCATTGGTATTTTGATAGGGGTTGCATTGAATCTATAGAGTATTATGGTCATTTTAACAATATTAATTCTTCCAATCCATGAACACAGTATATCTTTCCATGTGTTTGTGTTGTCTTCAATTTCTTTCATCCATGTCTTACAGGTTTCCAAGTATAGGTCTTTTAACTCCCTAGGTAGCTTTATTCCTAGGTATTTCTCTGACAGTGTGCTGTTAGTGTATAGAAATGCAACAAATTTCTGTGTGTTAATTTTATATCCTGCAACTTTACTGTATTCATTGATGAACTCTAGTAGTTTTTTGGTGGCATATTTAGGATTTTCTGTGTATAGTATCATGTAATCTGCAAACAGTGATGTCTTTTAAAGAGCAGAAATTTTAAATTTTTGTGAAGTGTACTTTATCCAATTTTTTTCTTTAATGGTTGTTCATACAGTGTTTTGTTTAAGAAACCTTTGCTTATCCCAAGATTGCAAAGATTTTTTTCTCTTATAAATATTTTTTTGAAGTCTTATAACTTTAGATCTTACATTTAGGTTTATGATCCATTTTGAGTTAATGTTTGTATATGATGTGAGGTAAGGGTCAATGTTCTTAAAACTTTCTACCTCATTTCATTCTTTTTTTGTTTTTTTTTTCTTTCTTAAAAGCTTATGGAAAAAGCGCATGCCTATAAGGTTTGCATTACAAAAACTGTTTCAGGGGAGACTGGAATGTACATATCTTGTTCCCCAGAATGACTCTGACTTCAATAATGCTGCCACAACCGTGAGTGGGGCTTTATTAAGTTGGCCACTGAAGGAGAGTCAGGTTTTGGCAAAACTATGGGAAAGTTCTTCATTAATTAAAATCAATTTTTAGATCAAAATACCTTGAAAACGTACATATTTGGTTTATAAAAGTACCCCCAAGGGATTTTTATTTGTGGTAGTAAGGAAGGGTGGTGTGTACAAAGGGTATGCACACTTAACGTCTGCTTTATGTATGTTAGTGATGTGATTTTCTTTTAGTTATCTGTAAGAAGGAAAAAGCAAACTGTAAAAGATGTATATGTCCATGCACATGGAGATAATTCCCATCTTATGAGCTAATGGGAGGAGGGAAGCAAGTGCTGAGTGGCTACAGATTGGGACAGAATGAGATATTTCCTGTTTATGACATCACCTGTCTTAGGGCACCTCTTCCTAAGTAATTAATTTGGATGACCCTTTTATGCCTAACTTTTTCTTAGCTAGATGTTATTCATGTGTTCCCATTTAGCCTCCCCCCAAGTTCAGTCTTTTTATCTGTAAAAATGAGGTGACCAAACTTGTTTGCTGTTTTCCAAACTCTTTTCATTCATGTGCCACCTTCATAACGTTAGCCATGTCTGTGTAGTATCCATAGCATTGTTCACTGGAGATTTTTCTTTAAATTGACTCCTCTTTTTATTTTTTATTTTTATTTATTTTTTTTGCGGTACGTGGGCCTCTCACCGCCGTGGCCTCTCCCGTTGCAGAGCACAGGCTCCGGACGCACAGGCTCACCCAGCCGCTCCACGGCATGTGGGATCTTCCCGGACCGGGGCACGAACCCGTGTCCCCTGCATTGGCGGGCGGACTCTCAACCACTGCGCCACCAGGGAAGCCCCTGACTCCTCTTTTTAAAAGGAAACCCTATGTCCCTACTCTCAGTGCAAAATGGTGTATGATAACATAAATAATGCATTGTAGATTATATCTGCCTGTGTATCATTTAAAATTATCTCATATGTGCCACTTGGGTATTATTACCACTCTGTGGGAAAACAGTCTACTCATTGATCTTGATGGTTCTTTTCTGGCTTTGACACTAGATAGCTTTTCTTTGCTCATATAATTGAGATACCTTGTTAGAATTTTCTTGTTTGTTGGCGTCTGCCATATGACAAACACTAGTTCAATTTAATAGTCAAAGTTTGAACAGCCATTTTTATAGACTTTTGCCATCTTAACCTGTCTGTCTTAGTTGATTAAAATTGTATACCTTGTTTTACATTTTCTAAAAAATTACTGTTCACAATAAACCTGTTATACTCTGGTGCTGAGCATTGGCTTAGAGGGAGAACTGCAAAACTGAAAAATTACATGGCTCAGTGAATTAAACAGAAATACAGTCATGAGATTAAATGGTAGAGGGGTGGGACCATCAGATTTTTCAGGCATGAGTTTTTGTGCTGCTTTTTAGATGAGATACAGAGAGTTGCGTTTAGAGTGCAGCTGATTTGTAACAATTAATCTTAATTAGTCTTTTAATTAAGATTTTAATTAATCTTTTAATTAATTAAAGTTAATTAATTTTAATTAGTCTTTTAATTAATCTTTTAAAATTTTTAATTAATTAATTATTTTAATTAATTTTAATTATTTTTAATTGATCTTTTAATTAATCTTGATTAATCTTTTTTTTTTTTCCCCAAACAACCTGATGTGTGCTTTTAGATTTCTTCAGAGGCCCCACAGTATCAAATGTCCGTCTGGCTGGTTTAGAGTATGTTCTGCACTTCACTGCACTGAATGGGAAGATTTACTTTCGAAGCTATAAGTAAGTGCATTTCTTAGCATGTTTTTGTTAATCCTCAGGGTTAGCATTTTAGTGTGACTGTTTTATAGAGCTCAGACTTAGAATTGGTGTCTGGCCAAAAGTTTATTTGGAGAGTTTTCAGAATAGCAGTGACAAAGTAGCTCTGTGCTGATCCTCAGGTCTGTCACTCCCCTGCTAACTTCTGCCTCCCGGAAACCCTGCTTTTCCAGGGCCCTGGGGCATCAAACAGTACACTCCCTCTGAGCTTAGAACGCTTATTCAGTCCTAACTTGCCATACTTTTATGCAGTATCTCCCTGTTTTTCTTGACTAAATTTAGAGCGCCAAGCCACAAGTCTTAGCCCAGCCAAAGCAAATCTCAAAGTCCTGAGTCTAAAAAATGGAGTCTGAAAGTAATAAGATTCAGTGGCTAGATTCATTTTACCTTCTTTCTCCAGCCCAGGCCTCTACCCATACCCCCACCACAATATAAATATAAATCCTAACAAGCACATTCTGTTTTCATAAAAACCTTAATGACATGCTGCAACTGCCTTTTGAGGTAAGCATGACTTGTTTTTTCCCTTATTTAAAATAAAGTGTTAGCGCTGATTGATGGAGCACACACTTTCCTAGAGAATACATTGACTCCCACTAACTGCCTCCCTTGGTACATTGAATTCAGCCTGACATCTGCTTCGCGCTGTGGCGTGGCAGTGCAGCCTGAGCGCCGGCAGCCCAGTGTTGACAGTGTCTTCGTGCAGTGGTGCCGTTTGTGCAACCATTCGTGGACTTCAGCATTTCATTCATGGTTTTAATTTTGTTTTTTTATCATAATGGAATACATGGTTGACCAGCTTGTGTCCAGTGAACATCTAAATGAACTAAGTAATCACCTCTTTTTTGTTAGTAATGTCCATCTTTGTCTCAACTGTATGGAGTCAGAGATGCTCGGTTCTTTTCACCACATGAGTGGTACCACCATTTCTATTTTTCTATTTTTTTCTCATTTAAATAATAACAGGCAAAGGATTTTATAATCATTTTTAACTAGTTGAGATTGAAAGTCCCTATAATCTGTTGTTTTCATTTCCAAACTTGATTTTGGGGCAGCTAAGAATATTATGAAGTAGGTGACTCCTATTTATAGAGCAAGAGATAAAAGATGAAAAATCACTAACATAAAAAAAAATCTTTTTGAAAACTTATGTTAAACAAGGAGACCCTGGGATACAAAGGAGCTAAAAAATAAAGATAAAAGTCTTTGAGAATGAGAAATGAATAATAAAAATCTAAAACTCATGGTGAACAATTTCAAAGGAAGTATTCTCTTGTATCAGAACTTGTATTTAGTGAAAAGAAAGATAAATTTGTAAAGAAAGAAAGAAAATACAGAGAAATAAAGCAAAATGGACAGAAAATTAGCAAATCAGTCTTAAGAACAAGGATAAATTGGCAGTGTAACTACACATATTCGTCCGTCCACTTACTTTAAGAAGTATGTAATTGCTGGAATCACTGTTAGGTTAGCATGGCATCTGCCATAATGAAAAAAAAAGATTTGAAATTTTTACGAAATTATTTTATTTATTTATGTATTTATGTATTTATTTTTGGCTGCATTGGGACTTAGCTGCGGCACTCAGGGTCTTCTTTGCACCATGCAGGATCTTTCAGTTGCAGCACGCAGGCTTCGCTAGTTTTGCATGGGCTCCAGAGTGCGTGGGCTCTGTAGTTTGTGGCACATGGGCTCTCTAGTTGAGGCCCATGGGCTTAGTAGTTGTGACAGGACTTAGTTGCCCTGTGGCATGTGGGATCTTAGTTCCCCTGACCAGGGATTGAACCTACGTCCCCTGCATTGGAAGGCAGGTTCTTAACCACCGGACCACCAGGGAAGTCCCAAGATCTGAATTTTTAAGATCAGAAACCCTATTGTAAAATTTTTTTTTTTTTTTTTTTTTTTGGTGTTCACGGGCCTCTCAGTGTTGTGGCCTCTCCCCTTGCGGAGCACAGGCTCCAGACGCGCAGGCTCAGCTGCCATGGCTCACGGGCCCAGCTGCTCCACGGCATGTGGGATCTTCACGGACCGGGGCACGAACCCGTGTTCCCTGCATCGGCAGGCGGACTCTCAACCACTGTGCCACTAGGGAAGCCCCCCTAATGTAAAATTTTTTTTTTTTTTTTCTAGTGTAAAATTTTAATCCCAGCTTTTCATATCTATATCCTGTAATACCTGCTAGCTATTGATTTGAAATAGAAAGTGGACAGTGTGATTGAGAGCAAGCTGCTACTGGGGAAAATCCCTAGATGTGGATTAGCTTAGCCTCCAAGGGCTGTGCTCTGCTTGGGAGAGGAAGGAAGAGGTGGTCCCAGGAATGAGCATCACCTCTGAGCCTAGTGACCTGGCTCTTTGCCAGGCTTTGCCACATGACATGGGCAAGTCACTTCTCAGGGCCCCTGTTTTTCCTTTGCAAAGTGTAGTAATATCATATAGGTAATTCTGAGGTCCCTCTGAGACGGATAATTCTCCTTTATGAGAGGGAGAGGGGTGCAGATAGAGGTGGGAATGTGCCATAGAAGTGTGTCTGACCTACTGTGGCTCCTCAGGCATTCTCAACAGGCTGCTCTTGGGTGTCCTGCCCTCTTCCAACCAGCCCTTAGGCAGTTGGTTAAAGGTAGTTAATATTGACGCTTATTAATTTGTGAAGATCAGTAAGGCTTATAAAATGGTTTTGAGCTTCTTGTATGAAAGGAACTCTGAGCATGGAATTACATTAATAGAACCTTTGACCTTTCCTGTTTGGGGGAAATAAATCATAGTGTTACTGGCACCTTCCTGTATATCCTATAATAATTAATTCCTTGGAGAATTTTATTTACTATAGGGCCAGAGCTATTAATATGAAACTGAAGATCTTTAGTAACTGCCACGTATGCCTTTGCCATGGCATTGGGTAGGTTTTATGGGGAGAAATATGCAAAACAGGAAGTATTAGCGTACCTTAAAAAGCAAACACAACATTCTAGGCAAGGAGTTAAGTAATGAAAACAGAATGTCAACAGAAGAGAGGGATATGGAAGGGAGAAAAATAAGGAAATTGCAATTTAAACAAGAGTGGTAATGCCAGTCTTTCTCAAGAAATAGGCAAGCACAGTCTCCGGACACGCAGGCCCAGCGGCCATGGCTCACAGGCCCAGCCGCTCTGCGGCACGTGGGATCCTTCCGGTCCAGGGCACGAACCTGCGCCCCCTGCATCGGCAGGCGGACTCTCAACCACTGCGCCACCAGGGAAGCCCGAATGTCACTTTTGATTTAGAGCTTATAGGGAAACAAAACAAACAAAGCTTGAGGTTAAGATCTGAAATGGAGATTTACATGGGTGTAAAGGTTCTGGGCAATAGTTCTTAACTTTCTGTGCGAGGGCTTTCTCTAGTTGTGGCAAGCGGGGGCCACTCTTCATCGCGGTGTGCGGGCCCCTCACTCTCGCGGCCTCTCTTGTTGTGGAGCACAGGCTCCAGACGCGCAGGCTCAGTAGTTGTGGCTCACGGGCTTAGTTGCTCCGTGGCATATGGGATCTTCCCAGACCGGGGCTCGAACCCGTGTGACCTGCATTAGCAGGCAGATTTTCAACCACTGTGCCACCAGGGAAGCCCAAGGCTGATCTTTTAAAAACATTATTATTTAGTCCTTTTTTTCCCCTGTATGGAGATCTGGCCACAGTAACAAATTGAGTCTTTTAACTCAAAAAAACCTTCAGGTCTTTGAGCAGTTCTTGTTGTATCTCTCACAAAAAAAGAATTTGTGACTCTCCCTTCCTCCCCATTGTATCCTTCATATGCTTTCAAATCCAGAGCTATTTGGACATATGGTATCTAGAAAGTATATTAAGTTCATTCCAATCTATAGAGATCAGTAAATGTCTATGCTATGGACAAAAGTTGATTCTGAATAGGTCTTAGAGAAATAAGAATTTGTTAATCAATCATGTAATATAATGTTTCAAAAACCCAATTAAGATTTTTTTATAATCATGTAAATCTTGCGTAAGATGAAGAAGTCAAATAAAAGGATTCCACTTCACTTCTTAGAACTATATCACCTGCTGTTTCTCAACAGTATTGCATACTCTTATGTTTTATTTTGAAAATAAGTAGACTAAAGAAAATACTTGGTCTTGGGGCTTCCCTGGTGGTTCAGTGGTTAAGAATCCGCCTGCCAATGCAGGGGACACGGGTTCGAGCCCTGGTGCGGGAAGATCCCACATGCCGCAGAGCAACTAAGCCCATGCACCACAGCTACTGAGCCTGCGAGCCACAACTATTGAGCCCACATGCCACAACTACTGAAGCCCATGCACCTAGAGCCTGTGCTCCGAAACAAGAGAAGCCACCGCAACGAGAAGCCACGCAGCGCAACAAAGAGTAGCCCCTGCTCGCTGCAACTAGAGAAAGCCCGCAAGCAGCAACGAAGGCCCAGTGCAGCCAAAAATAAATAAATAAAATAAATAAATTTATTTAAAAAAAATAAAAAGAAAACACTTGGTCTAAATATATAAAGTATTAAGCTTAGCCTTTCCTTTTTTTTTTTAATCTTTTTGGCCATGCTATGTGGTATCTGGGATATTAGTTCCCTGACTAGGGATAAAACCCATTCCCCCTGCATTGGGAGCGCAGAGCCTTAACCACTGGACTGCCAGGGAAGTCTGTAAGCTTAGCCTTTCTAAACATTTTATGATATTTTATGGAACTGTAATCTTCTAGAACAAAAATATTTGTGGGGAGGGCGGCGGGACTTTTATCAAAGTCAAAGCAACATTTCTTTTTTGCTATTTCATAAAGGTTGCTGTTGAAGAAATCTGGCTGCAGAACACCTCGGATTGAATTGGAGGAGATGGGACCCTCATTGGATCTGGTTCTGAGGAGGACACATCTAGCATCAGATGACCTTTATAAGTTATCTATGAAAATGCCCAAAGCCCTCAAGGTACATGGCTTGTAGCTTGGTGCCATGTTTATTTGTATATTCCATTCTTCTTTCCAAAAAAGGATTTGTGGCATATTATATTGAAGAGCATACATAAAGAGGTCAATAAAATAGATAAAATTAGACTCTCAGAGCCAAAGAAAGGAGGAAGAAGCAAATAAGCCAACCATAATTGATAATAAAATTGTAGAAACCAGGCATCAGGTGTTGCTGAGAGCTTCCTAGTAGTCAAGACTGCCAGTTTTCAGCAAAAATGGGGCTCATTTTAGGCATTGTGAAAATGTAATTTCAAGCATAGTATGTGTAACCCATACTTGCATAAAATGTGTTTTGACTTTTGAATGGTTTTAAAAAGCAAGTAGACATGGCATCTCTGGAATGCCAATAAAGATTGAAATGATAGTTATAATCCTTAAGCTAAACACAGGAAATTCTCTCAGTGCATGACAGTGATTAGTCTGTTGTGTTGCTTCTCAAAGTATGGTCTGACAGTTTACCTGAGAATTGTTAGAAATGCTGAATTTGCAGATCCCACCGGAGTCCTACTGAATTAGAATTGGCATTTTAACAAGCTCTGAGTGATCTGTTTATACCTAAGTTGGAGGAGAAAGGGCTGTAGGGCTATAGACTCTATATCATTAAAGGTGTGCTCACTAATGGAGATTGTTGATACGATAGTTGTTGTACACTAGATTTTTACCAGTTCATGGTAGTAGACCCAACTAAATATAATATATTCTTGTTTCATAGCCAAAGAAGAAGAAAAATGTCTCTCATGATACTTTTGGTACAACTTATGGAAGAATTCATATGCAGAAGCAAGACCTAAGCAAACTACAAACCAGGAAAATGAAGGGGTTGAAGAAGCGACCTGCAGAAAGGAAAGCAGAAGACCAGGAGAAAAAATCAAAGAGAATTAAAAAGGATTGATGGAATATAGCCAGTAACTGCATTTTTATTGTAGTCTTTACTTAGACTTATCAAGCATCAGTTATTTCAGAGTTTCTTGTAAGGTTTTATTGTATATTTTTATAACTTGATAATTTACCTAAATTATATATTATATACATTGTGAACAGTAACATACTAGTATTAGGTTGAAAGTTAGGCTCTTACTGGAGACATTACACCCTGGTATGCCGTTTTCTCTCTGTGATGTGACATTTCCCTCTGCCTACCCCATACAAAGTCTCCTATCTCGTTGGGTGGGTGAGTGAGGAGGGATCTCCAGAACAATCATTGGTATTTTAGAGAATTTTGGGTTAAGCTTTAGATAAAGGGAGGAAGTTATGGAAAGTAGCAATGCTCCAAAGTAACTGTATACATGCTCAGTATGAGCTACCTGGAAAGTTGACCCCATCTCCCAGCATATACATATAACCTGACTTTTATTTTTTTACTTTCCTGTTGTTTTACCTGAAATTCTACCAGTTAGAGATTAATTTTGAGATTTTAAGCTCTGTGTCTTAAAACAGATCTCTGAGATGTCCACTACCTGATCATTGACATGCTACCTTACTATTGATTAGTTTAAGAGATTCTGCTAATAAAGGAGCCCTATTCCTCTTCTTTGGGAGAAAGAAAGTTTTGATAAGGGTTGAAGTGAGAAAGGAGAGATTAGATAAGTTAAGACACACGACATTTTAGGGTACTGGGTAGCCGTAGGTAGCTAAAGGTCACATGAAGGCCCTGGGTGTTTGCATACAGAGTAGGAGTAAGCCAAAGCCAAACAGCTTATTTTGAAATTTCTTGAAGACTGGCCCTGTGCCTAGGAAAGTGGGGGAAAGCTTTCTGCTTCCTGCTTCTCGTACTGCAAACTTGCGTTCCCTAAATGTACAATTTAGTTTCCTTGACTGAGTCCCTGGCAAAGAGGCTCCTTTATACAAGCACAAGCCGATTATGCTGTAAAAGTACAAACATACATAAACCATGATGTGTTATGTAAAGTAGAAATGCTATTGTTTTCATTTCCATGTCAAGGAGCTCCTCCATGTCTATGTGTGCATGCATTTATGTGAGTTTGCTAAAAGCTAGAACCTCAATTTTAGTTTTTTTATCCTTTCCCTTCTCTTTTAAACCCATTCCTTAGCCTTCCTTCTCCCCAGCCCTTTCCTGGCTAATAGTCTCTTAAAAAAGAGGGAGCTGGTATCACTCATTTACACTTGTTACTTGATTATACATTTAACCAAAGACTACACGGTTTTAGATCGGAAGTAGGCATTTGCATTATATGTCTAAATGGGGAGAGAGGGCGAAATTAAAATGATTCATATCCTGCCATCTGCAAGTAGATGGACAATGGACAATAGTTGGGGAGAAGGGGCGTCATGAAAGGGGCATCAGAAATGATGGATGCAGGACTTCTCTGGTGGCGCAATTGTTAAGAACCTGTCTGCCAATGCAGGGGACACGGGTTCGAGCCCTGGTCCAGGAAGATCCCACATGCCGCGGAGAAATTAAGCCCATGCGCCACAACTACTGAGCCTGCTCTCTACAGCGTGTGAGCCACAAGTACTGAAGCCCACGCACCTTGAGCCCGTGCTTCGCAACAAGAGAAGCCACTGTAACGAGAAGCCCACACAGTGCAACGAAGAGTAGCCCCCACTGACCACAGCTAGAGAAAGCCGTGCACAGCAACAAAGATCCAACGCAGACCAAAAAAAAAAAAAAAAAAAGGAAATGATGGATGCATAGCCCTTACCCAATGTGTGACCCCTGGCTGGTCCAGCTAACAATAATGAAGGTAGGCAGATTCAGGAGGCAGAGCCATGGGTCCTTTCACCAGCCACTTACAGGAAGGACCCTGCCACGCTGTATGGCTGTTAGCATAACTGATGCCATCTTGGGCCTGTCCAGTTCCTCCCGTCCTTCAGCTGACCCTACCTAGGGCTGTACTGTGTAGTAAATCTCTGTTGTCAGGGGCTTTGTAGTTAATAGATGTTGTTTAATGACCATTAGGTCCAGGTGGCCCCTGTGCTGTTAGTCTCCAAACAATAATGAAGAGCTTCGCTGACGTATTCCTGGTGCCCATGAGACTAGTTACCCGTTCATAAATCTGGACTTTGGAATTCACTTCCTGTTTCCAAGCACGTACCCCCATACCCTGGGTTAACTATAAAATTCTCCCAGTGGCAGTTATGGATGCTTCTGGATGTCATCCACCCTATCCCACCCTGTGAGCAAACTGCATTATAATAAGCTGATCCACTGATTATATGGAGTGGCCTGCCTCATTTTTCGGTTTCAAGATCCTGTCTCAGTTTGGTGGGCCTCTTTCGTTCCCTTTGTATTTTTCCTATTTTTCAGGATGCTAATACTAATACCAAGCTATATATGATTTCATGAAATCTGATTCCTTTTAATAACTTAAATGCTGCTATTTGTTTTCTTGGTATTGAACATAATCCAAAGTAGAGATGTTATTATCCAAATCAATAAAGAAAGAGGGCAAAAAAGAACTTACCCCAAGTTAGTTTTCAATTATCTGATTATCTAGCTGCTTCTGATCTCTCCTTCCTTTCATTTATATTTTTAGCCACTTCTCCTCCCCCCTACCCAAGGGTGAGGCCAGGAAAGGATTCACAGAAGCTTTAAAATGGAAGAAGTTAAAATCACTAAAACCACTGCTAAATTTGACCAAGAAGAGAAGGTTTGTTTTTTAATGGAATTTCAGGTATCGGTACTTTGTCCATTATAAAATTAAGAGCCTGCAAAAATACAGGGTCTTCATCATGTCCTTAATGCACTTTTAATCATAGAAATGGTCAAAACATCCCATAATTGCATGAAAGGCACATATATCCTAGTATATATATACATTATGAAATTATATAGACTATTATTCACATCCCTTTAAATAAACTACTGTAAACAAGAAGATAAATTAGGCTTGCTGGCGTGAGGTTTATGCCAGCTGTGAGAAGAAAGTTAATTTGCTTTTAAATGTATGTTGTTTTCCTCTCATACCAACAACGCGAGTGGTTGAAGTTTAAAATCAGAGAAAATGACACTGAGTTTCCTGTAAGTGGACCATGTTAGGCCATGTTAGAAAGTTTGACTGCCTTGCTTGAACTGGAGCCATTTTGCAATTTTTCCAATTCAAAACCCTTAGGGAAAAAGTTTTAGAACATGGCCAACCATGTTCTAGATAACCAACATGCATTTTAATTTTGTTCTTGTTCTGCTGCGTCCTTTAAACAACTTCCCTCCTCCTTTCCCCAACGCATTCTCACCCCCCACCCCGACCCTTCACATTCTGAGCATCTGAAAATAGGTTCTAAACACAGGGAGAAAGGTCTGGCGCTGGGCAGGCACCTGCTACTTAGTGGGCTTGAGGCCTATATGAAAGAAGGTTAAAAAAAGGGAAATGGCAAAGCCTTTAGAACTCAGCAGTTAAGGCTTTTGCGAAGCAAAGATCAAAGCCCTTGAGCTTTTAAGTCTTTTACTGGATTGGGATTGATTCCTCAAGCTCAAAACAGGCTCAGCTAGAAGCAGAGTAGCAGGTGTTGGATCTGTGAGGCATGCCCTCTGGCTAAGCTGGAACCCAGAGCTGCAGAGGTGCTGGTTCTGGATGCCAGATCTGGGGAAAGGACCTGTAACCAGAGTCAGAGTTGAGCTTAAGCAGAGACTGTGTTCAGGGATCTCCTCTGTCCTTCTCAAACACTGCAAGTTAGCTCAGAAAGAGGTTCCTGGAGGGCAGAGCACAACCTGTTTAACGGGTGCATCTGGAATGGACTTGGAAGATTCACACCCATCAACTTGAGAAGTTTATTTTCTCAATCCCTTAGCTAGTTCCCCAGAGTCAGCTGACAAAGCAGATGGCAAGGTGACCTGAGTAGAGATATCACTTTAGATGACAACCTGCAACAGGGCCTCTGGCTTGGCACTCAGAGGCAGCCCTAGGGTTTATGGCACTGTGGGAAAGAGCAGGAGAATTCATTGCTGTCCCCTTAAGCCCCATTTCCATCCATTTGACTCACCACTTAAAGCTAGTCTGTGTCACAAATGTGTCTGAGTTTTATGCCCAGCACCTTCCTTTGCATAGGGAGACCTTGGGGAAGGATTAAACTGAATCTTGAAAAATCAATAAACAATGCTCAAGTGGCTAGGAGCTCCTCAAAAGTGGAATATGTGGGAGAGAGGGACAGCAGGTAGTGCAGTGTTGGGGCCGAAAGTTGTGGCCTTAAAAGAAACTGACAGGGCTTCCCTGGTGGCGCAGTGGTTAAAAGAATCTGCCAATGTAGGGAACACAGGTTCGAGCCCTGGTCCAGGAAGATCCCACATGCTGCGGAGCAACTAAGCCCGTGAACCACAACTACTGAACTTGTGCTCTAGAGGCCGTGAGCCAGAACTACTGAGCCCATGTGCCACAACTACTGAAGCCCGTGCACCTAGAGCCCATGCTCTGCAACAAGAGAAACCACTGCAATGGGAAGCCCGCACACTGCAATGAAGAATATCCCCCACTCGCCACAACAGAAAAAGCCCACGTGCAGCAACGAAGACCCAATGCTGCCAAAAATAAATAAATATTAAAAAAGAAAGAAAAAGAAACTGACATCCTCTCCTGATGCTCTCTGAGCCCTCAGCTAAGACTTAAAAGGACAAGGACCCAATTAAGACAGGCAAAACCATTGGCAATACCAATTAGTGGTATGGTTCTCTAAGTAATGTTAGAAGTGTTAGCTCCCAGCGTTTTTTGAGAAATGCAAAGAAAATAAATGAGGCTTTATTTTGTTTTGTGGTAGTAGTAGTAGTAGTATGACAAATAATTTTTTTAAAGGGGGCCTGATAAGGCAAATGGTACAATGCTAGCTGACAGAATTCTTATCTGATTTCCATGCTTAGAAACTGAGAAGAGCAGAGCCACCATGGTTGAGGAGTGGTGCTCCATAGTCCTATCCTAACCTCAAGGTGCGTGAGATGTGGTATGGAAAGCACCAGGCTGATTGAAATGACTTGGAGTCTTAATCCCAGGAAAGGACAATCAGCTAATCTTGAAGGAATTGTGAGGAAGCAGAGTGAGGTAGAGATTTGGTCCTGGCAACATTTTGGGAAAAATCATTACATAGGTGGCTTGTGAGCTCTTACTTAGACATGAACGTAGTCATTGCTAAGAGCCACCATGGGTTCCCTGGGAGCTAAGAGTGTCAACTGATCACATTCCTGTTTTGAAAGGAGTCCTTCCCTGATAGATAGGGGAGTAGTCATTCACTCCACATTTATCAAGCTTTCTGTTTCAGGCATTGTGTATATTTACAATTTAGAAAGCATTTTCTTTAAAATACAATTTTGGGAATTCCCTGGTGGTCCAGTGGTTAGGATGCTGTGCTTCCACAGCAGGGGGCCCGGGTCTGATCCCTGGTCAGGGAACTAGGCTCCCACAAGCTGGGCAGCCTGGCCATAAATGAATGAATGAATGAATAAATAAATACAATTTTGATTTTTTTCCTGATTATAAAAAACAAATCATTTTTCTGATTTTTTTTTGGGGGGGTTGCTGTGTGTCATGTGGGATCTTAGTTCCCTGACCAGGGATCGAACCCACACCCCCTGCATTGGAAGTGCAGAGTCTTAACCACTGGACCACCAGGGAAGTCCCTCATTTTTCTGATTATTGAAGAGAAACTTGCAGAGAAGAAATAAAATTATGTGTAATCTTACAAACCAGAATACCACTATTAACATTTTGCTGTATTTTTTACCACTTTAAAAATACAGGTTCTTAAAATAAGAACATGATCTTACTATATTATTTGGAGTTCTGCTTTAAAAAAAAAAAGTAAACTTTTTAAAGTTAAAAATTTTAAACTAATACCACAAATGGGGAAGTGTTCAGATGAGTAAATGCAATGCATTTTTACAAAGTGAATGTACTGTTATAACCATTATCCAGATAAAGAAATAGAAATATTGTCAAGACCTACAGAAACCCTTTGTACCGCCTTCAGTCATGAGCCAGTTAACTACTAGGTACCCTGCTCTTAAAATCAATATTAAATTGTAAGCATTTTCCTGTCATTAATTTTTTTTGAAAACACTATTTTTGATAGCTACACAATACTTGGTTATATGGATGTGTTAAAATTTTGTCATTCTACTATTGGGCATTAATGTCAATTCCTTTTGGCATTGTTACATGTAATGTGATGTATATCCTTTCAGAGAAATATTTTTAGAAAATATTTTCACATGTTGATTTTATTTGACATTTAAAATAACCTGTGAGATGTATAGTGCAGCTGGTATTATATATAATTAGGCTCAGAAAGATTAACTTGTCTGAAGTTACACAGCTAAAGAGCTAAAGCTGGACGTAGAACTTCTGTTTTCTAATTCCTAGTTGCGTAGATTCTCAACAGGACATCTAAGTCTCAAGGTATTCTTGTGACTCAAATGGGGAAAGGTGATATAACTAAAAAAGCAGTTAGGCTAATGCAAAACGATTGGAAGGACTAGTATACCCAAAGAGTGTTGATGAATGATGCATAAATCTGTGGTATCTACAAAGGAAATCTTTATTGGCAAGCCTCAGGGCTCTGTCCTTGACTTCCCACCAGGGAAGCCCTGTCCTTGACTTTTGTTCCTTAAATAAGTTTATCTTCCACTTGAATGAAGGCAGGACACATTTGTTAAATTTGTGGATGACAAAGCAGTGAGAATATTAGAGGACATAAATGTAAAATATCTTAACAGGCTTGAAAGGTGGACTGAAGCCAAAAGGAGAAATTTAGTAAGATAAATGAAAAGTTCAGTACTTAGAGGGGAAAATGTGAACATTTTTAGAATAAGGGAAGTGTAGATCTACAGTTGGGAAATGACCCAGGGGACAAACCCTATGTCAGTGATCAGTGTGAGCAGACTTCCAGAAAGGTCCACAGAAATTTAAGCTGCACTGACAGAAGTAGAACATTCAGGTTGACTGAAATAGAATACATGAGATAGACAAGAAAGTCTGAAAACAGCAAAGCCTGATATGAATATACAGTAATAAAAAAGTGGAGGAACAGAGGCCCATTGTACTCTAATCTGCTCAAACCACATCTGCAGTATTTGTCCCAGTTCTGGGCACACCCTTGGAGGAACTTGAGCTCCCTGGACTGTGTTCAGAAGATGGTGATGAAGGTAATGAAAAATCTCCAAACCTTGCCAGATCAGGCAGAAATGGTTTACCAGGGGGGAGAAAGGCAGTCATTGAACAAAATTTGTTTTTATCAGCTTAATTGGAATATAATTTATGTACACTAAAGTACATCCACTTAGAGTGTATGATTTGGTGAATTTTGACATTTGTATAAACCCATGAAAACACTAGCACGATAAAGATGGGAACATTTTCATTACTCTGAAAGGATTCCTTATGCCTCTTTGTAGTCCATTCTCCTTCTACCCCAAGGCTTAGGCAACCACTGATCTGCTTTCTGTCACTATAGATGAATTAATATTTTCTAGAATTGTATATACATGGAACAGAAGAGCAGAACTCTTGTGATTGGCCTCTTGCACTCGGTCTGAAGATTTTGAGGTTTGCACATCTTGCTTCATCTATCCGTAGTTCGTTACTGGATGGTATGTCATCATATGGATGTACCACATTTTGTTTATCTATTTATCTGATTTTGGACGTTTGAGTTGTTTCCAGTTTGGGGCCATTATGGAAAAAGCTGCTATGTACAGTCATGTTACAAGTTTTTGTGTGAACACATGTTTTCATTTCTTTTGGGTAGATGCCTAGGAATGGAATGGCTGGGTCCTGTTGAACACTCAGTTCCACTAGGAACTTTATGAACAAGAGGAACAGGTTCCTAGACTCACTTTCTAGGGGGGAAAGAGGCAGTAAAACATGTCAACAAATGGTAAGTTCAGAAAGTGATAAATGATATAAGGATAGTAAAAGAGTTGCTGAAAGTGACTAAGAAGGGTTTATCTTAACTAGAATGATGAAGGAAGATCTCTCTGTAGAGCTGACATTTAAGTTGAGCCGAGTCCCGAATGGGACTTGGGCTCCAGAGTGTGTGGGCTCAGTAGTTGTGGCATGTGGGATCTTAGTTCTCCAATGTATGAAGCAATGTATGAAGGTTTGAGGGAGCACATTCCAGGAACTGGGAACTTTAAGAGCAAAGTCCTTGAGAAAGGATGGAGTTTGACTTAAGAAGGATGTAATAGTTGTCTCCAGAGGTTCAAAAAACAACCAGAAGGAAAAGGGATTACATTTATTTTAGAGGCATAAATATGACCAGCGAGCAGACATTAGGTAGAGAAGAGCTTGGGTTCAGTTGAAACTTTTCATAGTGGGATGTTTGGGGGTAGGAAAAGGACCAAGTTTTAAGTCCTTTTCTGTTGTAGAGGTTTTCTTTTCGTTCTTTATTTCTTTTTGTTATTGTTCTTAAGACCTTTCCTACTAATATGAATAACAACTACAACTAGATGGACATGGAACTAACTAGGGACTTTGGTCTCTAGTTAGAGACCAAATAAGTGGTCTTACTTGACCACTTATAATAAGTGAATTATTGAGCAGATATAAATCCAGCTTAAAAACTAATTACACTGGCTTGTGGCAGCCAAGTGTTAAGGAAAAAAAGAAAAAAAAACTGCAGTAACTTGCGCTAATTTGTAAGGCAACTGATAGAAAAAAATTTCATTTTTCTACTAATTTTGGGCTTAACAATAGGCACTCAGAAAACATTCAAGTGTTCCTTGAGAGGCCAGAAAAAGAAGGATGCATTATCTTCTTTCAGTTAAGTGACACCTTCTATGGTTAGTGTACAAGGAAGTGTGAGGACATGTTAATAAAAATAGAGATAATCCTTCAGCGTTTACCTACATCTGTCCATTTAAAAATAATAATAGTGATTTGAAATTAAATGATGTCTACCAACATATTAATGCAGATAAAAGATGCAGTCTTTTTGAAAATGTATTAGAAGACTAAATTATATAATTATTTTTAATTATTGTGCAAACTTAAGAACAATAAAGGAACAGAAGAAGGAGGAGAAGGAAGGAAAGGAAGAGGAGGAAGGCAGAGAGGAGTAGAAAACCATCTATTTCACTGACTTAAGAAACTGCTGCTTTCATCCTTCCATGATATCCTCAGTCCTTGTCTAGATGCTTCTGTAATCATCAGGTAAGAGTGCAGGCATGTTTTTAGTACTATACGGCTTTGTGTCATATCAATTCAATAAAGCATATCATCAATTATTGATTCCTTACATGAATGAACAATATAGGGTCATCAGCAGGAGGATTTCTTGCCAGCTTCTTTGCTATGGGAAGGGTGCATAAAGGATAGGGGTAAGACAAAACTCTCTTAAGACAGGGCTCCTCAAGCTGTGGTCCCATCACCTCTAGGGGATGTGGTATGACCTACTTTTCCAGCCCTTGTCATTCTCAGGGTCCTCAATTTGTGCAAGAAGACAGTTCATTTACCAGTAGCAGAGGACAGCTGTTCTCCATGAACTTGTCAGAGAGTATAATCTTTATTGGGACATATTCATGTGTCATAAAATTCACCATTTTAAAGTGTATGTATCAGTGGTTTCAGTATATTCAGAGAGTTGTACAACCTTCAGAGCATTTTTATCACCTTGAGAAGAAGTACCATATCCATTAGCAGTCACTCCTCATTCTTCCCTCCTCTGACTAATCCACTTTCTATCTCCATGGATTTGCCTATCCTGGATATTTCATTTAAGTGGAGTGGTACAATGTGTGGTCTTTTGTGACTGGCTTTCATTTAGTGTAATATTTTCAAGGTTCATCCATGTTGCAGCATGTGTAAGTACTTTACTCCTTTTTATGGCTGAATAATATTCCTTTGTATGGATATACCAGGGTATAATCTTTTTTTTAAATATTTTTATTTATGTCTTTTTTCTTTCTTTTTTTTTTGTGGTACACAGACCTCTTACTGTTGTGGCCTCTCCCCTTGCGGAGCACAGGCTCCGGACGCGCAGGCTCAGTGGCCATGGCTCATGGGCCCAGCCGCTCCGCGGCATGTGGGATCTTCCCGGACCGGGGCATGAACCCACGTCTCCTGCATCTGCAGGCGGACTCTCAACCACTGCGCCACCAGGGAAGCCCTAATATTTATTTTTATTTTTAAATTTTTGGCTGCTTCACTTCTCCATTGCAGCACATGGGATCTTTCGTTTCTGCACGCAAGCTTCTCTCTAGTTGTGGCACTCAGGCTCCAGAGTGTGCGGGCTCAGTAGTTGTGGCATGTGGGATCTTAGTTCTCCAACCAGGGATTGAACCTGCGTCCCCAGCATTGGAAGGTGGATTCTTAACCACTGGACCACCAGGGGAGTCCCCAGAGAGTATAGTCTTGAACTCACTCTCACTCAGTATTCAACAGTTAGGCCCTTGGAAAAATGGGTGAAGTACTGAAATATATATGAAAAACAATGCTCTGTATGGAATTGTGCTGCAAAGGTCAAACAATGATATGAAAATTGTCTAATCAAGTTATCAAACAAATATGTTAATAAAGTTACACATCTCTAAAATGGAAGTTTGATTCACTCATATTTGTAAAAACAATATAAATTGCATAACTCTTCATAATTTTTTGTTTTATTTTTTAAGAGAATATCCGAATCAAATCTTTCCTTCCCCACCCCACATACTATTTACTATGAAATGTTGGCTCCTGTTTTAAATGGATTTCTTTTAAACAACTTTTTTCCAATACTGATTATCTCCAACTTCAAAAGCTAACAGTGATCATTTCTAGGTGGTAAAATTATGGGAGATTTTGATTTTCTCTTTTCATTTGTCTCTGGTTTTCTCAACAAACACGCATTATATTTTTAAATAAGAGGGGAACGAAAGAGAAAAACAGACAAAAAAACAGGCTGAAAGAAACAGTTATGGAAGTTCTCCTGAAAGATGTGTAGTCTGTCCATTTCTCCAGAGTACGTTCCTGGAGTAAGCCAGAGGGCACTGAATTGCATTTTCTTTAGTGCGCTACCCTGTGTTAAAGAGTATTCTAAAAACATCCTTAAGTTGTTGCATTTCTTGAAGGATATCACTGAGACTATCACTTACCACATCTTACAGGATATACTCTGAACATCTGTCTTAGTCTCTTCAGTCTTGGTACCAGAAATAGTAGTGCTTCTTCCAAGGAAGTAGCTTGCTTTTTTCTAAAAAGTACTTAGTGTTAATTTTTTAAACAGTTTTATTGAGCTATAACTCATATACCATACAATTCATCCATTTAAAATGTATGATTCAATGGCTTTAGAATATTCATAGAGTTGTGCAACTATCACTACATTCAATTTTATAACATTTTCATTATCCCAAAAGAAACCTTTCTCCTCTTAGCCATCATCCTCCAGTTCCCCTCTCCTTCCCTAGTCCTAGATGACTACTAACCTATTTGCTCTATGGATTGCCTAATCTGGACATTTCATATAAATGGAATAATATGAAATAGGATCCTTTTTCACTTAGCATAATGTTTTCAAGACTCATCCATTTTGTACAATGTATCAGTACTTCATTAATTTTTTGATTGTCAAGTAATATTCCACTGTATGGATATGCCACTTTTTATTTATCCATTCTTCTATTGATGGCCATTTGGATTATTTTCAGCATTTGGCTATTGTAAGCAACGCTGCTATGAATGTTTATGTACATGTTTTTGTTTGAATACCTGTTTTTAATTCTTTTGGGTGTATAACTAGGGGAAGAATAAATGAATTATGTGGTAATTCTATGTTCCAATTTCTCCACATTCTTACCAAAACTCGTTATTTTTCATTTTCCTAATGGATATTAAATGGTATCTCATTCTGTGTTTTTGTCTTTTATGTTATTTACTGGCAAAGAAAGATATTTCTTTGCCAGTAAATAACAGGTTGCGGGACTTCCCTGGTGGCACAGTGGTTGAGAATCCATCTGCCAATGCAGGGGACATGGGTTCGAGCCCTGGTCCGGGAAGATCGCACATGCCGCAGAGCAACTAAGCCTGTGAGCCACAACCCCTGAGCCTGCACTCTAGAGCCCATAAGCCACAACTACTGACCCTGCATGCTGCAACTACTGAAGCCTGCATGCCTAGAGCCTGTTATCCGCACAAAAGAAGCCACCGCAATGAGAAGCCCATGCACTGCAACAAGAGTAGCCCCTGTTCGCCACAACTAGAGAAAGCCCCCATGCAGCAAAGGAGACCCAATGCAGCCAAAAATTTAAAAAAATAATAATAATAATTTTTTATAAACAACAGGTTGCCATAAGCTGTTTTCAGACAGATTTGCTTTTCATTGTGGTTTTGATATGCATGATCAGTGATGTTAAACATCTTTTTATGTGCTTATTGGCTATTTGTAAATCTTCCTTGCAGAAATATCTATTCAGATCCTTTCCTCATATTACAATTGGGTTGTCTTTTTATTACTAAGTTGTATGGGTTCTTTAGATATTCTAGAAACAAGTCCCCTATTATATACATGACTTGTAAATATTTCCTCCTATCCTGTGAGTTGTCTTTTCATTTTCTTTTTTTTTTTTTTTTTTTTTTTTT